>NC_057358.1:50741666-51105833 GCF_016509475.1 Prionailurus bengalensis
AAGAGTGAAAGTTTGACCTCCTCCTGGTCGATTTGGATGCCTTTTATTTCTAATTGTGTTGTCTGACTGCAGAGGTTAAGACTTCCAATACTATGTTGAATAACATTGGTGAGAGTGGACATCCATGTCTTGTTCCTGACCTTAGGGGGAAAGCTCTCAGTTTTTCCCCATTGAGGATATTAGTGTTGGGTCGTTCATATATGGCTTTTATGATATCGAGGTATGCTCCTTCTATCCCTACTTTCTTGACGGTTTTTATCAAGAATGGATGCTGTATTTTGTCAAATGCTTTCTCTCTGCATCTATTGAGAGGATCATATGATTCTTGTCCTTTCTTTTACTGATGTGATGAATCACGTTAATTATTTTGCAGATATTGAACCAACCCTGCATCGCAGGTGTAAATACCATTTGGTCGTGGTGAATAATTTTTTTAATAGATTGTTGGATCTGCTTGGCTAATATCTTGTTGAGGGTTTTTGCATCCATTTTCATCAGGGAAATTAGTCTATAGTTCTCCTTTTTACTGGGGTCTCTGTCTGGTTTTGGAATCAAGGTAATGCTGGCTTCATAGAAAGAGTTTGGAAGTTTTCCTTCCATTTGTATTTTTTGGTACACCTTCAAGAGAATAGGTGTTAACTCTTCCTTAAATATTTGGTAGAATTCCCCTGGCAAGCCATCTGGCCTTGGACTCTTGTTCTTTGGCAGATTTTTGATTACTAATTCGATTTCTTTACTCGTTATGGTCTGTTCAAGTTTTCTATTTCTTCCCGTTTCAGTTTTGGTAGTGTATATGTTTCTAGGAATTTGTCCATTTCTTCCAGATTGCCCATTTTATTGGCATATAATTGCTTATAATATTCTCTTATTGTCCTTTTTATTTCTGCTGTGTTGGTTGTGATGTCTCCTCTTTCATTCTTAATATTATTTATTTGGGTCCTTTCCTTTTTCTTTTTGATCAGACTGGCTATTGCTTTAATAATTTTGTTAATTCTTTCAAGGATCCAGATTCTGGTTTCACTGATCTGTTCTACTGCGTTTTTGGCTTCAATAGCATAAATTTCTGCTCTAATCTTTATTATTTCCTATCTTATGTTGGTTTTGTGTTTTATTTGCTGTTCTTTTTCTAGCTTCTTAAGGTGTAAAGTTAGGTTGTATATCTGAGATTTTTCTTCCTTCTTTAGGAAAGCCTGGATTGGTATATACTTTCACCTTATGACCACCTTTGCTGCGTCCCAGAGGTTTTGGGTTGTGGTGTTATCATTTTCATTGACTTCCATATACTTTTTAATTTCCTCTTTAACTTCTTAGTTAGCCCATTCATTCTTTAGTAGGATGTTCTTCAGTCTCCAAGTATTTGTTTCCTTTCCAAATTTTTTTCCTGTGGTTGATTTTGAGTTTCATAGCGCTTTGGTCTGAAAATATGCACTGTATGATCTAGATCTTTTTGTAGTTACTTAGGGCTGATTTGTGTCCCAGTATATGGTCTATTCTGGAGAACATTCCATATGCACTGGAAAGAATGTATATTCTGCTGCTTTAGCATGAAATGTTCTGAATATATCCATGCCCTTACTTTCAACCTGAAGGTATCTTTAGGTGTAAAGTGGGTCTCTTGTAAGATCATCATCATATAGATGGATCTTGTTTTCTTATCCATTCTATTACCCTTTGTCTTTTGATTGGAGTATTGAGTCCATTGACGTTTAGAGTGAGCACTGAAAGATATGAATTTATTGCCATTATGATGCTTGTAGAGTTGGAGTTTCTGGTAGTGTTCTCTGGTCCTTTCTAATCTTTGTTGCTTTTGGTATGTATGTATGTATGTATGTATGTATTTATATTTTCATCTTTTCTCCCCTCAGAGAGTCCCCCTTAATATTTCTTGCAGGGCTGGTTTAGTGGTCACAAACTCCTTTAATTTTTGTTTCTTTGGGAAACTTTTAGTCTCTCCTTCTATTTTGAATGACAGTCTTGCTGGGTAAAGAATTCTTGGCTGCATTTTTTTCTGATTCAGCACATTGAATATATCCTGCCACTCCTTTCTGGCCTGCCAAGTTTCTGTGGATAGGTCTGCTGCAAACCTGATCTGCCTTCCCTTGTAGGTTAGGGACTTTTTTTTTTCCCTTGCTGCTTTCATGATTCTCTCCTTGCCTGAATATTTTGTGAATTTGACTATGCTATGCCTTGTTGATGGTTGGTTTTTGTTGAATCTAATGGGGGTCCTCTGTGCTTCCTGGATTTTGATGTCTGTGTCTTTCCACAAGTTAGGAAAGTTTTCTGCTATGATTTGCTCACATAACCCTTCTACCCCTATTTCTCTCTCTTCCTCTTCTGAGACCCCTATGATTCTGATGTTGTTCCTTTTTAATGAGTCACTGATTTCTGTAATTCTTAAATTGTGTTCTTTTCCTTAATCCCTCTCTTTTTTTTTTCCTGCTTCTTTATTCTCTATAAGTTTGTCCTCTATATCGCTGATTCTCTGTTCAGCCTCGTGCATCCTTTCTGCCCCGGCATCCATCCATGATTGTAGCTCACTTATACCACTTTTTATTTCATTCTATTTTTCACTTCTTTTATCTCTGCAGAAAGGGATTCTAATCTAATTTCAATTCCAGCTAGTATTCTTATTATAGTGATTCTAAGTTCTGGCTCAGACATCTTGCTTGTATCTGTGTTGGTTAAATCCCTGGCTGTCATTTCTTCTTGCTCTTTCTTTTGGGGTGAATTCCTTCATTTTGTCATTTTGAAGGGAGAAAAGGAATTGAGGTAGAAAAATTAAAATCAAAAGAATTAAAATTAAAAAATATTAAAATTAAAAAATTAAACACACACACACACAAAATCGAATAAATGGTGCTAGATACTAGGTGTGTTTTGGTCTAGGTGTTGAAAGTGGTTTGACAGATTAGAGAATAAAAGGCAGGGGGGGGAAGGAAATAATTTGAGAATTTTAGAAAATGAATACACTGAAGTAGACTAAATGAGATGAGGGGAATAAAATGGAATTTGAAAAAATTTACACAAAAGTAAAGAATATAGTAGAAAAAAATTAAAGAAAAATATTTTTAATAAAAATTAAAATTACTAATGAATTTTTTTCTCTTTCTGTATTCAAGAAAAAAATGAAAAAGAGAAAAAAGAGGGAAAAAAGAAGGAAATAGTTTGCAAATTAGAAAAAGTGAATACACTGTAGTAGACTAAAATAAAATTATGGAAATAAAATAGAATTTGAAAAAATTTACACAAAAGCAAAAAACAGTAAAAAAAATTAAAGAAAAATATTTTTATAGAATTTGAAAGTAAAAATGAAGTTTTTCTCTTTCTGCATTAAAGAAAAAAAAGATACGGAAAAAAGAAAAAAGAAAAAGGAAAAAAAGGAAATCGTTTGAAAATTTGAAAAAGTGAAAACCTGAAGTAGACTAAAATAAAATGATGGGAGTAAAATAGAATTTGAAAAAATTTACACAAAAATTAAAAAATTAAAAAATTAAAAATATTTTTAATAAAAATTGAAATTAAAAATGATTTTTTTCTCTTTCAAGAAAAATAAAAGAAGTGAAAAAGAAAAAAAGGAAATTGAATAGATGGACCTGCTAACAGATTGAAGTAGGACTGAAATTACTTCGTTTTCCCCTAGAATTCAGACTATGAAGCGCTTTATAGTCCATAAACTAAGCAGGAGGTGAGACTTGTGTTCGTGAGGAGCGAGGTTGGCCCAGTTGGGCGGGGCACAGTGTAATGGCTCTGCTCTCCACTAGATGGCGCTGCTATCCTACTGCGGTGCAGTGTTGTGGCGCTGGTAGGTGTGTGTGCGCATGCGTGGGAGCAGTGAAAATGGCCTCACCCAGCTACTCAGTCTCTAGTATCTGAACTCTGCTCTCCCAGATCAACATCGTGCACCCATCCTCTGTCTTCAACTTTCATCCACTCTCCACTTTTCACTGTCTGTGACCAAGCCCCAGGCTGTACCTCTCTCCAGAGTTTTGTCTCAGGCTGTTTTCCCCAGCCCTTTACTTCTGAAGGACTGTGGCTTTGACCCTTTCCGCCCCTCTACAGGAGGGTCTCACTGAGCAATGGCCAAATGAACAATGGTCGAATATTGGCTGCACCCAGGTATGCCTGCTGGACCCTTCTGCTGCTGGTGCCCCGAGACTGCAGCCAGGTGCCAGCCCGCCCCAGAAAAAGTTCTCGAGATAGTGTAGCAGCAGTGTTTCAGGGATTATGGGAAATCACATCACACATCTGGCACCAGGCTTCACCCTTAATGACCTTGTTCCAGCACCAGCGAATGTGGCCATTCTCTGGGGTCTGCTGGGACCAGGTGGCTTCAACAGTCTCTACCAAATGTCCTTCCAGCAGTGGAACTGCTTTCCCCATGTGGCCCGAGGACCTCCTGGACCCCACTCTGTTCCTGGGGATTCGCCCTTCCCACCAGAGCACCGCCAGGTATGGAGCTGAGGAGTTGCAGACTTTTGCACTCCCCTTGTGTACAATCTTAATGTAATTTAAACCCTCTCCTTTCTCCTTTCTCCCTTTTTAGTTTAGTCCCTGTAGCTGTTTCCAATTTTCCACTTTCTCTCCAGCTGCTTTTGGGGAAGGGTTCTTTTCCCATATTCTTTCCTCCTCCCCATCTCTGTCCTCTCTCCACAGGTGAAAACACCTCCCTGCCTGCCACGGCTTCTCGCTCCCCAAGTTCACTTTTCTGTGCCACATACCTGCTGAATTCTGTGTTTCAGGTTGTGCAGATTGTTGTGTTAATCCTCCAGTCAGTTTTCTAGGTGTGCAGGATGGTTTAGTTTTGGTCTGGTTGTATTTCACGGATGCAAGACATACAAAAAACTTCCATGCTGTTCCACCACCTTGGCTCCTCCCCTCAAAAATTCTCTTTTAGAGAATTGGTATATTTCATCTAGGTTATTGAATATGCTTGTTTTGTTTTTTATTTGTTTTTGTTTTCCTCTCAACACTTTAAATTTTTCACTTCATTCTCTTCTTGCTTGCACAGTTTCTGAGGGAAATCAGATGTAAACTTTATCTTTGTTGCTGTATGGGTAAGGTTTCTACTCCCCACCCCCCTGACCCCCGGCTTATTTCAGAATATTTTCTTTATCTTTTATTTTCTTTAAATAATGTGATATGGGGGCGCCTGGGTGGCTCAGTCGGTTGAGCATCCGACTTCACTCAGGTCACGATCTCACGGTCCGTGAGTTCGAGCCCCGCATCGGGCTCTGTGCCGACAGCTCAGAGCCTGGAGCCTGCTTCAGATTCTGTGTCTCCCTTTCTCTCTGGCCCTCCCCCCATTCATGCTCTGTCTCTCTCTGTCTCAAAAATAAATAAATGTTAAAAAAATAATGTGATATGAGAATGATATATCTAGATTTTTTTTTTTTTTGCCATTTATCCTGCTTCATGTTCTCTGAGCTTTCTGCGTTTATGGTCTGACTTTAATTTGGGAAAATTCTCAGTCATTATTGTTTCAAATATTTCTTCTATTCTTTTCTTTCTTTCTTCTTCTCTAATATGCCCATAAATGTGCATTACACCTTTTGTAGTCATTCCGTAGTCTTTGGATATTTCCTCCTCCTCCTCCTCCTCCTCCTCCTCCTCCTCCTCCTCCTCCTCCTCCCCCTCCTCCTCCTCCTCCTCCTCCTCCTCCTCCTCTTCTCCCACTTCCCTTGCCCTTTCCCCTCCTTCTATTCTTCAGTCTTTGTTCTCTCTACTTTTTGGTTTTCAAAGATTCTGTTGATATATCCTCTAGCTCAGAAATTCTTTCCTCAGCCATGTCCAGCCCATTAAAGGCATTCTTCATTTCTATTACAGTGTTTTTTCCCTCTAACATTTCTTTTTTTTTTCCTTTCTTAGGATATCCACATCTCTGCTTACCTGGCTCATCCATTCTTGCACGCTGTCTACTTTGTCCTTTAGAGTCCTTAGGACATTAATCATAGCTGTTTTAAATCCCCAATCTGATAATTCTAATATCCCTGCCATGTCTGCTTCAGATGCTTGGTCTGCTTCTTCAAATTGTGCTTTTTGACTTTTGGTATGCCTTCTAATTTTTTTTCTTGGTTGTTCAACACCATGTACTGAATGCAAAGAACTGCTGTAAATAGGTTTTTAGCAATGTGCTATGAAGTGTGGGGTTAGGAAAAGCATTCTGTAATCCTAACATTAGGTCTCAGCCTTTTGTGAGCCTGTTGCTCTGGACTGAGAGCTTTAGAAGTGTTTTTGTCAGTTTTTCTCCCCAATTAAGTGAGGCATGATGAATAAAGGGGGCTTGGAATTGGGTATTTGCCCTTCCTGTAGACCATTTAGGCTGTGATGATACCACAATTTAAGGTCTGGTTAACCAGTTTCTCCTGATGGCAGGTCTTGTTAAGGGCGGAGTGCTGTCATTTATTTGGAAATGGTTCCTTTTCTCTTCTCCCTGCTAGAAAGAAGCATGAGGTGAAATTTTTTTCAGGTATTTAATTACCTGAAAAATACCTGAATTATTTCACGTATTGTGATCCTAGAGGTAAATCTTATAATATTTTAAGGACATCCACTTGACTGGGACCTCTTGAACTTTTTAACTCTTAGATTTGTCCACACTGAGTCTTGTATAATTAAGTTCAATTACAGTTCAAATTTTCCTACCCGATATTACTTCCTATGGTAGTTTCTGCTTGTGTATCTCTACTCTGGTAAGCTGTGACTCCCAATATTCTCCTATCTCTCCAATCATGGGGGTAGTGGTTTGCTGTGTCCTCTTCTGTATTCTGTATTGAAGAAAAGTTGTTGATTTTTCAGTTTATTCAGCTTTTTACTAGTTAGCATGCAATGGTCGTATCTAAGTTCCTTACTTGTGGAACCAGAAACTAGACTAGCATGATAGTTATTTAACATTTTAAATATCCAATCCATCTGGAATTTATTTCCTCAAATGTGAGGTGCAGCACTAACTTCATTCATTTACAAATTATTAAGTAATAGTCCATAAAGATTGTTGAATACTTCATACCTCCCTGCTCTTTTATAATTATTTCCTTATAAAGTAAATACTTGTGTATCTTCAGGTATGTTTCTGCCTACAATGAGAATTTTATTTCTGCTTTCTTCTTCAAAGTCTGTATTATGTATCTATCTCTACATATCTAATATATCTGTTGATTTATTCATTTAATTTTGCCTTATAATCTAACAACTCTAGTAAAAGGTTGAAATAGTAACGGTAAGCATACATGAATTTTTATCAACTTCAGAGTATACATTTACAAGATTCTACTATTGAGATATTTGTTATGTAATTCGTATAGAAATAATATATCAAATTAATATATATGGTTACGGTTTCCAATTTTATTTAATCCCTGTCTTGCTATGAATATTTGTATGGATAGATGTTAATTTTTAATTGGCTTTTTAGCATAAACTAAGATGATCATAATGTGTTCTCTTTTATTGTTAACATAGAACATTTTACTCTTTTTCAATTGTTAAGCCAACCTTACATTCCTAGGCTAAACTCGGTCACATTATGTTTAACCTTTTTTTATATATCACTAGATTAATGTAGTAATATTATAGTCATTAGCTTGAATTTTTTCTTTTTCTTAATGTCCTTGTGAGTATCAAAATTGTTCTGGATTCATAAAATGATTTTGAGAGTATTTTTTTCTTTTTCCATCTCAGGAAAAGTTTATGTTACTTTGATATGATTTCTTCACTAAATCTTTGGAAGAATTTGCTGGTAGATAAACTGTATTTGGAGGTTACATCAATGGAAATTTTTAAATTATTCATTTAGTTTCTTTACTCTTCTATTACCATTCAAATGTCTTCTTTTTTCAGAAGTCTTAATTGGTTTTGTCTAGAAATATGGTTTTGTCTAGAAATTTGCGTATTTTATCTAAAATTTCAAATTTATTAAATAACTTATAAAACCATCTTATTATCCATTTTATATCTATAAGATTTGTATTGATATCCCCTTTTCCAGTTGTGATACTGTATATATATATTTGTTCCTCATGGTCTCTTTGTCTCTCATTTTCTTTTTGGTTGGTTTTGAGACGAATGTGCTATGTTAGATTCATTAGTATTTAAAAAATCATCTTTTTATTGATTTTCTCTATTATGTTTGTCCGATTTTGTTCATATATTACCTTAAATTTATTATTTCTATTCACCTTATTTTCTTTAGCTTAGATTGCAATTCTAACTTTTTGAAAGATTCTTATTTTAATTTAAACTTATTGAAATATTTTCTAATGTTTTTATTAAAGGCTATTAGTTTCTTTAGATGCACTACTATAATCACAGCTCATATTTTTATATACCCTATTGTTATTAAATTTAGTTGAAAAAATTTTTAATTCTCTATTCATCTCTTTTTGACCCATGCATTATTAGTTCATATTCTTAATTTCCGAACATACAGGATCTTCCTATTTTTCATTTAATTTCTAGGTTAAATTTAGTATGGCTAATACACATTATCTATATCATTTCAGTCCTTTGTCATATATTGTATGTTTCAGTATATGATATATTTTGTAACTGTACTTATATTTGGAAAGATGAACATTTCCTTCTTTCTTTCTTTCTTTCTTTCTTTCTTTCTTTCTTTCTTTCTTTCTTTTCTTTATTTCTTTTTGGTGATGTTCTCCAATACCAACTTTTTAAAAAAATTTTTTTTAATGTTTATTTATTTTTGAGACAGAGAGAGACAGAGCATGAACAGGGGAGGGTCAGAGAGAGGGAGACACAGAATCTGAAACAGGCTCCAGGCTCTGAGCTGTCAGCACAGAGCCTGATGCGGGGCTCAAACTCACGGACCATGAGATCATGACCTGAGCCGAAGTTGGCCGCTTAACCGACTGAGCCACCCAGGTGCCCCTCCAATACCAACTTTTTAAAGTTTTGCTCAAATCTTAAGTATTTTTGTCTGCTTTAAAAAAAAAAAAAGTTTATTGATTTTTAGACAGAGCAAGAGAGAGTGAGCTGGGCAGGGACAGAGGGAAGGGAAAGAGAGAATTCCAAGTAGGCTCTGCACTGCCAGCACAGAGCCCAACCCAAGGTTCAAACCCTTTCATATGAACTATGAAATCATAACCTGAGTCAAAATCAAGAGTTGCACACTTAACTGACTGAGCTACCCAAGAACCTTAGTTTGGTTTTTCATTTTTTTTATCAGTTGTCAAGAAAGATATGTTAAAATCTTCATTATATTTAATTATGGGCTTGTGTGTTTTTCCTTTTTATACCTTTTTTTTTACTTTATAAATTGAGACTATACTATTAGATACTCTACATTTTTAGAATTTTTCATACATTTTCGTGGTTTAATATTTTTTGTATAATAAAATTTCCTTCTTAATTTGTAGCAATGCTCCCAGATTAAAGTCTACTTTGTGAAGCAGAAGTTCTGTTACTGAGCTTCTTTTGCATAGTATGTGTATTGTATACAATATTCCTATTGTTTTATTTTCATGTTCTTTATTTTTTATTTATGAATTGTCTATTATAAAAAACACAATTGCTTTTAATTTTTTATTTAGTATGATAAACTTTGCCTTTATTTGGATTGCTTTATTTGTTTTATTTTTTTCTTTTATTATCTTGGGGAGCCTAGGTGGCTCTCAGTTAAGCATCTGACTTTGGCTCAGGTCATGATCACAGTTCGTGAGTTTGAACCCCACATCAGGCTCTGTGCTGACAGCTCAGAGCCTGGAGCCTGCTTCAGAATCTGTCTCCATCACTCTCTGCTCCTCCCCTGCTCCCTCTCTCTCTCTCTCTCTCTCTTTCCCTCTCAAAAATAAATATTTAAAAAACTATATATATATATATATATATATATATATATATATATATATAATTGGCTTTCTATTTTTCCCAGCTCTCCTGAATTTCTTATTGTCTCTTTTCTTATTTCTGTAGAATTAAGTATTTTGTTATGTTTTTAATTTTTTCTATTGCCTTGCTAGTTGAATTCTCTTACAGTATTTTCAGCTCAGCTAGATAATATAACATGTAACCTTGGCCTTTTGATGGCTAATACAATTATGTTTTCACTAATTTTAATAAAATTCATAGATCTTAGAGTACTATAACTTTGTTTATTCCTACTGTTAAATTATTTTCTAGTGCTATTGTGCATTTTAATTTGCATAGCTGTTTTACTTTTCTGTAATGCCAGTATTCTTTGAAATTTACTCATGCAATTACCCTTTCTGTTGCTCTTCATTCTTCATTGTGTCTACTGAATCTTTAGCAGAATCCTTTTAAGATTAAAAAAATTAATGTTTATTTATTTTTGAGAGAGAGAGTGAGACAGAGGTGAGTGGGGGAGGAAGACACAGAGAGAGGGAGGCACAGAATCAGAAGCAGGGTCCTGGCTCTGAGCTGTCAGCACAGAGCCCAACGCTGGGCTGGAACTCACCGACTGCGAGATCATGACCTGAGCTGAAGTCGGACGCCCAACCGACTGAGCCACACAGGCACCCCTAATCCTTTTAAGATATTTATACTTGCCCTTGGTTTTCAAAAAATATACTTTATGGTTGGGTATACATGAGGTATGGTTTTGTTATTTTACTTAGAGAATATTGATATTTTTGAAATTATAGCTTGGTATCTTTCATCAAACAGCAGTGCATAGACGTTGGAAGTCAAACAACATTGAGTTTGATCCTTTAGAGAAAGAATTATTTGAGATAAACCCTATAACTGTCCTGTCTATATTGTAGAGACACATTACAAGCTGTGGCACACAGAGAAAAAACCCCAAGAAAAATCTAGTCATCTCCCTCAGTTGAGAATCCAGAATTTGGAGTTTAGAGTGTCTTTCCTGCTTTATTTTATAAGCCTGAGTACCATAGAAGTAAAGGCTGCATAGAGAGAGTACTACAGGGATAGGAAGTTTTTCCTTTGAACTTTAAACTGACTAGTTATCAGCACAGGCATGTAAAGAAACTGTTGAAGTTCACAAAGAGGAATAAATGGAACTGTCTCCACACATGACCAGGAATTATTTGTGTTCTCATAGCCATTGTGAAAACCTGCTCATTCTCAAAGCATCCAGTAAAGACCTCAGAAGTATCTAGTCTCAATAATAGGGAGTGGTGAAGATTAGCCTTAGAATAAAGTTGTTCTGAATCCTCTTAATAATATTTAAAAGTATGCTTTAAAGATCAAGTAATTCAAATAAATTAACTCTGTGCCAGAACAAAGTGTTAACTATTTAAAGAATTGTTTTAATGTAAGTTGGTTATAAAGAAACCCATGACTCAAAAATGTAATAACACAGTGCCTGCCATCGAATCAGAAATTACAAAAAAAAAAAAAATGAAAATAACAGTCACAGTGTCGAAAGTATCAATCCCTAGAAACATATCTGAAACACACATATGATAGAATTACTATATAACTATGTTAGAAAACTATTTTTCATCTATATTATATGTTACGCATATATTAAATATAGTTTATTAGATATGTAGTATGTGGACATACTTCATAATACTATACTAATAGCATACTATGTATACAGTATATTAAGATATTTTCTAATTTTATTCCATATGCTCAGAAAAATAGAGGAAATCATGAGCATAATGAGAAACTTAAGATGTAAAAAATACAGACTTCAACCAAAAATACATTTTAAAATTCAAAATATTGGATGTTATTATAGACCGATAATTTATAAATTTAATTTATTAATTAAATTTAATGACTTTCTATATAAACCAGGAGCCTGATCATACCTTTCATCTATACACCTTTATATAGATGTCTAATATTGGTCTTCAATATTCTTTCCCAATTCAACCACTTATTTAATAGCTATTTAACACTATTATGATGCCTTCTCTTAATATATTAACAGGCATATGTTGGAGGTAGATGGAAAATTGCCATGCAAAGTGAAAATTGTTATGAGCTATGAACAATATACTTTTGCAGTATGTACGAGGGCAGTCTTGGGTAAGTCATAGAAAGCTTCATTGAAAGTACTATATTTAGCAGAACACTAAAGAAATTAGAGTTCCCCAAATAAAATTGTGGAAAGAGAGATTAAAGATAGATAAATCTATGCAAAAGTGCAAGGGAGGCAGAAGGGAATAAGAAAAGTTTTAGAAACTATTAGTACTTCATTGTGCCTAAACATAAAATCCTACAAATCTGTAGTAAGAGATGGGGATTCAGGGAATTGGAAAATAAAATTGATTTTTTTCCTATTGTAGAGAGCTTAAAGTTTTCTGTGTCACAATGGAGATAAAAGATTTTAGGAAAAGACATGACATGGTTAGACGTATATTTAAAAAAAAAATCATTCTGGGAGGTGCCTAGGTGACTCAGTCAGTTAAACATCCAAGTTCACCTTAGGTCACTATTCCGCAGTTTGTGAGTTTGAGCCCCACATCGGGCTCTGTGCTGACAGCTCCGAGCCTGGGCCCTGCTTCAGATTCTGTGTCTTCCTATGTCTGTCCCTCCCCTGCTCTCACTCATGCTCTCTCTCTCTCTCTCTCTGTCTCAAAAATAAATACATTTAAAATGAAGTAATAAAAAAATCATTCTAGAATAAATGTGAAGAATGTATTATTTATCTAGCAGTGAACATGGAGAAAATGAATATTCTAAAAAAAATTTAAGTTCAATGGGTGTAAATATTTAATTTACAATGTCTTAAGTTCCCACTGGTTCAATTTCTAGAAAAGCACCTGTTGTATATCATTCAATGGGTATTTGTGAGAGTTTTCCAGGAGTTTTTAATATACTTTGTTCAGGTTTTATTCTGCATCAACTCCTACCAGTTAGTATATCTTTGCTTATCATGTGTTGAGATGCTTTTTCATGGTAGGAAAGAAGTATATAATACCTTCTTTATAATGACTGTTTAGTCAGCAGCATTTGGTAACAAAATAAATTTGGCTATGCTTGGTATTTGAATTTATTGGTAAAACTTCTAGTATTGTGAAACATTATTATTTTCCTAAGATTTCCAATTGGCACTTAGGTAGCTGAGTCATCATAGATGAGTCATGATAGATTTTAGCATTAACAAATTTCTAGTTTGAGAACAACCCCTTCTTTAGAAGCCCTCAGGTTGATTCTGATCCCGGTTATAATTCCAGCCTTAAGCCATTAGAAAACATAAAAAAAATAGAAAACAAAAAAAACATAATAAAATAAAATATATGTATAAAGTTATATAAAATATAATCATAAAAACACACATAATATTTATGTGTATATAAATAAATATGAATAAATATATAAATGAATTTGTATAAAATATGTATTTATATAAATAAAATTATAAACAATTATATATAAAATAAAATTATGTAGTGCAACATGTTTTACCAATTCATTAAAATATGCAAATATATATTCTATATAGAATATGTACAAATGGATTTAAAATATTTTATTTCTTACTTCATCTATGAGTTTTCCTCTAAGATCATTTTCTTTCTGCCTAAATAACATTCTTTTGTATTTCCTTTAGTATTAGTGTGCTGACAGTAAGTTCTTTCAGTTATTATTTGTATGAAAAGTGCATACTTTCATTCTTTAAGGATAATTTTGCCCATTAAAATGTTCTAGATTGGCAGCTATTTTCTTTCAGTACTTTAACTCTTTCCCCTTCTGGATGCCTTTTATATATCTTTTACTGGTTTTGGAGGGTGTTGTATAATTTTACTATGTTGATATATATTTTTTAAGTCATATAATTTCTTGAGCGTTTTAACACTGTGGATTGGTGTACATTTATCAGTTTTGGAAAACTATCCATAATCATCTCTTCAGATATGGTCTCTGTCCTTTTCTCTCTTTACTCTTTGGAAATTTTGCCTAAATACATTATACCTTCTGTCTCTGTTCTCTAGCACATAGTCTCTCTTCTAGTAGGTTCCATTTCTTTCTCTTCAAACATAATTACAAACATTTGAATTCTCTCTTTAACCTTACCCAACCTTTGTTTAATGCTTCAATTAATTCTTAATTTCAACTCTTGCAGTCATTATAATTATTTTAATTGCTTATGTCAGATTTACACTTTGCTACTTCATGCTAACTTTCTCAGGCTTGACTCTTGTTTCTTTGAATATACTAAACAGTCTGGTACCCTTCCACTATTATGTTTATTTTTTCTGGTGTGGTCACTTATTAATTTGCCTCTTCAAATGTCTGGTTATACAATCGCTTATTTTACACCTTGTCTGAACATCTGGGGGGATAAAAAAGGCAAAACAAACTGAATCTTAACTCTTCACTCTGATACCTTTGTGAAACCTAATCCGCCATATCTATAAATAGATAATCTGTCCTTCCAACTGCGTCAGTAAGCATCTTAGATGTCATTCTTTTTTTTCATCTTGCACATCTATTAAAGTCAGGAAATACAGTGAATTTTTACATCTAATAAAACTATAAAATACATTGACAGTTCTTTCTGGTCTGCCATTAACATCTGAATTAGTCAGTGTTCAATCTGGGAAATAATTCAATATCAAAAATTAGGACAAAAAAGTTTTAAAAGCTATAAGAACACAAGTAAAGCTCACATGGGTACTGAGGTTGAATGTCCAACCCTGTTGCTAAAACCGTAGATGCCCACAGCCCACACTGGAAACAAATGACTATAGATTCTGTGGAAGCTTCAAAAAAATCAGTCACCCTATGAAGGCTATATTAGTTTTACCACTGCCACTGATGAATTCTGTCCTAGCCTGCCATCATTGCTTTTCTAAAAAGAATTAACATTCTTACCTTTGTCTTCTAAATTTTGTATAAGTATTTCTCATTAAACAATCAGTGTTAGAACTCTGATGGTAAGGATCCAAGAAAATGTAGTTCCTCCAAAGGCTCATCTATGTAAAGGAAGCCATGAAAGGGGTCAGAGATGAAGCTGGGTGTTAACCTACAATAGTTGCCTCACCACTCTAGTCCAGGCTGCCATTATTTCTATAAACTATTGCTTAGATTCCAGTTTTACTCTTTCCCTTCTCCAAATCCATTCTCCACCCAGCAACAGAAATGACATTCTTGATATATGTAATGGATCATTTCAGACCCCCTTTTAAAACCATTCAGTGACTGCCTTACATTTAGCATTGATTTTCTTTGAACTTAGATATAATTGGCATACAATGTTGTGTAAGTTTAAGGTGTACATGTTGATTTGATGGATTTATATATTGCAATATCATTAATGACTGTAGCATTAGCTAACACCTCCATCATGGTACATAAGTAGCATAGACTTTTAATTTCTACTATGTTCTGACAAATTGCCATTGACCACTAAACTCTGCAGAATTTGGCTCTATTTCCAACATTACCTATTTTTACTATGCTTCAGACATGTCATTCTCTCATTTCCTCTAATATCAAATGCAAGGACATTTGTAATGGCAGAGTTTATATATGTTTGCTTCGCATGGAAGATTCTTTCTCTCAAAAGCTCACATGGCATGCTGTGTTTCACTTTTTAGGCTCTATACTATTTATCACTCGTTCAGAGTGATTCCCTGATCACCTTCTTTAATGTATCATTTTCCATATTGCTACCAACATTACTATCACTTTTTTTTCTTCATAGATCTTACACAAATTTATAATCATTTTACTTAATTTGGGTACACTAATTTCCTGTCTCTCCCAGTAGAATGTTAAGCTCCAAGAAAATGTTTGTCTTTTTATCATTGAAATCTCAGTGCTAGTCACAAGACCCAACACCAAGTAAGTGCTACATAAACTTTTTTAAATGCATGAATAAATGTAGAACCTTGGGGGAAATTAATTATCTTCTTTAACATCTTTAAAATGTAAACACACACATTCAACTTCATAGGATTGTGCTGAAATTAAATAAATGCCAGGCATAAAATACAAGGCAATAGAATGTAGCTAATGAAACAATTATTGATAAAAATAATCTAAATGCAGAAATAACGTGAAGTCATTGGATGCTTATGAGCAGAAGCATGATTTAATATGTTCTTAGGATCTTGAATCTGGTCTCAATTTAAGAAGTAATAGTTAATATTAGGAAATAAGTAGACTCAGGAAGAAGTTATTTTAGTAATATGTATAAGGAATAATCAGGATCTCAATTACAATGGGGATTAGTACGAAGTGTAGGAAGATGTTATAGATTATGGTGGTAGGATTTATTTTGCCTGACAATGAATTAGATTATGGAGAATGAGAAATGAAGATATCTGATGTTTCAGATGTGAGAAACTTAAAGAATGCCAGAGTTGTTAAAACCAACAGGAAAATTATATTTTAATGTGGATGTTTTCTCGTTGAGGGGTGGTGGGAAGATGATATCAGAAGAGATAATTCTGAGTTCAGTTTTAAACAGTAAATTTTACTGATATGAAATCAGGAAAGACAATTTGGAACTTAGAAATTAGTTTGCCTAGAGATAAAGATGTTGGAGTCTACAAAATTGAAAATAAATAAATAAATCTATGGATTTTCAGCAAACTATTTGGGTATATTTCAAGATTTAGAAGAAAAAAAAATTCCCCCATGAGGTCTAAGCAAAAGAAATAAAAGAGGAATGAGAGGAATGATGTGATTATCTTGTAAGTGGGAAAAATAGGGTTTCAAAAAGTGGAATGTCAACTGGCACAGTAAAGTTGAGTATGGTGAAAATTGAAAATAGCCTTTGCATCAGGAATTCTTGATGTGAGAACAGTTAAGTCGTATTTTGATTAAATTTTCATATCTCAAGTGATTAAAAGTAACATAAAGACAATTTTTTTTTTTTTACTTTAAACGAAGTAAATGCTTTTCTCATAGTTGCTATCACAACACACCGTGGTTAGGTTCTGTTACTGAATTGTGTCTCCTCAAATTCATATTAAAGCCCTAACCTAACCCCCTCTAGGGTCACTGCAGATGTAATTAAGTAATTAGGGAATGAGATGGGCCCCTAATCTGACTGTTATTCCTATAAAGAGGGAAATTTGGACGCAGACATGTACACAGGAACAATAGCATGAGACAATAAAGCCAGATATCAGGGTGCAGTTAGGGGAGAGGCATAGAACTGATCCTTCCTCACAGTCCTTAGAAGTAACCAACTCAACCAACACCTTGATCTTGTACTTAGAGCCTCCAAAACTGTGAGATAATAAATTTCTGTTGCTTAAATCACTCAGTTTGTGTACTTTGTTATCACAACCCTAGCAAAGAGAAACAGATTTTGATGCAGTAGAAATTGTGCTGAGAATTGAAAACTAAAAACTGAGTAGTGACTATATTTCTTTCTTGTTCATCAAATCTATTTTGGTTTCTTTAATCCCCGATAATTTGCTTCAATCTCCTATGACACACCACCTTACTTAGCAAATTTTGTTACTGAAAGAGAAAAGAGAAAAAAATTGAAACTACCTTTCACAATGCCCCAACCATTCTATTTCCAAGCATAGAGTATGAAGACTTGTGTCTATCTACTTCCTCCTAGATTATAATGGAATAAAAAACAAGAGCTTCTTGTGTCCAAATCTTGTTCTAGTTATCTCTGGGTGTTCTGTTTGTTTGTTTTTAATATATACCTTCCCATTCCCTTGGTACCATCCAGCTACTCCATTGTTTTCTTTCACTTTGAAAATATATCCATGATTTCCTACTTTAAGCTATTGCTCTTTCATTCATGTATCTGTGTATAGTTACCACACTATCTAAAGTTTCCCATATGTGTTCAAATCCTTAGAGAAATTTGGATAATTTTCAATAATGTTTTTCATTTCTCGTTGCAACTTCAACTACTATAGGTGTATTCCTAACTCTTTTACTGTTCTTGTTTTTTTACTAACTTGTCTCTTATCATTTATTTATAAATGTTCCTACCTCCCAGAGTTGTTTTTAGGCAATGGCATCTACTTTTAAATTTTCAACTACTTGGTTATATACAGATAAATGGCTTCCTTTGGTGAACTTAATGTCTATATAACCTATTAATCAGTATATCTCAGTAAAAAGTATATCCCAAATTAAAAACATTATCTAACTCAAAGAAACTTTCCACTTTCCTATTTTTTTCTGTCTTGGTTAATTGTACTCTTAACTTGGTTGTTCGATCTTTGCTTCTTCTCATTTTCTCACTTTTCACATCTTATTGATCACCAACTTTTACATATATCTCTTTTAATACTGACTACATTTCTTGCCTGGTTTCATTAATATTCAAAGTTTCAATTATAGCACATTCTGTCTCCGATTTAAACTTTTGTAATATCATTCTCTCCATTTTAACTGCCTCCTTTCTGCCCTCAGCCTCTATACATGGCTGCCTTTTTCTGTATTCTCAAATTTTTCTACATATTCCTAACTCTTACTGAAATAGGCATTTTCATCCCTCTGCATTAATTCAAAATGTTTAGAGTCCTTATTATGGGCCAGTCATAGAGCAGGGAGCTATGAAACAAAGATGATTTAATCACAACTACTGTCAAAAAACTTATGGTCTAGGAAGGAAGCGAGGCAACAGAGATTCATAAACGATAACACAAGAATAAGAACTATTGAGTCATAGTACTTGTATTAAAAGCTCAGAAATGCAGTTGCTAAGTATGACCTCTAGCAAGTGACCTGAGCCTCTTAAGCCATCACTTTCTTGTTGTTAAAATAAAGCTAATGGAATGCCTACTCTATAAAATGAAAGTGAGGAATGATTAAGCTTGATATAATTTCTGTCCTGTAATAAGTGATCAAAAACTTTTAGCTATTAACATATTAATATTAACGAGACAATTATCATATAGTAAATAATATAACATAATATAAATAATAAAATACTTAGAGTTAATAACACAATTATTAATTGCTGAATGTCATAGGAATGACGAGAGGGGAAGGTATTATTACACTGGTGTGGTGGAGACCACATGAATGCTCATGTTCTCCTTCTATAGTGTGGAGTTGTCACTGGAAGATGGATGTCCAAACAGGAGCTGCATCTTCCAGTTTTGTTTGCACACACGTGTACTTCCATGACTAGTTATGATTAATGGAATGAGATAGAAACTGAGAGTGTCACTTATGAATCAGGGATTTTAAGAAATGGGTGAAAATCTCCACTCTATTTTTCCTCATTCCCTGGTTGCAAAGAACTACAAGACCATATGGGATAATGAAGCTACACAAAAGAAGGAGCTACATAATGGAAGGCAAACTGCCAGCTGTTCAAGAACATCTGCATTTGACAGATGACATAAGAAAGAACATTTACTATATTATGCCACTGAAATCTTACGATTTGTTTCCTACAATAGCAAGCAGCACCCTAAATATACATGCTGGTATCTTTATAAGGGAGAGGAAGATTTTCTTTAGGAAGAGAAAATGTGTTAAAAGCTTCCTATGTGGTATAATACATTATCTTCAGTGTGAAGAAAATGAATGGACAAAAATGTCATGAGAGGATATATCTGGAAGAAAACTACTGTTTATAAAATATTAAATAATATTTGAGTTCAGAGAATCGTAAGTTTGGTAAGGTTATAGTGAGTATTTACAGTAAAAAGAGGAGGCAGGCTGGACAGAAAATTTGAAGCCAAATTATACAGGGCCTAGTATTGACAGCTAAGAAGTTGATAGGGATAGAGAGGAATATAGAAAAAAATTAGAAAAAGAGTATCTTATAAAAAATAACAACTTTAAGCAAAGAATATTTCAGGAAAAAATAGCTGGATAGTAAACATAAGGCTGTTTATTAGGCCATTTGCATACAGGTTACAGATTTGGGGAACCATAATTTCTTGTTAAATAGGCACCTATTTATACCAAATCTTGAGCATGAAGACTTACGCTGGTCAACAACCTTATAGAAAACTGTTTGCATCAAATATTCCATTAATTAATGTACTATTCAACCAAATACCTTCCCTAACATTGACCAGTGGGACTAACCAACCATGCTTGTCTTCCCTATATTCATCAGTCAGCTTTTATTCCACTAGCATTTCTATAATGATCTCTGTATCCTTCCAGCTCAGACTGAAATTTCCTTGAGCATTCTATCTAGTTTTTTGCCTTTGGGGGAAATCTTATCTTCCTTACGTTTCTTGATTCAAGTTTATTGTGGTAAAGGAGGCATGGGGTAGGAAAAAAATGGTTATAAAATCTAATTAACACACACGTTTTCCTAATAAATAGTTTTGTAATCTATGTAGGTATGTCACTGTTAGAGATACTTAAGTAGATCAGCTCAGAGAGAGATGTCCTCTCCATATAGACCAAAAACATAATGAAACAATTGAGTCTATTTTTACGCTACAGAAGAAATAGCTCTTATCAGCTATATGAGTTGTAGATGAGTGAGTTCTCAAGTGAATTTATCTCAGCTGATGTTTCTATATGCAGTTTTTTGATTCTCCATTAACCAGTTGGATGACTGGGGTCCTGAATACTCTTAGAGGTAATAGATATGAAAAATATACTTTTTTTGAAATAATGGCTCTAATTGTCACCTACTGTCACTTAGTTGTAATGACTTAAATCTGTGCTGATCTTCCTCAGTAGTTCATAAGCAGAATTGTGTTTCATTCCTCTTTATATCTCTAATGCCTTACTCTGTGTCATGGTAAGCAGTCTATAACTGGTTATTAAGTAAAGGAATGGTTAAATGAGTTAATACTGGGTATTTTATTGGTGGTTGTAATCAATAAGTTCCATTCATGATATAGGTATTATTGTTTAAATAATCCTGACCCAAACTGTAGGCTACAATGATAAGATCATAGCTCTTCATAATAAAAAGGATTGCAGTGGTCAGCATTCCAAATCTCTCTACTCTACTTTTTTTTTTTTTTTTAAGTTTACAAATCTGAGTTTAGCATGAACACTAACCATTCCAGAATCCCTTAGGGCCTTTTTTTTCTGTGTGTTTAAAATTTCCCTGACACCAGAAAAACAACAGTTGAATGATGACCAGATGGCAAGAGAGCTGTGGTAATTTGGCTGGAAGTAAGATGAGCATTGAAGCATAATGAGCAAATTAGAGATTTAAATCTTTTCTATGAGCAGATCAACCTAATGGGGTGAACAAGATCACCCAATGGCTTTTTATTAAGTTTATTTATTTCCTTTTAAAAACAGTTACTGATTCATTGGTATTATGATTTTGGGGAGATGTGACTGATGGATTAAATGGAAATATTTTTCAGGTATTATGTTCTTAGAGCTACCCAGGATGAATCCTTCCTAATCTTAGTGTATGAGGGGAGGAATGATATCATTGAGGTGCGTAGCTAAAACCTTGGAAACAATCTTGTACTCTCTATTCAGGAGAGCAAAAGGGATGAAAATCCCCCAATTGTTCCTTACCTTGTCATCTTTTTAAGGATTATGGGATCAAGGGAGTTTTCATGTTCTGAGACATAATTCTGGTCTTAAAAAATTCTGAAAAGACTCTCTGATGTTAGAGATAATTGCCACAATCAGGTTTTATAAGAATTGATGGGAAATCTGTCAGCACCTGAGGCTTTTCCTAGGTTTGTAGCTTAGATTTGGGGTCTCTCACTTTTAATGATATTGTGTTGTCCAACTGATTGACTTAATGGAGGGAGTGAATTGAAAGTCAAGCCTATCCATTTTCTGTGTGCTATAGCATAGAAAAAATCATGTTGACTAGATTCAAAAACATTTAGAAAATATTAAACACCTTTAGTTTGTCTTTCTGAATTATTGGGATAGTTTAATTTGGCTTGTAATTAACTTACCTCTTTTGCAGTTTGCTACTCAGTATATCTACAAATTAATCAATAGCTGAGGTGTTAGAAATGGGAATTCTATATAGGCAGTGATATTAATATAGAAAGGAGACTGTGTATTTCCAATTCCATGTGCAATCCCAGAGATAACAATATTCCTTTTAATTACATGAACAATGGAATAAATTGGGATGATAGGTCTATTTATTTAATTTACATTCTAAATATATGACATAATTGAGCATCTTAAAAGCTAGAGCCTAATTTTGCTTTATTATGTCCTTTCAATAATTGTTATTACTAATGTACTAAGCTCAGGTTAATAACAATATGCTATTTAAAGATAATGAATTGTTTGGATTGGATTGGAAATGCATGCAACTCTCAAAATTTTCTTTAATGTCAGTCTTTATGTGGATCTGCTCAAATGTGTTTCAGCTGATGATTTTTTTTAATTAAGGGCTTAGACATATATACTGATTTAAGAAGTGGACACTGATTTAGTGTCTCATAGGCAGAATGTGTCTAAAAACAAAGTTAAATAGAGAAAGGCAGTTTAAGAAGTGGAAGTGAACTTGTGCAAGCAATCTCAAGAGAGAAACAGAGAGACAGAGAGAATGGCCAATGTCATTATTTGGATCTCTGAATCACCAGTTCATAAAAGTAATACCATCCTTTGACCTTCCATCCATGTTAAACAAATTTCATTTTTGCCTAAGCTTTTTGAATAGAATTTCCCTAGATAACATACCCTGATTTATACACTAACTTAATGATAGAATGTGTAAATAAAGATTGATCAGTTAAAGACAACTGCAAACTCTGTACTCTACTATTTACCTGGATGACCATTAAGCAGAAAAATTATGAATTCCTGACAGATAGAAGTATTTTATTGAAACTAGTCAACAGTGGAGCTCAATTTTCCTAAACTCCTTTAAAAGAGATAGATTCAAGGGAGTTGCACTCAAAATGTCAAAATGGCTTTGACTTTTATTACCAAAGATCTTTTATTTTGAAAGAAACACAAAAGATAAGCAGAGTGAAGTAGTACAGTGTCTGTAAAATTTATTTTCCACTTCTGCTGCTACTTCGGTAAAGTTAAGAAAGGGCAATACAGTAATCTAGAAATAGTTTAGAGTGTAATTTGGTGGTAGATGTTGAAAATATATTGTACTGTTATTGATGGCTCTGGATCATTTATGCATATCCTCTGCAGTATTTGAAATGATGGTCATAGTGAAGATTGAGCGAGATTTGGGGTTTATTTGATGAAGGTTGGGACTAGTAGGCAACCACAAATATCTATTTGCAATTCTTTGATATGCGTAAGGAGCAGGCACCTTCATTCACCTATTCATTCAACAAATATTTACTGAGTACTACTGTGTGAAGCACTGGGGATAAAAGAACAAGGCAGAGATGTTCCCTTTCCTCAAAGATCTTACAACACAGTAAAGGCATTTAAACTATATAATAATTTATTATTTCATAAAATAAATTATAATGGGAGTAATAATGGAGGATGTAAATCACATGTAGTAGCATCTAATCCTGATTTAGAGATTTAAAGATTTAGAGATTCATAGAAGGCTTTCTGGAGAAATGGTTGCAAAACTGATTCTGGAAAGACAAGTAGACATTAGACAGGAATAAAGTCAAGGGAATGATATGGATAGATGAAACAAGATGTACAATAGTCTAGAAGATAGTAAACCTTATGCTTTATAAAAAAAATTAATTCAAAGTGAATCAGAGGCTTAAATGTAAATTGTAAAGCTACAAACTTTTATTCATTTTTATTTTATTTTTTTATTTTTATTTTTATTTATTTATTTTTATTTTTATTTTTTTTTTAATTTTTTTTCAATGTTTATTTATTTTTGGGGGGACAGAGAGAGACAGAGCATGAACGGGGGAGGGGAAGAGAGAGAGGGAGACACAGAATCGGAAACAGGCTCCAGGCTCTGAGCCATCAGCCCAGAGCCTGACGCAGGGCTCGAACTCCCGGACCGCGAGATCGTGACCTGGCTGAGGTCGGACGCTTAACAGACTGCGCCATCCAGGCGCCCCTATTTTTATTTTTTTCAAAATATGAAATTTATTGTCAAATTGGTTTCCACACAACACCCAGTGCTCATCCCAAAAGGTGCCCTCCTCAATACCCATCACCCACCCTCCTCTCCCTCCCACCCCCATCAACTCTCAGTTTGTTCTCAGTTTTTAAGAGTCTCTTATGCTTTGGCTCTCTCCCACTCTAACCTCTTTTTTTTTCTTCCCCTCCCCCATGGGTTTCTGTTAAGTTTCTCAGGATCCACATAAGAGTGAAAACATATGGTATCTGTCTTTCTCTCTATGGCTTATTTCACTTAGCATCACACTCTCCAGTTCCATCCACGTTGCTACAAAAGGCCATATTTCATTCTTTCTCATTGCCATGTAGTACTCCATTGTGTATGTAAACCACAATTTCTTTATCCATTCATCAGTTGATGGACATTTAGGCTCTTTCCATAATTTGGCTATTGTTGAGAGTGCTGCTATAAACATTGGGGTACAAGTGCCCCTATGCATCAGTACACCTGTATCCCTTGGGTAAATTCCTAGCAGTGCTATTGCTGGGTCATAGGGTAGGTCTATTTTTAATTTTTTGAGGAACCTCCACACTGTTTTCCAGAGCGGCTGCACCAATTTGCATTCCCACCAACAGTGCAAGAGGGTTCCCGTTTCTCCACATCCTCGCCAGCATCTATAGTCTCCTGATTTGTTCATTTTGGCCACTCTGACTGGCGTGAGGTGATATCTGAGTGTGGTTTTGATTTGTGTTTCCCTGATGAGGAGCGACGTTGAGCATCTTTTCATGTGCCTGTTGGCCATCCGGATGTCTTCTTTAGAGAAGTGTCTATTCATGTTTTCTGCCCATTTCTTCACTGGGTTATTTGTTTTTCAGGTGTGGAGTTTGGTGAGCTCTTTATAGATTTTGGATACTATCCCTTTGTCCGATATGTCATTTGCAAATATCTTTTCCCATTCTGTTGGTTGCCTTTTAGTTTTGTTGGTTGTTTCCTTTGCTGTGCAGAAGCTTTTTATCTTCATAAGGTCCCAGTAGTTCATTTTTGCTTTTAATTCCCTTGCCTTTGGGGATGTGTCAAGTAAGAAATTGCTGTGGGTGAGGTCAGAGAGGTCTTTTCCTGCTTTCTCCTCTAGGGTTTTGATGGTTTCCTGTCTCACATTCAGGTCCTTTATCCATTTTGAGTTTATTTTTGTGAATGGTGTGAGAAAGTGGTCTAGTTTCAATCTTCTGCATGTTGCTGTCCAGTTCTCCCAGCACCATTTGTTAAAGAGACTGTCTTTTTTCCATTGGATGTTCTTTCCTGCTTTGTCAAAGATTAGTTGGCCATACATTTGTGGGTCTAGTTCTGGGGTTTCTATTCTATTCCATTGGTCTATGTGTCTGTTTTTGTGCCAATACCATGCTGTCTTGATGATTACAGCTTTGTAGTAGAGGCTAAAGTCTGGGATTGTGATGCCTCCTGCTTTGGTCTTCTTCGTCAAAATTCCTTTGGCTATTTGGGGCCTTTTGTGGTTCCATATGAATTTTAGGATTGCTTGTTCTAGTTGCGAGAAGAATGCTGGTGCAATTTTGATTGGGATTGCATTGAATGTGTAGATAGCTTTGGGTAGTATTGACATTTTGACAATATTTATTCTTCCAATCCATGAGCACGGAATGTTTTTCCATTTCTTTATATTCTTCTTCAATTTCCTTCATAAGCTTTCTATAGTTTTCAGCATACAGATCTTGTACATCTTTGGTTAGATTTATTCCTAGGTATTTTATGCTTCTTGGTGCAATTGTGAATGGGATCAGTTTCTTTATTTGTCTTTCTGTTGCTTCATTAGTAGTGTATAAGAATGCAACTGATTTCTGTACATTGATTTTGTATCCTGCAACTTTGCTAAATTCATGTATCAGTTCTAGCAGACTTTTGGTGGAGTCTATCGGATTTTCCATGTATAAAATCATGTCATCTGCAAAAAGTGAAAGCTTGACTTCATCTTTGCCAATTTTGATGCCTTTGATTTCCTTTTGTTGTCTGATTGCTGATGCTAGAACTTCCAACACTATGTTAAACAACAGCGGTGAGAGTGGGCATCCCTGTTGTGTTCCTGATCTCAGGGAAAAAGCTCTCAGTTTTTCCCCGTTGAGGATGATGTTAGCTGTGGGCTTTTCATAAATGGCTTTTATGATCTTTACGTGTGTTCCTTCTGTCCTGACTTTCTTGAGGGTTTTTGTTGCTGAATTTTGTCAAATGCCTTTTCTGCATCGATTGACAGGATCATATGGTTCTTATCTTTTCTTTTATTAATGTGATGTATCACGTTGATTGATTTGCGAATGTTGAACCAGCCCTGCATCCCAGGAATGAATCCCACTTGATCATGGTGAATAATTCTTTTTATAAGCTGTTGAATTCGATTTGCTAGTATCTTATTGAGAATTTTTGCATCCATATTCATCAGGGATATTGGCCTGTAGTTCTCTTTTTTTACTGGGTCTCTGTCTGGTTTAGGAATCAAAGTAATACTGGCTTCATAGAATGAGTCTGGAAGTTTTCCTTCCCTTTCTATTTTTTGGAATAGCTTGAGAAGGATAGGTATTATCTCTGCTTTAAACGTCTGGTAGAACTCCCCTGGGAAGCCATCTGGTCCTGGACTCTTATTTGTTGTGAGAATTTTGATAACTGATTCAATTTCTTCGCTGGTTATGGGTCTGTTCAAGCTTTCTGTTTCCTCCTGATTGAGTTTTGGAAGTGTGTGGGTGTTTAGGAATTTGTCCATTTCTTCCAGGTTGTCCAATTTGTTGGCATATAATTTTTCATAGTATTCCCTGATAATTGCTTGTATCTCTGAGGGATTGGTTGTAATAATTCCATTTTCATTCATGATTTTATCTATTTGGGTCATCTCCCTTTTGTTTTTGAGAAGCCTGGCTAGAGGTTTATCAATTTTGTTTATTTTTTCAAAAAACCAACTCTTGGTTTCGTTGATCTGCTCTACAGTTTTTTTAGATTCTATATTGTTTATTTCTGCTCTGATCTTTATTATTTCTCTTTGTCAGTGGGGTTTAGGCTGCCTTTGCTGTTCTGCTTCTATTTCCTTTAGGTATGCTGTTAGATTTTATATTTGGGATTTTTCTTGTTTCTTGAGATAGGCCTGGATTGCAATGTATTTTCCTCTCAGGACTGCCTTTGCTGCATCCCAAAGTGTTTGGATTGTTGTATTTTCATTTTCGTTTGTTTCCATATATTTTTTAATTTCTTCTCTAATTGCCTGGTTGACCCACTCATTCGTTAGTAGGGTGTTCTTTAACCTCCATGCTTTTGGAGGTTTTCCAGACTTTTTCCTGTGGTTGATTTCAAGCTTCATAGCATTGTGGTCTGAAAGTATGCATGGTATGATGTCAATTCTTTTATACTTATGAAGGGCTGTTTTGTGACCCAGTATATGATCTATCTTGGAGAATGTTCCATGTGCACTCGAGAAGAAAGTATATTCTGTTGCTTTGGGATGCAGAGTTCTAAATATATCTGTCAAGTCCATCTGATCCAATGTATCATTCAGGGCCCTCGTTTCTTTATTGGCTATGTGTCTAGATGATCTATCCATTTCTGTAAGTAGAGTGTTAAAGTCCCCTGCAATTACCACATTCTTATCAATAAGGTTGCTTATGTTTGTGAGTAATTGTTTTATATATTTGAGGGCTCCTGTATTTGGCACATAGACATCTGTAATTGTTAGCTCTTCATGATGGATAGACCCTGTGATTATTATACAATGCCCTTCTTCATCTCTTGTTACAGCCTTTAATTTAAAGTCTAGTTTGTCCGATGTAAGTATGGCTACTCCAGCTTTCTTTTGACTTCCAGTGGCATGATAAATAGTTCTCCATCCCCTCACTCTTTATCTGAAGGTGTCCTCATGTCTAAAATGAGTCTCTTGTAGACAGCAAATAGATGGGTCTTGCTTTTGTATCCATTGTGATACCCTATGTCTGTTGGTTGGCGCATTTAGTCCATTGACATTCAGTGTTATTATAGAAAGATACGGGTTTAGAGTCATTGTGATGTCCGTAGGTTTCATGCTTTTAGCGATGTCTCTGGTACTTTGTCTCACAGGATCCCCCTTATGATCTCTTGTAGGGCTGGTTTAGTGGTGATGAATTCCTTCAGTTTTTGTTTGTTTGGGAAGACCTTCATCTCTCCTTCTATTCTAAATGACAGACTTGCTGGATAAAGGATTCTCGGCTGCATATTTTTTCTGTTCATTACATTGAAGATCTCCTGCCATTCCTTTCTGGCCTGCCAAGTTTCAGTAGAGAGATCGGTCACGAGTCTTATAGGTCTCCCTCTATATGTTAGAGCACGTTTATCCCTCGCTGCTTTCAGAATTTTCTCTTTATCCTTGTATTTTGCCAGTTTCACTATGATATGTCATGCAGAAGATCGATTCAAGTTACCTCTGAAGGGAGTTCTCTGTGCCTCTTGGATTTCAATGCCTTTTTCTTTCCCAGATCTGGGAAGTTCTCAGCTATTATTTCTTCAAGTACACCTTCAGCACCTTTCCCTCTCTCTTCCTCTTCTGGAATACCAATTACGCGTAGATTATTTCTCTTTAGTGCATCACTTAGTTCTCAAATTTCCCCCTCATACTCCTGGATTTTTTTATCTCTCTTTTTCTCAGCTTCTTCTTTTTCCATAATTTTATCTTCTAGTTCACCTATTCTCTCCTCTGCCTCTTCAAAACAAGCCGTGGTCGTCTCCATTTTATTTTGGAGCTCATTAATGGCATTTTTTAGCTCCTCCTGCTGTTCCTTAGTCCCTTGATCTCTGTAGCAATGGATTCTCTGCTGTCCTTTATACTGTTTTCAAGCCCAGCGATTAATTTTATGACTATTATTCTAAATTCTCTTTCTGTTATATTGTTTAAATCGTTTTTGATCAGTTCGTTAGCTGTCATTTCCTGGACGTTTTTTTGAGGGGAATTCTTCCGTTTGGTCATTTTCGATAGTCCCTGGAGTGGTGCGGAACTGTGGGGACTTTCCCTGTGCTGTCTTGAATAACTTGCGTTGGTAGGTGGGGCTTCAGTCAGACCTGATGTCTGCTCCCAGCCCACCTCTGGGGCCACAGTCAGACTGGTGTGTGCCTTCTCTTCCCCTCTCCTATGGGCGGGATTCACTGTGGGTAGCCGTGGCCCATCTGGGCTACTTGCACACTGCCAGCCTTGTGGTGCTGGGGATCTGGCTTATTATCTGGGGTGGATTATCAAGGTGCCCAGGGGCGGGAGGGGCAGGCTCATCTCGCTTTTCCTTTGGAGATCCGCTTCGGGAGGGGCCCTGTGGCACCAGGAGGGAGTCAGACCCACGGAGGGATGGATCTGCAGAAGCACAGTGTTGGGTGTTTGTGCGGTGCAAGCAAGTTCCCTGGCAGGAACTGGTTCCCTTTGGGATTTTGGCTGGGGGATGGGCGAGAGAGATGGCGCTGGCGAGTGCCTTTGTTCCCCAACAAACTGAGCTCTGTCCTCCGGGGCTCAACAACTCTCCCTCCCGTTGTCCTCCAGCCCTCCTGCTCTCCGAGCAGAGCGGTTAGCTTATAACCTTCCAGATGTCAAGTCCCATTTGCTGTTGGAACACACTCCGTTCGGCCCCTCCGCTTTTGCCAGTCAGACTCGGGGGCTTTGCTTGGCCGGTGGGCCACCCTTCCACCCTGGCTCCCTCCCGCCACTCAGTGTAGCGCGCACCACCTCTCCAGCCTTCCTGCCCTCTTCAGTGGGCCTCTCGTCTGTGCTTGGCTCCGGAGACTCCGTTTTGCTAGTCTTCTGGTGGTTTTCTGGGTTATTTAAGCAGGTGTAGGTGGAATCTAAGTGATCAGCAGGACACGGTGAGCCCAGCATCCTCCTACTCCGCCATCTTCCCCAGGTCTCCAAGCTACAAACTTTTAGAGAAAAAAAACATCAGATATTCAGACAAAGAAGTTTTAGACTTAACACCAAAGCATGATTCACAGAAAGGAAAACAGGTAAGTTGGAGTTCATCAAAATTAAAAACTTTCATCCTGCAAAAGTTTCTATTAAGGATAAGAAAATGCAAGTTACAGATTGGGAAAAAAACATAGCAAACCATATATTTGACAAAAGACTAGTATGTAGAATGTATAAAGAGCTTTCAAAACGGAACAGTTATCCCCAAAATGTAATAGTTAAATTGATAAAAGACATAAAGAAACATATCACTAAAGAGGGTATTAGAATAGCAAATGAACAGGTGCAAAAAATTCAGCACATTAGCTTTTAGGTAAATGCAAATTAAAATCACAATGAGATATCACTGCATACCTTTTAGAGTGGCTAAAATTAAAAAAACAGTGAAAATTCCAGATGCTGTGAGGAGAGAGAGAAACTGGATCACTTATATTTTGCTGATTGGAATGTAAAATGGTACAGGATACTCTGCAAAAAACAGTTTGGTAGTTTCTTAATAAACTACATACATAATTATGACACAATCCAGCAATTGCACTTCTAACACTTTTCATGAAGACATATCCACACAGACATCTGAACATGGAATTTTATAACATCTTTATTCATACTAGCTCCAAACCGAAAACAATTCAAATGTCTTTAACAGATGAATAGTTAAATAAATTGTGATACATTTATACCACAGGGAATATTATTCATCAAAAAGGAAAAGATACATAAAAATCTGGATAAATTGCCAGAGTATAATGTTGAGTAAAAAAAAAAAATCTCAAAAGGCGAATATTGTTTGATTTCATTTATATTACATTTTTGAAATGATAGAAGTATAGTAATTGAGAACAAGATGGTAGTTATCAGAGATTGGGGAGGGGTCGAGGGTGAGAGAAGTGAGTATGTCTATAAAAGGGGAACATAACGGAATCTTGTAACGATGGAAATGTTCTGTATCTTGCTTGTATCAATGTCAGTATACCAGTTGTGATTTTGTACTGTAGGTATGCAAGATATTACCATTAGGGGAAATTGGGAAAAGGGTTACATGGCATTTCTCTGTATTATATCTTACAAATGTTTGTAGATCCACAATTATCTTAAAATAACAAAATAAAATAAGTCAGAAATTTCATCAAGACATGATATATAACATTATCAACATGGGGTGAAGCATATATATATTTGACCTGGAGTGACTTAATCTCTCTGTGGATCCGTTGTCTGTTTCATGGGGAGGCTCTCTTTCCCATATTCCTATCACAGATGTGAAAAGAATGGATCTGTGAGATACTTATGAACACTTGTGACTAGTTTTGGTTTATTAGATTGTAGAATTTTTATAATAAAATTTAATAAAATGCAAACATTTGGATGGAAAGTTAAATGTGTTAAAATGACCACATTTTACAAGATGCCACAAAAATCAGGCTGTTTTGTTTTGTTTGTTTTGACTAATCAGTTACTTTTAAATGAAAAAAAATCTAAAAGAATGTTATATGGTTACAAGGCATGGCATTTAGTGCAATTTGTGTCAAAAAGTACAAGTAGGAGTCAAAAACTTCAAATTTAAATAATGAAACACAAAACGCATGTTCTAAGTTGACAACTGACAATGCTTCAGGTAGATGACATGTGCACTGTAGGTATAAAATCATATTTTATTTTTAGACAATTGCAGTCTGCTTGCTGATTGAGAAGTTGAAAATCATTTATCTTTTATTATTTTATACAACTTTTTATTTGTGGGCCAGGCCAAGGTAACTTAGATAAAAATAGAATAAAGCTAACAGCTAGAAAGGGGCCAAAAATAATAATAACTATTCACTGTGCACTAAAAATTTAATTCTAGTGGTTATTAGGTTTTCAAAATGTGTGGGACTTCTTTTGGACAGTTGTCAGGATCAGTACTTTTTATTGTTCTCATCATTATTTTTATGTTTGAGGGTTTTGTGATAGTAGGCAAGGTAGGTGGTTTAACAAGAATTGTCCTGGAGAATAGAACCAACAAGGTGAGGAAGCAAGAGAAAAATGTGATGTTCTTCAGATTTTTATTTCTCTGACGTTTCTATAATAAGTAACTTTGTTTGACACGAGTTCAGAGGCAGAAAATAACCTAACTTTCTTATGTCCTTCTTTCCCAAATACACCTTAACACACATATTTTAGAGTATCTTTAACTGTTGCATTGATAAATTCAGCAAATAAAAATTAGTTCTAAAGAGTTATATATTAAATAATGTTGTACAATGCAACATAAAATGCAAAAGCTTATTTTTGTTAGCTAAAAGGATATTTTTTTCTGTGCAAACACTGATGATACTGAAAACTTTAGTGTCTTTTATGAAAACTTTCAAAATACTATGAAATAGCATAAGAGGTTTTTTTTTTTTTTCATGTACCAAAATAGCAGGTTATTTATATGGAGTTTAGGGGCTGCAGAAAAAAAGATCTCAAAAAAAAAAAAAGAAAAAAAAAGTCCTGAGATATATAAAATGTAAATGTGTCATTGCTGCTAACTAAATCGTAAGAGATTATTTAAAAGAAAAATGATATATCAGAGAGAAAGTCATGAAAATTATCAACTATATAAAATTCTCAGTGAATTCTAGTCAGAAAATAAAGAATTTTTTTAAATGAACATGAAATGGAAAAAGCAAAGTGAAGACTTAAAAGGGAAAAAAGTTTTGCTCCATCTAAGGAACCACTATATGAATTTTATAGCAGCCCTTAATGGAATACTAAAGGATTTCTATTTGGAGGTTCACAAGCATGCCACATGAATCCCCTAGTGACTGGTTTACAACCCTGTGGTTTTTGAATTTGGCTTGAATTGTGCTTTATGCTTGCTGGGTTAGTGCTGCATTAAATTCTAGCTAAAAGTATCTTTTCTACTTCACATTGTTTGTATAAAATACATTTCCTTCTTTCTGATGGTTAATATGTATTTTTAAGATAAATATTTATAATATTTGGGAATAGTTATCACTTTAATAAAGATATGTTTAGGTAAATTTACACATACCAAATTGTGTTTGTGATGTTTTGTCTGTCTGTAAGGCTGCTCTTTGGGTCTGGATGAGACTTTACTTCAAGATGATGTTTAATGTTGTTGCTTCATTGTCATTACTATTATTTTTTCACTCATCTTTCTCACCTTTGTTCCTTTTTTACTGTCATCTATTGCTATTTCTATATTCTATATTTCCTATTACATTCATAACTGACCGCCACAGATTGGATCGTTAGGATTAGACACTATTTCAAAGAACATTGCCCAAGTCAAGCTCTTTATATATTTTAAAGGGAAAAAATTTGAACTATTCCTTTAAAAAAGTAGAAACTGTTGCTTGACTTGTGTCTTGGCTGATAATGAAAATCAACTGTTTAACATTTTAGAAATGTTTCGCATACATTAACCTTATAAATACACACTTCCTATTTACCTTTACCCATCTCATAAACTAATGTCTTCAGAAATAAAACAATATTACATCCATAAGCCAAAAATCACTTCTGAAGTCTAGAGGCTTGAAGCCCTAAGTATTATCCTGTGATTGTCTTCCTTCAATCAATCAATGAATCAATCAATCAAACATGTACTATTATTGTAAAAACCTATATATAGAAGTGGATATATGAATCAGGAAGCTCTTGGTAATGACAGATGGCAGGTAAAGGAGTGACAGTGAAAGTAGAGAAAATGGATTTGTTTCAGAAATAGTGAAGAAAGAGTGGGACTTGATGTTTAATTAGACTTGGTTTGCAAGTCGAGAAGACTTAATTTCTGACTTGAGATTTGTGGGGACGATTTTGCTATTTATTACAATTAAGCCAAAACAACAAGAACAACAACAACAAAACTATGAGGACAAATGGGAGAATGATTTTTATCATCTTATAAGTTGGATGCCAAACTTTTGTTTGTGGTATACTAGATTCACTTCATGGACAACAAAAGAGAAGCATACTTGTCCTGGTCTCTGACCAGAACAGGCTTAGCTGTTACAGAGAAAGTAACTGCTGCTAATGCTGTCACTGCAAAGACAACTGCTTTTGCGCCCTTGTGGTGCTTATGGGTTGAACTGACAGTACCTTATCTCACCCCTGACCAACATGAACTTTTGCCTCCTTTCCTGGGTCTTTCCTGTTGCCACTGAGGTACAAGACACTCTAGGAGCCATTTGACACACACAAATACAGCTAAGAAATGCAGGATGTGGATTCTTCAGAGACAAACTTTGGCCATTTGAAAACAAAAACAAGTAGCTAAATTGTTCTCCCCTCCAAGTTTATTTCATTTAGAATTGCAGTTGTAGTCTATTTAAATCTGTCCTGTGAGTCTCTTTAAATGTATCCTGTGAGACAAGGCAATCAGCTTGTCAGAAAGCTGTAGAAGATGCCATAACTGACTCCCATGTGCTGGCCAACTTTCCTTTTCAGATTATTCCCCGTTACACATATTCCTGATTCTTTGGGATTGACCCTTGATATTCAAGCAATGGTGAAGCAAATTTATTATTTAAAATTTTCATCAATTGGGATGATAAAACACATTGCACTTTTACATGACAAAGACAATAGTACACAAAGTAGTACCTTTGGTCATGTATTTCATTTGGAGGGAGATGTAACCATAAGTATGGATATATACCTGGACTGTGGTGAATGGCTTGATTGGTGAAAAATGTCCTGAAATAAAAGTGGTCAAAGAATATGGCACATGGAAGGACCTATAAGGTTCAGAAAATTGGGATGACAACATAAAAGTGGATTCTGATGAAGCTGGGAACCTTGAGCACAGAAGTAGTCATCTCACACCTGCATAAAGAGTTTAACTGCTACTTTCCTAAAGAAACTGTAATGATTTCTCATCAACTAATTGCCTCAAAAAGCACTGCTGATCTTCCTTAGGACCTAGCCTCACCTCTTCTTTTTGCTTCCCTTATATTTTTCTCATGATTAGATTAGGGTTAAGAGATTTTGTTAGGAAGGCCAACCAGAGGTAAAGAGTCATTCCCGGGGCGCCTGGGTGGCGCAGTCGGTTAAGCGTCGGACTTCAGCCAGGTCATGATCTCACGGTCCGTGAGTTCGAGCCCCGCGTCTGGCTCTGAGCTGATGGCTCAGAGCCTGGAGCCTGTTTCCGATTCTGTGTCTCCCTCTCTCTCTGCCCCTCCCCCATTCATGCTCTGTCTCTCTCTGTCCCAAAAATAAATAAATGTTGAAAAAAATAAATAAATAAAAAAAGAGTCATTCCCATCAAATCTTATTAACACAACATCTTGCTTATCAAATTATTATTTATTTATTTAATAAATTTATTCATTAAAATTTAATTTTGGTTAAATCTCATATTTAGATTTTGTTCAAATTAGTCTGATTTTGTCCATTAGGAACACTTAACACTTGGCTCCTCTGTCCCTTTAACATAACTAATCATCATGGATTAATTTTCATCTGTGTTTTTTTTTTCTAGAAGTTCTGTAGAATTTTTTTTTTTTTTTTTTTTTTTTTAGTTTTCCAGTATTTTTTTTTTTGGTATTTTTACTTAATTTATTTATTTTTTTTTAATTTACATCCAAGTTAGCATATAGCACAACAGTGATTTCAGGAGTAGATTCCTTAATGCCCCTTACCCATTTAGCCCATCCTCCCTCCCACAACCCCTCCTGTAACCCTCTGTTTGTTCTCCATATTTAAGAGTCTCATGTTTTGACCCCTCCCTGTTTTTATATTTTTACTTCCCTTCCCTTATGTTCATCAGTTTTGTATCTTAAAGTCCTCATATGAGTGCAGTCATATGATATTTGTCTTTCTCTGACTAATTTCGCATAGAATAATACCCTCTAGTTCCATCCACGTAGTTGCAAATGGCAAGATTTCATTCTTTTTGATTGCCGAGTAATACTCCATCGTATATATACACCACATCTTTATCTGTTCGTCCATCGATGAACATTTGGGCTCTTTCCATACTTTGGCTATTACTGATAGTGCTGCTATAAACATTGGGGTGTATGCGCCCCTTCAAAACAGGATATCTGTATCTATTGAAAAAATAGGTAGTAGTGCAATTGCTGGGTAGGGTAACACAAAAACAGATACTGTGTTTTGCTGGCACAACACAGTGCCAGGGTAGTTCTATTTTTAATTTTTTGAGGAACTTCCATACTGTTTTCCAGAGTGGCTGCACCCATTTGCATTCCCACCAGCAGTTCAAAAGAGAGCCGCTTTCTCTGCATCCTCGCCAGCATCTGTTGTTGCTTGAGTTGTTAATGTTAGCCATTCTTACAGGTGTGAGGTGGTATGGTGGTTTTGATTTGTATTTCCCTGATGATGAGTGATATTGAGCATTTTTTCATGTGTCAGTTGGCCATCTGGATGTCTTCTTTGGAGAAGTGTCTATTCATGTCTTTTGCCAATTTCTTCACTGGATTATTTGTTGTTTGGGGGTTGAGTTTGATAAATCCTTTATAGATATTTGTCACTAACCCTTTAACTGATATGTCATTTGCAAATATCTTCTCCCATTCTGTCTGTTGCCTTTTATTTTGGCTGATTATTTCCTTCCTTGTGCAGAAGCTTTTTATTTTATGAGGTCCCAATAATTCATTTTTGCTTTTGTTTCCCTTGCCTCTAGAGACGTGTTGGGTAAGAATTTGCTGCGGGCAAGGTCAAAGAGGTTTTTGCCTGCTTTCTCCTCGAGGATTTTGATGGCTTCCTATCTTACATTTAGGTCTTTCATCCATTTTGAGTTTATTTTTGTGTATGGTGTAAGAAAGAGGTCCTGATTCATTCTTCTGCATGTCACTGTCCAGTTTTCCCAGCACCACTTGCTCAAGAGGCTGTCTTTATTCCATTGGATATTCTTTCCTGATTTGTCAAAGATAGTTGGCCATATGTTTGTGGGTCCATTTCTGGATTCTCTATTTTGTTCCATTGATCTGAGTGTCAGTTCTTGTGCCAGCACCATGCTGTCTTGATGATTACAGCTTTGCAGTATAGCTTGAAGTCTGGGATTGTGATGCCTCCTGCTTTTGTTTTCTTTTTCAAGATTGTTTTGGGTATGCAGGGCCTTTTCTGGTTCCATACAAATTTTAGGATTGTTTGTTCTAGCTCTGTGAAGAATTATGGTGTTACTTTGATAGGGATTGCACTGAATATTTAGATTCCTTTGGGTAGCATTGAAATTTTAACAATATTTGTTCTTCCTATCCAGGAGCATGGAATATTTTTCCTTTTTTTGTGTGTATCTTCTTCAATTTCTTTCATAAGCTTTCTATAGTTTTCAGTGTACAGATTTTTCATCTCTTTGATTAGATTTATTTCTAGGTATTTTATGGTTTTTGGTGCGATTGTAAATGGGATTGATTCCTTGATTTCTCTTTCTGTTGCTTCATTATTGGTGTATAGGAATGCAGCCGATTTCTGTGCATTGATTTTATGTTCTGTAACTTTGCTGAATTCATGGATTGGTTCTAGTGGTTTTTAGGTGGAAACTTTTGGGTTTTCCATGTAGGGTATCATGTCATTTACGAAGACTGAAAGTTTGACCTCCTCCTGGCCGATTTGGATGCCTTTTATTTCTTTGTGTTGTCTGATTGCAGAGGCTAAGACTTCCAATACTATGTTGAATAACAGTGGCAAGAGTGGACATCCATGTCTTGTTTCTGACAGGGGAAAGTTCTCAGTTTTTCCCCATTGAGGATGATATTAGCATTGGGTTGTTCATATGTGGCTTTATGATTTCAAGGTATAATCCTTCTATCCCTACTTTCTTGAGGATTTTTATCAAGAAAGGATGCTGTATTTTGTCAAATGCGTTCTCTGCATCTATTGAGAGGATCATATGGTTCTTGTCGTTTCCTTTATTGATGTAATGAATCATATTGATTGTTTTGTGGATATTGAACCAGCCCTGAATCCCAGGTATAACTCCCAGTTGGTCATGGTGAATAATTTTTTTAATGTATTGTTGGATCCTGTTGGTTAATAGCTTGTCGAGGATTTTTGCATCCATGTTTACCAGGGAAATTGGTCTATAGTTCTCTTTTAGTGGGGTTTCTATCTGGTTTTGGAATCAAGGTAATGCTGGCTTCATAGAAAGAGTTTGGAAGTTTTCCTTCCATTTCTATTTTTTGGAACACCTTCAAGAGAAGAAGTGTTAACTCTTCCTTAAATGTTTTGTAGAATTCCCCTGGCAAGCCATCTGGCCCTGGACTCTTGTTTTTTGGGAGATTTTTTGATTAGTAATTCGATTACTTTACTGGTTATGGGTCTGTTTAGATTTTCTATTTCTTTTTCAGTTTTGGTAGTGTACATGTTTCTAGGAATTTGCCCATTTCTTCCAGATTTCCTCTTTTATTAGCATATTATATTAGCTCATAATATTCTCATTATTGTTTTTATTTCTGCTGTGTTGTGATCTCTCCTTTTCATTCTCGATTTTATTTATTTGGGTCCTTTCCTTTTTCTTTTTGATCAAACTGGCTAGTGGTTTATCAATTTTGTTAATTCTTTCAAAGAACCAGCTTCTGGTTTCATTGATCTGTTCTACTGTTTTTTAGTTTTGATAGCATTAATTTCTGCTCTAATCTTTATTATTTCCTGTCTTCTGCTGGTTTTGGGTTTTCTTTGCTGTTCTTTTTCCAGCTCCTTAAGACCTAAGGTTAGGTTGTGTATCTGAGATCTTTCTTCCTTCCTTAGGAAGTCCTGGATTGCTATATACTTTCCTCTTATGACCGTCTTTTCTGCATCCCAGAGGTTTGGGGCTGTGGTGTTATCATTTTCATTTGCTTCCATGTGCTTTTAAGTTAACTTCTTGGTTAGCCCATTCATTCTTTAGTAGGATGTTCTTTAGTCTGCATGTACTTGTTACCTTTCAAATTTTTTTTGTTTATTTTGAGTTTCATTGCATTGTGGTCTGAAAATATGCATGGTATGATCTCAATCTCTTTGTACTTGTTGAGGGCTGATTTGTGTCCCAGTATATGATTGATTCTGGAGAAGGTTCCATGTACACTGGAGAAGAATGTATATTCCACTGCTTTAGGGTGAAATATTCTGAATATATCTGTTAAGTCCCTCTGGTCCACTGTGTCATTCAAAGCCACTGTTTCCTTATTGATTTTCTGTTTAGATGATCTGTCCATTGTTGTAAGTGGAGTGTTGAAGTCCCCTACTTTTATGGTATTATTATCAATGAGTTTCTTTATGTTTGTGATTACTTGATTTATATATTTGAGTGCCACCACATTTGGAGCATAAAAGTTTACAATTGTTAGGTATTCTTGGTGGATAGATCCCTTAATTATGATATAATGCCCTTCTTTGTCTCTAGTTACAGTCTTTATTTTAAAGTCTAGATTGTCTGATGTAAGTGTGGCTACTTCGGCTTTCTTTGGTTGACCATTAGCATGATAGATGGTTCTCCATCCCCTTACGTTCAATCTGAAGGTGTCTTTAGGTCTAAAGTGGGTCTCTTGTAAGATCATCATATAGATGGATCTTGTTTTCTTATCCATCTGTTATCCTTTGTCTTTTGATTGGAGCCTTTAGGCCATTGATGTTTAGAGTGAACACTGAAAGATGTGAATTTATTGCCACTATGTTGCTTGTAGAGTTGGAGTTTCTGCTGGTGTTCTGTAGTCCTTTGTAGTCTTTGTTACTTTAGGTTTTTTTTTTTTTCATCTTTTTTCGCCTCAGAGAGTCCCCCTTAAAATTTCTTACAGGGCTGGTTAATGGTCACGAATTCCTTTAATTTTTATTGTCTGCGCAACTTTTAATCTCTCCTTCTGTTTTGAATGACAGCCTTGCTGGCAGCACCTCACTCCTGAGTTTTGTCTGAGATGTGGCTGTGTTTTCTGACACCTCACTTCTGAGGGACTGCAGCTTTGACATGCTCAGACCCTCTGGGGGAAGGTCTCACCAAGCAATATGACTGTATATGTGTGAGTGTCTATGCGGAATCTTTATTTTAGTCTACTAAAAGTAGACAAACTATAAGTCTTTAGTCTGTGCATCTATTTCATAGTTGTCATACTGTCCCTACTGTACTGTAGCTTTTATAGTAAGTCCTGAGGTTGTATAGTATCAGTTCTTCAACTTTATTTTTTTCTTATTCAGTATTGTGTTGTCTATTTCATATCTATTGCCTTTCCATATCACGTTTAGAATCAGTTTGTCAGTATGTACTAAGTTGCTTGCTATGATGTTGATTGGGATTGCATTGAAGTTATAAATTAAATTGGAAAGAATTGACACCTTAACAATATTGAGTGTTTTGATTCATGAGCATAAAATATATATATATTTAGAGTTTGTTTGGTTTTTACAAATGTTTTATAGTTGTCTGCATACATAATGTGTTTAGTTTTTCTTCTGGCTTCTTGTAAGTTATTTTTTCTGTGATTCTGGCCTTTTGCAGTTTAAATATGATATGCTTGGGTGTAGATTTCTTGGCATTTATTCTGCTTGGAGTGTTTCAAACTTCTTTGATATGTGGTTTGATGTCTTTCATTCATTTTGCAAAATTCTTTGCCATTATTACTTAAAAAATTTTTTCGCTTCCTTCCCTGTCTTCCCCTTCTTGTGTTCCACTTATGTAATATTGCACCATTTGAAATGGTCTCCAGAACTTTGAATTTTTCTGTTTTCGTTTTTGTGTAATTATTCTGTTTGCATTTCAATTAAGAGTGTTTCTACTGACATATCTTCAAACTCCATGATTCATACCCTTTCCCTGTCAAGTGTACTAATGAATCTAGAAAAGACATTCTTAAATTCAGTTACAGTGTTTTGATTTCAGTGTTACTTTTGGGGTGCTTGGTTAGCTCAGTCAGTTGAGAGTCTGACTCTTGATATAAACTCAGGTCATGGTCTCTGATTTCATGAGATTGAGCCCTGTGTCAGGCTCCATGCTGAGCACAGAGCCTGTTTGGGATTTTCTCTCTCTCTCTCTGTCTGCCTCTCCTCCAGTCATGCTCTTTCCCTCAAAATAAATAAATAAACATTAAAGAAAAAGAAAATGTTACCTATCTGCTCTTGTAGGGTCTCTACTTTTTCCATTATAGCTCTTAACACTTAATTATATCTATTTTTAATATTCTACATGTTAGTTTTAACATTGGTGTCTTATCTGAGTCTAGTTGTAATGCTTGTGCTGTTCTTTTGGACTGTGTTTTTTGTTGCATTTGGACATGCTTTGTAATTTTTGTTGAAAGCCAGAAATTTTGGGGGGAAATAGGAACTAAGGCATAGGGTTGTTATATGAGGATTTATGCTAAAATAGGCATTATTGTGTTTAATATATGTTGTAACTATATGTGCTAGAAACTTATACATCCTTTGTTTTCCTTGTTTTTGTCACCTTTGTTGGTTTGGGCTTCCATAAAGTCTCTTCAGAGTCTATCTAACAAGTCTTTCAATATTAATCTACTGTTATTATTACTCTGGAATCCTATTTTTGTTTCACTAAGATATGGAGGGAGGGAGAGTAGTCCATAATCTTATAACTGAAACTCCTTGCTTAGGGGCACCTGGGTGGCTTAGTTAAGCATCCAACTCTTGACTTTGGCTCACATCATGATATCAGGGTCATGACATAGAGTTCTGCACTGAAGTCTGCGCTGAGGATGTAGCCTGCTTAAGATACTCTCTCTCCCCCTCTTTCTGTCCCTACCCCACTCTCTCTCTCATAAACAAACAAGCAAACAAGCAAACAAACCCTCATTGTTTATTGGGAGTATGACCTCATGTTTCTCTAGCTTTTGTCTGTTTTGCTTTCTTCTCTTTTCACTGGATGCTTTTCCCAAATTTATTTTCTTGAATCCCTAACCTCTGTTAACTATATGCCACCTGCTCCCCACCCCTTACCCTCCAATATACATTTTTGGTGAGACATAAAAGTTAAAAATGGCTGCTGTAGATGTGATGCCTTACTCCCAGCTAGGATGAAGTTATGGCAATGTCTTGTTTCCTGGAGATTAAACCTCCATTATGAAAAATACTCTGGTCATAGTTCACAATATTTGTTCTTCTGCCCATGGCAGAACTATGAATGATCTTCACCAGGAGAACCTGTTAAGGTTCCTGAAAGCAAAGTGCTAGAAAGTGTGAGTCCCCCCAAAGACCGTGTCTCTCTCTTAAAGATTTTCTCACTCTCAAGATAGTTTATACTCAGCTTCCATAAATTATTCATAATTTCCCTTTATGTATTCCTATCAGCTTATGGCTTAGGAGTTTCTGCTCCATAAAAGCAAATCCTGTCTGTGTCTGTCAGAAGGTGCCTGTCTTTCCTGATTTTATGATGGTGTTTTACCTTGAAACCTCTGTTCTCTGGTATGTGCAATAAAACTATTGATTTTCATTTTGTACACATTTTAGTCATTGTAGGGACTAGAGTGACAACTCTCAAGTACTTTGCATATTCTTTTTTTAAATTTTTTAATATTTATTTATTTTTGAGAGACAGAGTGAGACAAAGTAAGAGTGGGGGAGGGGCAGAGAGAGAGGGAGACACAGGATCAGAAGCAGGCTCCAGGTTCTGAGCTGTCAGCACAGAGCCCGATGCAGGGCTTGAACCCACAGACTGTGAGACCATGACCTGAGCCTAGGCTGAACACTCAACCGACTGAGTCACCCAGTTGCCACGTAGTACTTTGCATGTTCTTAAATGGACAGGTAATATATATTTTATGCTTGTAGGTCATGTGATTTCTGTCATAACTACTCAATTCTGCTACTATGGTATAAAAGCAACCACAAATAATATATAAACAATTGAGTGTGAATATGAACAGATAGAACCTTACTTAAAAAAAAAACAAGTTTTCTTCCATTTCTTCTTCACTCACCTCTATTTTAGAGCTAAACTCATATTCAAGACACAGTGGACTCCAAAGAATGAAGTTCAAAGTGAAACCTGTGAGAAGGTGTGATAAACACCAAGATATTTGCACCAATTTATGCTGGCAGAATACTTGGGAACATGTGTGAAAATGGATTTTATGATTATGGAATCAAAGTAGAAGGATATATAAAATTGGATTAGGCAAGATTTATTGGTATCAACCTTTGAAAACAGAGATCGTGGATTCAGTGTTTTAGCTTGATGGGCTAAGAATGTCTCTAACAGTTTGCTTATCAGTTGACTGAAATATGGACCAGCAGTAGTCTATACTCTATGAAGTTGAAATGCCCAAAGTTCCTTTGTGTATTATAAAGGGAGGTATCAATAGATTTAAGAAGTTTGGAATGCTGAAGAGGAATATTAAGTAAGATTTGATCACCCATTTTGAGAGGGGCAGACCATTTATCATTGTTGCCATAATGAATTTATGAGCTCCAGTTCACAGACCTTTAATATAAGAGAGGACAGGTACATTTGAGTAAGGTTCTTGCCACTCTTCCAAAAATGTATACTGTTAATCTTCTTCCCAGGCATTCCTAAAGGACCTGCAGCCTGACCGGGTTACAAAAGAAAAAATAATCGGAATTGTCAAGGATTATTGATCGTTGATTCTGTAGACCCAAAGCATCACTGTGGTCTCTTAGTCAGAGTAGGAGTATATAGAAGTTATATGATTAATGGTTTGTTTTTATCAGTGAAGTTTTGCTTCAGGGTGTGTCACAGCGGGCTCAGTCTTCCTAGTATATATCTGTGCATTTTCATACTCACTTCTCTTGGAAGATTGAATGGGCTGGAAGAATTTGCTACTCCCCAAAGAGAAGTGTTGCCCCACACAATGGGTCATAACAGCATCATCAGGCCATTGTAGTTGAGCTATGCTGTCCTATCCTGTGAGCAGTGTATTCTTTTGGGGAAAGTTTGGACAGTGGCATGCTCACTAGAATGCCCCTTCATCTTCTCTGGCTATTAGGCTTCTATAATCAGCATATTTACTTTCATTTAGTGTGAAACTGTAAGTGGATCTACCCAATTTGTCATTAACAGCACGTGGGAATAATAAATTTGGATTTATGAAATGCAGTTGTATTACACATATAAGCCAAACAGATAGAAAATGTTAATAATTTTAATTCTAATCAATGATGTTTCATGGATTTAAAATGTAATAGCATTACTTTTCAACTAGTATAAATAGCTGAAAGCATAGCACAAGTACTTTCTTGATATTGTAAAGTTATCAAATTCATTTCACAATGATAATCTTTACATCAATCATAGCATAATCAGAAGTGTATGAATCTGTCTGTACTGATAGATATATTTGTCAATGCTAAAAAACATTTTTCACAGCTGAGTGTATTATTTAATTTGAAGTTAAAGGCCTTATACTACAGTTCAAATAATTTTAGTGGATTAGGTGTCATTATGTGAACATCTTTGTCAGCAATTACTTGCTATAAAAATATGAAAACAAGTACAATTTGTCTAAAATAGACATTTTTCCTTTGAAATATAATGTGAATGTTTCTTTAGTTGTCCTCTTTCATAAAGAACTAGAAATTAGAATCAGCCAGAAGAGTGTCAAAAACTTACCTTCACTTTTCCCAAACTGTAGTTTAATTGAGCTTTAACATCAAATAAACAGTCTTTACCTTTAACATTAATGCACCCAAAAGACAGTTTCTATTCATTTTGTATGATTAAAACTACATTAGGAATATAAATGTATTAATTTATAGATACAGATACTAATTGCTTAAATATTGAGTTCAAAACCAGACACTAATATGTGTGGAATAATTGGTTCTTGCTGTAGAAGGAAACCATAATAAAGAACTTGAAAGTGCTGTCACATTTCACATAACTAGTAAAATCTCAGAATATTTTTCAAATATTCTGAAAGAAAATGTCTTGGGGCTTTCTTAATGAGAATGAATGTGGTTTGAAAAGATCAAATAATATTCACATATGTCAAATACAGGTTTTAATAACAGTTAGAGATAATGAATAAAATTAAAGTAGGTCAATTTAAGTCATTTATTTTCCAAAAGGAGTTACACATCATAATCACTACTTGTTAAGATATAATTAAAAGCAAAAAGTAGTATTTACCAAAGCTCAGTTACTCAACATAAAAAACCAACATGAATTATGATTTATCATCTTTTAATTTTTATGTTCATCTTTTTATTAACATATCAACATTTTGTAGCTAATAGTCATATAAATATGATAATGTAATAATAATTGAGATAATAATGAAAATCATGGAAACAGTACCATTACTTTGGCCCTGGTATATTAGCATTCTGCTTTTATTGTGATTGAGAAAAAATTCAGAAGCCTTCTATCACACATAAAACTTTTTTGGAATTACATATCTTATCGTTGAGAACAAAAAACTCCAAAAAACTGAAAAACATTCCTTTGATTCATCAAAAATAATACTAAATAGAAATCATAATCTTCACATATTCATATATGTGAATTATAAGACTATAATCCTTTCTGTGGCAAAACATATTCTTTGCAAATAAGACTCCGTTACTGAACATATCAGATCATGACTTCAAATATATTGTTCTTTGTTAGAGAGTATAACTTGCTTAATAAAAGTCTACTATAAATTCAATGTAAATACCTAATTTTCTTTAAAAATCAGACTCCAAGAAACTTTCATCAGAAAATTTAATTTCTGAAATCCAATGAGTATACTCTCTGGAATACTTTTCTATGGGGGTCATTATTTACAGGGACCCATTTTAAAGAAATTCTACATGATCAATCCACATTGTAAATTTTTTTTGTAATTTCTAAATTTTTGAAGGAAAGGAAGAGAGTATGACAGTTTGAGTTAAGATGGCAGGTGTCATCATCATTACTCTCTCATAAACATTGAAGATGAGAATAATTTCCTTAAAGATCTTTAAAAAATAATCAACATTGTTGGCAGAGTTCAAATCAGCACACTCAAGAAACTTCCCCCAGGTCAAGGAAATAAAACCAAAAACTGTTACTGGAATCTAAAATTTCTCTTCATTACCCTTCTGAATCAGCACCCTTCCCCTTCTACACAAAGGTAACTACTGGCTTAAATTTTTCACATATATTTTTTTTTCTTTCTTTCTTTCTTTCTTTCTTTCTTTCTTTCTTTCTTTCTTTCTTTCTTTCTTTCTTTCTTTCTTTCTTTCTTTCTTTCTTTCTTTCTTTCTTCTTATAAAAGGAATATAAAATAAGTATTATTTGTGCCTGGCCATTTTAATATTTTTTGTCAATAATGTGTATATGTGATACATTTTTATTATTGCATATCCTCATTTCCATTACTGTTTATCACTTCACTTCCTGAATATACCAAAACTTATATATCCATTATATTGCTACTAAATACTTGGATTATTTTAAATTTGGGAGTATTTGATTAAGGCTGCTAAAATTCTCTACATATCTGTTCCCATTCATGAACTCTATTAATGTACAGCTACAAGTGAAATTGCTGACTCCTAGGATATGCATAGGTTTGAATTTAGTAGACAATGCCAGAGTATTAAATTAGGTGTGTGAATTTACAATTATATAGGCAATTTTATGAGAACTCCAGTTTCTCTACATCATGACAACACTTGCTAGTGGATATATAATGGTATTGAACAAATGTGGTTTTAATTTACAGACAACTGATTGCTAGGCAATTAAACACATTTTCCTGTGCCTGGTCATTTAGATATACAATTTTGTAAAATATTTATCAGGTTTTTCCCTTTTTCCTATTTGTCTTTCTGTATTTTTCTTATTAAGTCACAGAAATTCTTTTATAAATTCTTAATACAAAATTATATGGCTGTGATGTGTTGCCAATATTTTTCTCCAACCCTGTAGGTTGTCTTTTTGTTCTTTGTAGATGAATTTTGCTAGGAAAAGAAAAATATTTAAAATTTTGATGTATTTTAAATAGTGTTTTCTTTCATAGTGTTTTGTGCCTAATTAAAGAAATCATCATCTATTCCAATATCCTTAACATATTTATGTTATATTCTATAAGATATATTGCTTTACTTTTTACTTATGTTTCTTTAATACAGATGAAATTTATTGGCTATATATATGTTATGTGACTGAGGTCAACTTTATTTTTTTCCCATACTAATATGCAATTTACCTCACTCTTTTTTGGTGCTACTTTCTTATAAGTAAACTATGTACACATACGTCTTTTCCTGGACTATTTATTTCAATTTGCTAAATTATTTGTCTACCTTGAAACTGATAGAAGAATGTTTTAATTGTTATGGTTTTAGAATAGGTAGTACTAGTAATAGGTACTACCTACATTCTTCTTTGTAATTCTTTTAAATATGTTATCTAGTAAAGAATTCTTCTGTTTAAGAATCTTATTTTGTTTTATTTTTCTTATTCACTGTCTTGTGCAGAGCAGAATTTTTTAATTTTAATAAACTTCAGTTTATCAGTTTTTTCTTTCATGGGTTGTGCTTTCAGTGTTATATTTAAAAAGTTATTGCCATACCAAAGTCAGCTAAGTTTTCTCTTCTGTTGTCTTCTAAGAATTTTATAGTTTGGTGTTTTAAATTTTGCTCTGTGATCCATTTTGAGTTAGTTTTTCTAAAGAGTATAAGGACTTTTTTCTTTAAGTTTATTTGTTTATTTTGAGAGAAAGAAGGAGAGCATCATCAGGGCAGGGGCAGAGAGGGAGGGAGAGTGAGAATCCCAAGCAGGCTCTGCAGTGTCAGTGAGGAGCCTGATGTGGGGCTCTATCTCATGAACTGTGAGATCACAACTTGAGTCAAAATCAAGAGTCAGATGCTTAACTTGACTGAGCCACCCAGGTACTGTGAGTATAAGGACTTAACCTAGATTAATATTTTTATGTGAGGATGTGTAGTTGGTCCAGCATAATTTGTTGAAAAATATATGTTTAATTTTTTTTACCTCTGCTTCTCTGTCAAAGATCAGTCGGCTGTATTTATGGATATCTATTTCTGAGCACTTGAGCTAGTGATATTTTAATTAATAAATGAGCAGTGTAAGAAAGAAAGTACTGAGAAGTCTCAAACTTTTGGTAATGGGACAGTGCAGGCTCTTTGAGAACAGAAGTTGCATTGGTACGAGTTGCCTTATCCATGAATAGCAGTAATGTGTTCACTAGCCCAGCTGGCGAGCCTAAATCTCTGACCATATCAGAGATTTGTGGAATATCCTTCAACAAATTTATTCTCAAACTAGCTGGAGTGTATTCTGTTACAAGTATAAAACCTGATGTAGTATTTGGTGTCAGATTGAGGCAACAAAAAATGTGAATCTGTCAATAAAATTGTAACTTGTAATATAAAAAGAAGGATTCAAGTAGCCCAGGTGGTCAGAGGCAAAATCAGTAATAGAATTAGTGCCTTTGATCAACAGTAATAAAATGCCCATTGAAGGCAAAGCTTTAAAGTACCCAGTAGCTACTGGCACTAAACACTATGATGGGAATAAAGAAAGAGAATACTGTGGGATAGGGTTGTGACTTCTAGTTACATAGCAGACATAAATAAAAGTTCAAAATCCTTGTCTCAATATATGTTCAAAGATTTGGGAGAAAATAATTTGTTATCTTTTACAGGGTCAGATAAAATAAAACTGAGAATTTGGTTTTATGTTTTTCCAAATATGACAATTTTTGTTCAGAAATAAAAGTCATTTATATATGAAAATTAGAGCATAGTTTTGAAAACATTAGGGCACTATATTGGAAAGGAAAACTATTGGATATTTAGATGGCTTAAGGAACCTGAAAAGACCTGAAGTCTTATTAACCAGCTCCTGTGTAAATAGTGGAAAGAGATAAAGTTAGAAACTGCAAGTATTACATTAATTTCTATTAAGTAATGGAATATAAGATATTATAATAAGAAATGTCAACTTGAGATCCAAGAGATTCTTTATGAGGAAATTAAGGAGATTAATGAAATTATTCAGGTTTAGACAAATTTTTAGCACATATTCATGACAGAAGCATCATGTGGTGTTAAGAGTATAGTTGCTGTAGACAGATACTCTAGATCAAATCACAAGTCTGCTATGTACTATGTGCATTTTCTAAAACAGATTTTTTCCATTGTTTATGACTTCATTTCCTTATCTGTAAATGCAAATAAAAATGCTATCTACCTGCTAAAACTATTGTAAAGATTAAATGAGATAATTATTACAGAGTCTTAGAACCTGAAATAATGTGTATGTTGCATTAAAATTTAAAAAAAAAAATATGTTTGTTCAGTCTAAGTCCAGATGGATCTGAAAAACTTCCAATGGCTTATTGCAAGTTAAATTAGTTGGTTGAATTCAATTTTTTGGTTGCTGTGCCAGATACGGCCATGTAACTAGAGGAAACAAAAAAATGAAAAAATAACAACGAACACCTCTGACACCTATATACAGCTCTTGAGCTGTCAAGAGCTTTTCCTCTATATATCAAAAAAAGCAGGAAAGGTAAAAGATCCATTGTCTTTCACCTGACAGGCACAGCAATACACTTTCATTATCATGAAAGGTCTGTATCCTTTTTGAGTTCTATATCAAAATCTCCATTGCATGTGTCTTGTCATATGTTCATGTTACAGGATACAAACTGGTTCATTATATTGATGCTGAGATGATAATATTGCTAGGTGGTTGTGTAATAGAAGTTATCCCCTATTTCTTGCAAAAAAAAATGAATGCTTATGAGAGGGTGAGATAAAATGAATAAAAAATAATACATATACCTTCTTAATAAAATTAATTTCAAAGGAAAAGACAACATTGCACATACTTGTTTCCAGTCTATTTTAAACATTTATACCTAGATTTTCTTGTTTGTTATTTGTTTTGTTTAGTTTAACCAGTCAGATGGTCTCTATCTTTTAATATTGTAAACTAACTCATTTATATTATTGGGAAAATTGAAACAATATGTTTTATTCTTGAAATCATTTCTATATATTTTATAGTATATAATAATTTCTTCTATTTTTTATTATCCTGTAATTTTACATTATAATTATAATTTTCTATATGTATAATCTTTCTTCTCTTTAGTTAGGTTGATTAACTTTTCTTTGTTCATTAATTGTTTTAGCTTGTGCTTTGAAAGGCACTGAACTTACTGTCCAAGAAACGCATTAGCACTGTTTTTACAAAGAACAGACCCTATAGTTTCACTTCTGAAATGTAACCGACACTACTGAATGCAGCGTTCATTGAACACTGCTGTTACATCTGCAACCACTCTTTGTTTTCTCTGAAAATAAATGCTACTTCTTCAATATCTCTGACCCTCAATGGGATGATTTTTTTTTATGATCCCTATTGCTTCACATAAAAATCTAGAGCAATTTTGTATAATTGATAGATTTTAGAACTATACTTTAGTTTCAAAGGATGTAATTTTAGCTTCTGTGATGGAATATGAGCTCTGACTCTATAGATGGGAATTGCCCCAAAAGTGGGAGAGAGGTTGAGAGGTTCTGTTGCTGGGTGGCAAAAATCAACCAAAATATATTGTAAAGAAAGGAAAAAAAAGATTTTATGACATTTTTAAATTTTTTTTAACGTTTATTTATTTTTGAGACAGAGCATGAACGGGGGAGGGGCAGAGAGAGAGGGAGACACAGAATCTGAAACAGGCTCCAGGCTCTGAGCGGTGAGCACAGAGCCCTACGCAGCGCTTGAAATCACGGACTGCGAGATCATGACCTGAGCTGAAGACGGACGCTTAACTGACTGAGCCACCCAGGCGCCCCAAACATATTTTTAAAAATAACTTTTATTTCCAATAGAACTTAATGTTTCTTAAATATCTGCAGATCAGATTCTGAGCTCTTTAACTGATATTCTTTCCTTTCATTTTATCTTTCATGATTTCATATAGATATTCTGTAATTCATGGAATAAATATTAGAGTGAACCACAAACAATACACTCCCATACACAGTGTTGGAAGAGGGAGGATAATTAAGAAATAATTTTTTTTTATTTTTTTTTCAACATTTATTTATTTTTGGGACAGAGAGAGACAGAGCATGAATAGGGGAGGGGCAGAGAGAGAGGGAGACACAGAATCGGAAACAGGCTCCAGACTCTGAGCCATCAGCCCAGAGCCCAACGCGGGGCTCGAACTCACGGACCGCGAGATCGTGACCTGGCTGAAGTCGGACGCTTAACCGACTGCGCCACCCAGGCGCCCCGAGAAATAGTTTTAAAAACACATTCACCTAGCAAGTTAGGACATTTGGTTAATGCTATGTAACTATTTCCACAATTAATCCCAAGTCCATTGTTATTTACAAGGGATAAAAAAGAATTCGTGTCAATTTCCTCAGTGGTCACCAAAAGAGATTCTAGATTTTGAAAATTAGAAAAAAATGTGAATTTTAATATGTCTTACGAAATTCTTAGGTAACTATAAAAATGCTTTTTATTTTTTTTAAATGTTTTTACTTTATTTTTGAGAGAGACAGACAGAATGCAAGTAGGTTTGGGGCAGAGAGAGAGAGGGAGACACAGAATCTGAAGCAGGCTCCAAGCCATCAGCACAGAGCCCGATGCGGGGCTCGAACTCATAGAGCTGTGAGATCATGACCTGAGCCAAAGTCAGACGCTCAACCGACTGAGCCACCCAGACACCCCTAAAAATGCTTTTTAAGTTTTTCTCTCTCTATTAAATGAAGAAGAAAAAATAAAAAGCTCTACAGAGAAGACAAGAAAAGGTAGAGAAGTAGACCAGAAATAAGAATAAATATATTTGCTTACTAATATAAAAGGTCTAAATTCCCAAATTATGATGAAAATCAAGGATATTCACAAGTTGTTGGTAAAAGTACATAGTACCTATTCACAAGATAATAGTGAATAAAGTATTTTGATCAACATGTATCGAGGTGAAAGAAACATCTGTGTGTTTGTATTAAAAATTTTTAAATTATAATTGAACATAAAACATTAAATGGAGCATGGACATCTATCCCATATTGATAAATTGTAAATCCACAAAAATACATAGCAGTTAGAGACCTCAAAGTTTTAATTTTGGATAGGAATATGTCTTCATATTCTTATTGAAACTATTTATTGTCAGGTAACTGTAACCTCATTCCACACTGCCTCTGACCTTGACTCTACATCTCTTCCTTATTTGGAACAACTCTGAGTATCCTTCAGAACCTCAGCTGACTGAAGACCAGTACTGATTTAACATTTCATCAAAATTTATAATCTTTATTTATTTCTCATCATTAATCTTTATTGATGTTTCCATTATTATATAGTCAGTTTCTTCCAAATCCACATCTCAGTTTTTCCCCTCATGTTCTTTGGAAGTTTACATTTATCTTCAGGGCATTCATCATTGTATTAAGTTTCAGACATTAAATAAGAATAATATTATACTAATGATAATGATAATGTTAATGATAATGATATAGAAAAATTCATGCAGGTTATAATAGAGGCAGTATAAAAGGATGGGATCAAATAGTAATGATGAAGGCTTAGCTTTAAAAGGAAAGAAAATTTCTTTGCTTCTGTTATATCACAGAAAATTTTGCTTATTTTTTTCATAGCATCTGCCCTATATTTTGTCTCCCTTAATATATATATTATATATATATAATATAATATATATAATTGTTTACTGTTTATTTGTTTTATTTTTATTTTTTAACTTTATTTTTTATTTTTTAAAATTTACATCCAATTAGTTAGTATGTAGTGAAGCAATGATTTCAGTAGATTCCTTAATACTCCTTACCCATTTAGCCCATCCCCCCTCCTACAACCCCTCCAGCAACCCTCTGTTTGTTCTCCATATTTATGAGTCTCTTTTGTTTTGTCCCCCTCCCTGTTTTTACATTGCTTTTATATTATTTTTGTTTCCCTTCCCCTATGTTCATCTGTTTTGTCTCTTAAAGTCCTCATATGAGTGAAATCATATGATTTTTGTCTTTCTCTGACTGAGTAATTTCACTTAGCATAATACCCTCCAGTTCCATCCATGTAGTTGCCAATGGCAAGATTTCATTCTTTTTGATTGCCGAGTAATACTCCATTGTATATATGTACCACATTTTCTTTATCCATTCATCCATCGATAGACATTTGGGCTCTTTCCATACTTTGGCTATTGTTGATAGTGCTGCTATAAACATGGGGGTGCTCTCCCTTATTATATATTTTTATTGTTTTTAATGTTTATTTATTATGAGAGAGAGAGAGAGAGAGAGAGTGAGCGAGCAAGCAGGGAGGTGCAGGGAGAGAGGGAGAGAGAGACAGAATCCCAAGCAGGCTCCTTACTGCCAGCACAGAACCTGACACAGGGCTTGAACTCACCAACTGTGAGGTTATAAACTGAGCCAAATCCAGAGTTGGATGCTTAACAGACTGAGCCACCCAGGCACCCCTGTTTCTGAGATAATATATCACGGAAAATTTAGCTTATGTTTTTGATAGCCTCTGCCCCGTTTTTTCTCTCTCCCCTATTGTCTTATTTATTCACTTGCTGTATAGTTGGTTAACTTAATCATATAGTACCTTATTTTCTACTTGTCTCTACTACCAAATTTGGAACTTAAAAGACTAATTTTTAAGTGAAATTTTTTTCTCATTCTAGATTGCAAACAACTTATAGTATAGCTCCAGCTTCTTTTGTGCCCTAAAGGTCTTAAAAATTGGTTCAATTCACAAGGGATGCACAATAATAAACTTTAACTCATTGGTTGTAAAATCAATTATTGATATTAATTGCATTATAATTTCAAGTTCTCTGGTGCTTCAGAGCAAGAATTGTCTTGGTTCATTGATTATAGAGGCTTGTAAAACTATCTTAGTCAGATTTGGTTTCCTGATTCTCACATAAACAGTACAGTCTTTTTGTACAGTGGATTCCTTCTGCATGTCACTAAAGTTTTCGATTATATATTGAAACATGTTGCTTATATCCTCAGAGTTTAATTCTATTGCCAAGGCCTGGAAGATTGTTTCTCTAGTTTTCTATAGGAAGATTACTGAGGCCTACAATTGTTCTTCTCTGAGATTAAGTACATACCTAAAACATTTTTGGTGTCTGTAATGTGTATGCTTTCTTCCCCTTATGATACCCCAGATTTTATTTAATTGCATAGCCATAGGCATAATGAGAAAGAAACTGTCTTTGAAAAGCACATCTGATTTTAAATAAGGAAAATGTCTTATTCTTGTTTTTTTTCCTCTGGCATTTTCAATCTCTAGGGTGGAATATCACCAATTTTAGAGGAGAACCCTAAAGAGAGAGCCTGCTTATGCATATGGTATTCAGTGTGAGGTTAACAGGTGCAACATTACTTTAAAGAGTGCAGTTAGGCATTTTTTAAAGGAATGTGAAAATACTTAGGGAATTTGAATCCATTTAGTTTAAGCTAAAGGATGGTTTCAACTTGGGTTAGTCTTCCACATTCAAAACATTTTGTACCTGTACCTTCTTCCTTCCATTAATATCATAGTCTACATGAAGACACACATCAGTTTATATCATTTTTGAATAACATAAGACTGGAAAATGTAAAAGATTTCTGGAAGCCTGCTTACCACTTACCTGTTTTGGATGAAATTCAAATCTCCTAAATTGTGTTCATAAAAATGTTGGCCTAAGAGGTCTAAAAAAAAAAAAAAAAAGCAGAAAAGTCTTTTGTTTTCTTTCTGTCTTGCTAAAGTTATAAAACATCACTTAAAACCCCAATCTTGGTTTTCCATATTTTTTTTAACTTCTAGTACTTTATTTATACCAAACTGGAATTTATTTTATTTTAACTTTCCTGGATTTAAGGAACCTAACTTATTGATAATATTTAAAGATAACCTTTTTAGGTTATCACATTTTCAACTGATATTATTACTATGTTTGACACTTTCTCATGACCTAGTGATGAACACACTTTTTTAATTACATTTTATCCTTGAGCACATTAAACTGTGCCAGTCCAGTTATAGTACAGTACTGTACTGTAAATGTATTTCTCTTCCTTATGATGTTCTTAATAATGTTATTTTCTCTAGCATACTTTATTGTAAAAATACACTATACGATTCATATAGCATATAAAATGCACAATAATTAACAGTTTATGTTATCAGTAGGCTCTGGTCCATAGTTGGCCAGCAGTAGTTAAGTTTTGGGGTGTTTTCTTTCTTTTTTAAATTTATTCTCAGGTTAGCTAACATACAGTGTAATCTTGGCTTCAGGAATAGATTCCAGTGATTCATCATTACGTATAACACCTGGTGCTCATTCCAACAAGTGCCCTCCTTAATGTCCATTACCCATTCCTCCCCACACATCCCCACATCAACCCTCAGTTTGTTCTCTGTGTTTAAGAGTCTCATGTTTTGCCTCCCTGTCTGTTTTTGTCTTATTTTTCCTTCCCTTCTCTGTGATTATCTGTTAATTTTCTCAAATTCCACATATGAGTGAAATCATGTGGTATCTTTCTCTGACTGACTTATTTCTCTTAGCATAATACTCTCCAGTTCCATCCATGTTGTTGCAAATGGCAAGATTTCATTCTTTTTTATCACCAAGTAGTATTCCGTTGTGTGTGTGTGTGTGTGTGTGTGTGTGTGTGTGTGTGTGTGTGTACACACACACCATATCTTCTTAATCCATTCATCACTTGATGGACATGTGGGCTCTTTCCATAATTTGGCTGTTGTTGAAAGAGCTGCTATAAACGTTGGGCTACATGTGCCCCTTAGAATCAGGACTCCTATATTCTTTGGATAAGTTCCTAGGAGCGCTATTGCTGGGTCATAGGGTAATTCTATTTTTAATTTTTTTGAGAAACCTCCACACTGTTTTCCAGAATGACTACACCAGTTTGCATTCCCACCAACAGTGCAAGAGGGTTCCCCTTTCTCCACATCCTTGCTAGTATCTGTTGTTCCCTGAGTAGTAAATTTTAGCCACCTTGACTGAACTGAGATGATAGCTCAATGAGGGTTTGATTTGTATTTCCCTGATGATGAGCAGTGTTGACCATCTTCATGTGTCTGTTAGCCATCTGAATGTCTTTTTGGAAAAGTGTCTATTCATGTCTTCTGCCCATTTTGTAACTGGATTATTGGTTTTTTGGGTGTTGAATTTGCTAAGTTCTTTATAGATTTTTGATACTAACCCTTTATCTGATATGTCATTTGCAAATATTTTCTCCAATTCTGTTGGTTGTGTTTTAGTTTCGCTGATTGTTTCCTTTGCTGTGCAGAAGATTTTTTTTTATCTTGATGAGGTCCCAATAGTTCATTTTTGCTTTTATTTCCCTGGCCTTTGGAGACTTGTCAAGTAAGAAGTTGCTATGGCCGAGATCAAAGAGGTTGTTGCCTGTTTTCTACCATAGTATTTTGATGGTTTCCTGTCTCGCATTTAGGTCTTCCATCCAATTTGAATTTATTTTTTAGTATGGTGTAAGAAAGTGGTCCAGTTTCATTCTTCTGCATATTGCTGTCCATTTCTCCCAGCACTCTTTGCTAGAGAGATTTTTTTCAATTGGATATTCTTTCCTGCTTTGCCAAAGATAAGTTGGCCATATATTCGTGGGCCCATATCTGGATTCTCTATTCTATTCCATTGGTCTATGTGTCTGATTTTGTGCCAGTACCATACTGTCTTGATGATGACAGCTTTGTAGTACAGGCTAAAGTCCAGGATTGTGATGCCTCCAGCTTTGGTTTTCTTTTTCAGGATTACTTTGGCTACTCAGGGTCTTTTGTGGTTCCATACAAATTGTAGGATTATTTGTTCTAACTCTGTAAAGAATGCTGCTATTGTGATTGGGATTGCATTGAATGTGTAGATTGCTTTGGGTAGCATAAACATTTTAACAATATTTGTTCTTCCAATCCATGAGCATGGAACATTTTTCCATTTCTTTATGTCTTCTTCAATTTCTTTCATAAGCTTTCTACAGTTTTCAGTGTAAAGATCTTTTACCTCTTTGGTTAGGTTTATTCCTAGGTATTTTATGGTTTTTGATGCAATTGTAAAAGGGACAGATTCCCTGCCTTTTCCATGTAGAGTATCATGTCATCTGAGAAAAGTGAAATCTTGACTTCTTCTTTGCCAATTTGGATGCCATTCATATTATTTTGTTGTCTGAATGTTGAAGCTATGATTTCCAACACTATGTTAAACAACAGAGGTAAAAGTGAGATCCCTGTAGTGTTCCTGATCTCAGGGGTCAAGCTCTCGGTTTTCCTCACTGAGGACGTTACTAGCTGTGGGATTTTCGTATATGGCTTTTATGATATTAAAGTATGTTCCTTCTATCCCGACTTTCTTGAGGGTCTTCATTAAGAAAGGATGCTGTATTTTGTCAAATCCTTTTTCTGCATCTATTGGCAGGATCATATGGTTCTTATCCTTTCTTCTATTAATGTGATGTATCATATTGATTGATTTGTGAATATTGAACCAGCCCTGCAGCACAGAAATGAATCCTACTTGGTCATAGTGAATAATTCTTTTAATATACTATTGAATTTGATTTGCTAGTATCTTGTTGAGAATTTTTGCATCCATATTTGTCAGGGATATTGTACTATAATTCTCCTTTCTAGTGGGGTCTCTGTCTGGTTTTGGAATCAAGGTAATGCTGGCTTCATAGAATGAGTCTGGAAGCTTTCCTTCCGTTTATATTTTTTGGAACAGCTTGAGAAGAATAGGTATTAACTCTGCTTTAAATCTGGTAGAATTCCCCTGGGAATCTTTCTAGCCCAGGACTCTTATTTTTTGGGAGATTTTTGATAACCAATTCAATTTCTTTGCTGGTAATGTGTCTGTTCAAATAGTCTATTCCTTCCCTTTTGAGTTTTTGGCAGTGTGTGTGTCCAGGAATTTTTCCATTTCTTCTAGATTGTCCAGTTTTCTGGCATATTATTTTTCATAGTATTCTGTAGTAACTTTCTGTATTTCTGTGGTGTTGGTTGTGGTCTCTCCTCTTTTATTCATGATTTTATCTATTTGAGTTCTCTCTCCTTTCTTTTAGATGTATCTGGCTATGGGGTTTATCAATCTTGTGTATTCTTTCAAAAAACCAGCTTTTAGATTCATTGATCTGGTCTATTGTGTTTTTTTTATTTGATATTGTTTATTTCCACTGTAATATTTATTTATCTTCCTTGGCTGGCTTTGGGCTTTCCTTGCTGCTGCCTTCCTAGCTCCTTTAGGTGTAAGGTTAGGTTTTGTATTTTGGACCTTTCTTGCTTCTTGAATTGTGATATATTTTCCTCTTAGGACTGCATTTGCTGCATCCCAAAAGGTTTTGACTGTCAAGTTTTCATTTTCATTTGCTTCCATATATATATATTTTTTTTTTTTAATTTCTTCTTCAATTTTCTGGTTGACCCATTCATTTTTTAGTAGGATGATCTTTAACCCCATGTTTTTGGGGGCTTTCAAAATTTTGTCCTGTAGTTGATTTCAAGTTTCATAATGATATAATCTGAAAATATGCATAGTATGATCTCAATCCTTTTATACTATTGAGAGCTGTTTTGTGACCCAGTATGTGATCTATTTTGGACAATGTTCCATGTGTACTCTAGAAGAATGTGTATTCTACTGCTTTAGGAGGAAAGTTCTGAATACATCTGATAAGTCCATCTGGTCCAATGTGTCATTCAGAGCACTGTTTCCTCACTGATTTTCTACCTAGATGATTTGCCCATTGCTGTAAGTGGAGTCCCCTACAATCATGATATTATTATCTATACATTTGTTTATGTTTGTGATTAATTGATTTATATATTTGGGTTATTTCACATTGGGAGCATAAACATTTATAATTGTTACCTCTTCTTGATAGATAAGAATTATCTTGACAGATAGACCCCTTAATTATGATACAATGCCCTTCTTCATCTCTTGTTACACTGTTTGCTTTAAAATCTAGTTCGTCTGATATAAGTATGGCTACTCTGGGTTTCTTTTGACATCCAGTAGCATATAGGTGGCTTTCCACCCCTCACTTTCAATCTGCAGGTGTCCTCAGGTCTAAAATGAGACTCTTGTAGACAACATATAGATAGATCTTGTTATTTTTATCCACTTTGATACCCCATGTCTTTTAATTGGGGCATTTAGTCCATTTACATTCAGAGAGATTTTTGAAAGATACAGATTTAGTGTCATTGTGTTATCTGTAGGTTTCATGCTTGTGGTAATGTCTCTGGGCCTTTGTAGTCTTTGCTGCTTTCCACTCACAGAGTTCCCCTTAGGATGTCCTGCAGGGATGGTTTAGTGGTCATGAACTCCTTTAGATTTTGTTTATCTTGGAAAGCCTTTATCTCTCTTTCTGTTCTGAAATGACAGTCTTGCTGGACAAAGGATTCTTGGTTGCATATTTTTCCTATTCAGCACATTGAATATTTCCTGCCACTCCCTTCTGGCCTGCCAAGTTTTAGTGGACTGGTATGCTACTACCCCCATGTATCTACCCTTGTAGGTTAAGGCCAATTTTTCCCTAGATGCTTTCAGAATTCTCTCTGTATCTTTGTATTTTGCCAGTTTCACTATGATATGTCACAATCTTGACCTGTTTTTGTTTATTTTGACAGGAAATCTCTGTGTCTCTTGGACTTGAATGCCTATTTCCTTCCCCAGATTAGGGAAATTCTCAGCTACAATTTGTTCAAGTAAACCTTCTCCCCTTTCTCTCACTCTTCTTCTGGAACTCCTATGATACAGATATTATTTAGTTTAATTGAATCACTTAACTCTTTAATTCTCCCCTTGTGGTCTAGTAACTTTCTTTCCCTCTTTTTTCAGCTTCATCATTTTCCATAATTTTATCCTCTATTTCACCTATTCTCTCCTCTGCTTCCTCTATCTTATTGTTACTGTATCTAGTTTATTTTGCATCTCATTTGTAGCATTTCTTAATTCATCGTTACTATTTCTTAAGTCTTTAATCTTTGCAGTGATAGATTTTCTGCTGTTTTCTATGTTTTTTTTTCAAGTCCAGCTATTAGTCTTTTGAATGTTATTCTAAGTTCTTGTTCAGATATATTGTTTACATCTGTCTTGAGGAATTCTCTGGCTTGTCATTTCTTCCTGGATTTTCTTTTGAGGAGAATTCTTCCGTTTCATCATTTTGGCTAGTTTTATGTCTTTTATGTGTTTTAATAGCTTGTTATGAGTCCTGCACCTGCAGGTACTACTATATTTAAAAGGGATCAATCACTGTCCAGGGCCTGGAACTTCAGGAAGTATTTTTTTGGAATGTGTTGTGTTCTCTCTGTTGCATTTTGGCTGCTCTATCTGATTGGTCAGTCCATTGCAAAGCTCCTCCTTGCTTGTTGTGGTGGATTATTTAGACCTTCCACCAGGTGTGCTTTGATTTGTTCGTTACTCTGGAAAAAAGGAAAGGGGTGGGGAAAAGACCAAACAGAGAATCAAAAAACTGTAAGGCTTAATCCAGAGAAAGAAAGAGGGAGATATAGAAATCCAGAAGGAGATATAGAAAAGGTATAAAAATAATAGAGTAAAATTGCCTGATTAAACAAACAAAACAGAGAAAAATTATCTATCTGCTAAGAATTGACCAAAAATCAAATCAGAAACTATAAGACTGATTCCAAAGGAAAAAAAGGAAAGAATTATAAAGAAAATGAAAAGAAAAGAAAAGAAAAGAAAAGAAAAGAAAAGAAAAAAGAAAAGAAAAAAGAAAAAAGAAAAGAAAAGAGAGAGGAGAGGAGAGAAGAAACAGACTAACAGACAAAACCACAAGACAGTTGTCTACTCATGCTTGGGACGAGTGGCTGTGCTGGTCTGGAGGAGAGGCCATCTGTTTTCGTCACTGCCAGTCTCTCTCCAGTCAATAAAATGTTGCCAGGCTCAGAGGGTTTGGTGAATGCAGGTCCCTGGGGGCCTGTGCTGTTCTCTGAAGCCCCACCAGTTGGTGATGGGGAGGAAAATGGTGACACCCCAATATCTCCTCCCTCTCCTCCCTCTCCTCCCAGACCCCGTGGATGTCTCAAACCATGCTGTTCAGGAAGCCCTCACAGAGTAGCAGGGACAGTTGGCTTATCCTGTTCCACAGTCTCCCTCGCCTCTTGAGTGTTTGGTTGGGATTCAGCATCCGATGTCTTAAAGGGCTTTGCAATGCCTGGATGCTGTTCTGGGTTAGCACCACTTAGCCCTGCTGATATTGGGCCTTTGGCTGGCACCTGCAGTGTCTTTTGTCTTGGGGGGGGTGAGGAAGGGCAATAAACCCTCTTGCCACAGCACTCGAGGAAAGAAAGTGTTCTCTTCCAAGGCACCTCTGAGATCACTACCGTGCCCTGGGGCTGGCTCCTCTCCCCACAGGGCATGCACAAGGCTGGCTCTAGTCCCAAGAGACGCGTGCACTTTTGAAAACTCCAATCTTCAGCCTCTGAAGCTGCAAAATGGAAACTGGCACTCTCCCTATTTCTCATTACCTAGTCTGTGGTCCAGAGAGGATTTTCTCTTGTACTAACAATACCACAATTCCACAGCCTCTTTGTCTTTCCCTTTTGTCTTCTCACAGAAGGGGTTCCCTCTCCTCTGTGCCTCTGCCGTTTTATCTCCCCCAGTTCACGTACACACACTTTGGTCCCACCAAGCTGTCTCCCTCCACCTGTGGCGATTTTTCTGTTACTCCATAGACTGATTTCTTGGGAGTTCCAAGTGATCTGACCTCAATACAGATGTGTTTGAGGAATGAGGAAAATCATAGTCCCCCTATTTATCCACCATCTTCAAAATATCCCTGGGGTGGTTTTCTCAAAGTGCTAATCCTAGAAAGCAAGGAATGTCAAAGAAGCACTATATTATATGAGCAGAATACAAAAATACACATACATTTATTTTAAAAGTTAAACACAACTGTTATGATCCTATGATTTTCAGCAATTTGAGCATAAAATGATACCTATTTCTATAATTATGTATCATGTATATATATTATATTCGGTATATTAACCTTAATTTCAACTGGAAGACAAATGTTGAGAATCAGGGAGCCAATAGGTTACAATAGATGGGGGCAGTAATTCTTCTATCTCTAGTGCTTACTTTTTTAGTGATTATGTTGGTTATAGAATGTGGTATATGCTTTACTAATATTATTTTATTTAAGCCTCTAAAATAATTCTAGAAATCAGTACTAATATCTCACATTTATTGATTAGGATGACAAGTTAGGTAATACAATCCTAGATCTCTTATGTAGGATGAGTACATATCACATCTAAGCTTTACCACTTTCCTCTGTAAAGCATGGCAAATACTTAAAATTATCTGTAACTCCTCTCATATTTGGGGAGAGGATTAACTAATATATTGAAAGTACCTTAAAAAAGCAGGTGCATGTCAAACAGTATATAAGGATTTGCTTTTACTTCAATTACTTTGTGAGAAACAAAATTCTTATTGAGATATATAAAGTCTGGTTATAAAAGAAGCATCCATGTTCCACCAAAAAAATCAAGAAATATTTTGCCAAATGTTTTTTTTCTCTACACTTATTTAAATGTTTTTTATCTTTTGATTTGTTAATGGGATGATTTTCTTTGATTGGTTTGTAAGATAAAGTGCATCTTGAATTCCTGAGATCCTGATATTCAGCCTAATTTAATAAAAATATAGTATTATTTTTTCCATTGCTATAGTCAGTTTGTTAGTGTCCATCTGTTACTCCGTGTAAATTATTTTTTCCTTATTCTCTGGCTGATATGTGCATCTGTTTGTCATTGTTATCCTGCAGTTTCTCTGTGGTGTATCTGAGTGAGAAGTTTATTATTTTCTTCCTCCTTCTCATCCTTCTTCCCTCCCTCCCTCCCTCTCTATGTCTTTCACCTTGCTTGGGATTCAATGGAGTTCTTTAGTGTGTCAGTCGGTGTCTTTAATAAGCTCTGTAGGCCCATCACAGGAGTGAATACGAGTTTACCTCTAATTCATCCTAAAATGAGAATCCTTTGGAGTCCTAGTTTAATGGAAGAAGTTTCCTATTCCTTTCCCTTGATGTTTTCAGACTTTTGTACCTCTGGTCATCATTCAGTTTAATATCTTAGTATGCGTTGCAAATGTTTTCAAGGCAAAAGAGGTTGCAGTGTTCTGCTTATTCTTCTAAGTTTCTATCTTTAACTAGAGGTTGGTTTAGTAATTTCTTACTATTTCTTACTATTATAGATGCCCCTAAATACTTTTGAGAATTCTTAAAATATTCCATCTACTATTGGTCATTTTTATTACCGGAACTCAGTGCTACATCATTACCAGAAAAAGAAGCATTATTTAATCTAGTGTTCATCATTACTCAGCAATGTATCCTTAGAACATCTATTGTTCACCAAATATATATTACCATCAACTGTTTTTTAAACAGCTATCATATGGGGAGCCTGGGTGGCGCAGTCGGTTAAGCGTCCGACTTCAGCCAGGTCATGATCTCGCGGTCCGTGAGTTCGAGCCCCGCGTCAGGCTCTGGGCTGATGGCTCAGAGCCTGGAGCCTGTTTCAGATTCTGTGTCTCCCTCTCTCTCTGCCCCTCCCCCGTTCATGCTCTGTCTCTCTCTGTCCCAAAAATAAATAAACGCTGAAAAAAAAATTTTTTTAAATAAATAAATAAATAAACAGCTATCATGTGCCAGACACTGTTTTGGATATGTGGGATATTTCAATGAACAGAAGAAACATACCTATGCTCATGAGTTTACATTCTAACTTACTTTTGATATTTTAAAAAACTAAACTCTTTAAGCTAATCTATCTAGGAAGGTAGATTAATCTTTGGGGAAACATGTTAACTATAAAGTGCTACTTTGAAAATTGCAAATGAAAAATAGATTTCCTACCTATTGTTATTTTTTTTTACTTTCCACTTTGTGTGAATATTGGACAATCACATGAGAGCTCCAAGCTGTTCTCAATCGTAGTATAATTAAACTGGTTAATTTAGCTTGCAGAGTGATTTTTACTTTTAGGCTATTAAAAGAGCTTGATAAAGTGGTTTAGTTTTGCGGTCTTTTAAATTCTGATGTTTTCCTAAATTCAAGCTCTTCTGAACCTGCACAATATCTTTTTGTCCTGTCTCTTCCCTGGGGGTCTGCCAGGGTCTTTTGTATTGAGTTATAATAAATATTTTAATTATTTACTTCTTTTTGTTGTCTCTACATCTATTTATGCTTTTTTATTAGTCCTTTTTCTGTGTCTAGTTTGTGTTTTTTTTTCTTTACTTGACAACAACATTTTAAAATTGGTATTTGTTGTTGCTGTTTGACCAGGCCTGTGCTTTCTATTTGTCCTTGTTTCTTTTTCACTACAATTGATTTTTAACCACCCAAAGATAAACTGTGACTTCCAACTGCACTGTGGCTCTAGTCGTTGCAATTCCTTCTTCGAAATGGCTGAGTGAGCAGAAGATGACTCAAATCATGAGCAGGAAGCAAATGATTTCTTCCCTCATGAATCTTTGGCTCAGCATTTGGCAAATTCTAGAGATGTTGAGGTATTTCCAATGGTCTCATTCTTCTACTTTCCCTAGATTGTTCCAGCATTTATGATCAATCAGAACTTCATTGAAAGTCTCATCTTTTTTTGCTGCTCATCAATATGATCAAACTGGAAAAATCTGATAATATGTTTTAGGGGATAGTTGAGTTGCCAAGGAGGAAGAAAACTATGACCGAAGATAATTTTATTTTCAGACTTAAAGATCATCAGAGGACATACCATTTACAACAAACATTTTAAAAGAATTATTTAATAGAGATTTGACCACTGTTTTTTATTGCCTAAAGTAATATAGTTCAGGAAAAATATAACTTAATCCAGCATCAGGAAGCCTCATACTTCTTCTAGAATGTTAAAGGAAATCTCAGTTTTACATGATTGTATATTTTCTTTATGCAGCTAATTTTTACTATCATATCTTAATTTGGTCATATATGGAATGAAAGGTTTAAAATAGATGACTTTTATGATCCCTTAGAAGGATCTTTGCATATATATTTTAATATAGTAAAATTTACTGTCCTTTTCTTACAGATTCAGTCCTGTGAACTTTATTACATGTATAAGTTTATATACCCCCTCCTCATAATCAGGATGTAGAACAGTTTTAGCACCCCCAAAACTCTTCATGCTACCTCTTAAAGATAGACCCTCTGCCACTCCCAGTTCAAGGAAATCACTAATCTCTCCATCCCTATATATTTGTCTTCTTGAAAATATCACATAAATTGAGTCATACAACATTTAACCATTTAAAGATTGGTTTCTCTCACTCAACATAATGACCTTGAAATTCAACTAAGTTGTGTGCATGAATAATATGGTCACTTTTTCTTTCTGAGTAGTATCCTGCTATCTGGATTTATGACAGTTTGTTTATTCACCCACTAAAGGGTATTTGGACTATTTAAGCTTGGGGCAATTATGAATGGAATTTTTTATAAGCACTTATGTGCAGGATATAAAAAAATAAAGTTTCATTTCTCTATGGTAGATTGAGAGGAGAGAGATGCTGAGTCATACAGTATGTGTATATTTAATCTCATAAGAAACTGCCAAATCAATTTCTAGAGTGGCTGCATCATTTTGCATTTACACCAGTAATGTAGGAATGATAAAGTCACTTTGAATTCTTACCAGCATTTGGTACTGTCAGAATTTCTAAAATTATCTATTCTAATGGACATTTAGTAGTATCATATCATGGTTTATATTTTCATGATGGCTCTATATTTGTCATCTGTATATCCTTTTTAGTGAAATGTTGGCTCATGTCTTTTGCCCATTTTCTAATTGGATCATTTGCCTTTTCACAGTTAAGTTTTTTTAGAGTTCTCTTTATACTAAGGATATACATCGATTTTTAGACATGTGACTTGTAAATATTTTATTTCAGTTAATAGCTTTTTTTATTAAGACTATTTTTATAGTAGTCTTAGGTTCACAGAATAATGGAGAGAAAGTTACAGAGATTTCCCATATACCGTCTGTCTCCAATGTGCATAGCTTTGTTCATCATCAGTATTCCCACCAGTGAGATACATTTGGTACAATTGATGAACCTACACTGACACATAATGATTACCCAAAGTGAATATTGTACATTAGGATTAACTCTTGGTGTTGTACATTCTGTGGGTTTGCACATATATGCAATGACATGTATCCATCATTTTGGTATCATACAAAGTATTTTCATTACTCTAAAAATCCTTTGTACTAGCCTACTTATCTGGATTGTATGGAAAGAGCATATTTAGTTATAATAAACCACTAAATTATCCTCCAAAGTAACTGTCCCACTTGCATTTTCACTAACAATGAGGGAGAATTCCTTTTACTCCACATCCTTGCTAGCATTTAGTGTTGTCATGTCCCAAGTTTTGGCCATGACAATAGTTATGTTGTGACATTTCATTGTTATTTTGTTTTCATTTGTATTTGCCTGATGAGACATGATGTAAAACATCTTTTCATATGCTTATTTGCTATCTGCATATCTTCTTTGGCCAGGGAGTCTGTAAAAACCTTTGGCCCATTTTTCATTGGGTTGTTTGCTTCATTATTGCTGAGCTTAAAGTGTACTTTGCATATTTTGAATAACAGTACTCTATCAGATGTGCCTTTGGCAAATGTTTCTTTCAGTCTTTGATTTGTTTGCTAATTCTCTTGACATTGTCTTTCACAGAGCAGACTTTTTTTTTTAATTTTAAGTCCTATTTTCATTCAAGGATCATGCCTTTGATGTTGTGTTTAAAAAATCATCACCATACATGAGTCAACCAGATAGTCTCCTATGTTATCTTCTAGAAGCTTTATAGTTTTGCATTTTACATTTAAGCTTGTGATTCATTTTTCAGTTAATTTTTATGAAAAACGTAAGATCTGTGTTTGGAATAATTTTTTGGCATTTGGATTTCCGATTATTCCAGCACCATTTGTTAAAATGTCTCTCTTTGCTCCATTGTATTGCCTTTCCTAGTTTGTCAAAGGTCAAGTGACTATATTTATATCAATCTATTAATGGGATCCCTATTCTAGTTTACTGATCTATTTATTTATTCTTTTAGTTACTGTAGCTTCATAATAAGTCTTGAAGCTGGGTACTGTCAGTAATCCAACTTTGTTCTCTTTCGATATTATGTTGGCTATTCTGAGTTTTTGTTTCTTGATGTAAACTTTAGAATCAGTTTATTAATATCCATAAAATAACTTGTTAATATTTGGATTGGGGTTGTATTGAATCTATATGGCAGGTTGGGGAGAACTGACATCTTGACAATACTGAGTTTTTCTATCTGGGAACATGGATTATCTCTCTCCATTTATTTAGTTCTTTTTCTTTAATTTTTAAAATATTTATTATTTATTTTTTTAAATATTTAATTTATTTATTTTTAATTTACATCCAAGTAGGTTAGCATATAGTGCAAAAATAATTTCAGAGTAGATTCCAGTGATTGATCCCCTACGTATAATACCCAGTGCTCATCCCAGCAAGTGTCTTCCTTAATGCCCCTTAACACTTGGCCCATCACCCCACCCAAAGCCCCTTCAGCCTCAGTTTTTCTCTGTATTCAAAAGTCTTTTTTGTTTTGTCCCCCTCCCTGTTTTTATATTGTTTTTGCTTCCCTTACCTTATATTCATTTGTTTTGTATCTTAAATTTCTCATATGAGTGAATTCATATGATATTTTTCTTTCTCTGATTGACTCATTCACTTAGCATAATACCCTCTAGTTCCATCCACATAGTTGCAAATGGCAAGGTATCATTCTTTTTGATTGCCGAGTAATACTCCAATATATATATATATATATATATATATATATATATATATATACCACATCTTCTTTATCCATTAATCTGTCCATGGAAATTTGGGCTCTTTCCCTACTTTGGCTATTGTTGGTAGTACTACTGTAAACATTGGGGTGCATGTGCCCCTTCAAAACAGCACACCTGAATCCCTTGGATATACACCTAGTAGTGCAATTGCTGGGTTGTAGGGTGGTCTATTTTTAGTTTCTTGAGAAACCTCCATACTATTTTCCAGAGTGGCTGCACCAGCTTGCATTGCCACCAACAGTGCAAAACAGATCCTCTTTCTCCACATCCTTGTCAACATCTGTTGTTGCCTGAGTTGTTAATGTTACCATTCTGACAGGTGTGAGGTGGTATATCATTGTGGTTTTTATTTGTATTTCCCTGATGATGAGTGATCTTGAGCATTTTTTCATGTGTCTATTAGCCATCTGGATGTCTTCTTTGGAAAAATGTCTATTTGTGTCTTTTGCCCATTTATTTATGAGATTATTTGTTTTATTGGGTGTTCAGTTTGGTAAGTCCTTTATAGATTTTTGATACTAACCCTTTATCTGATATGTCATTTGCAAATATCTTGTCCCACTCCATTGGTTGCCTTTTAGTTTTGTTGATTTTTTTCCTTCACTGAGCAGAAGCATTTTACCTTGATGAAGTCCCAATAGTTCATTTTTGCTTTTGTTTCCCTTGCCTCTGGAGATCTGTTGAGTAAGAAGTTGCTGCAGCCGAGGTCAAGAAGGTTTTTGCCTGCTTTCCCCTCTAGGATTTTGATGGCTTCCTGTCTTGCATTTAGGTCTTTCATCCATTTTGAGTTTATTTTTGTGTATGGTGTAAGAACGTGGTCCAAGTTCACTTTTCTGCATATCACTGTCCAGTTTTCCCAACACCATTTGCTGAAGAGACTGCCTTTATTCCATCGGATATTCTTTTCTGCTTTGTCAAAATTAGTTGACCACATGTTTGTGGGTCCAATTCTGGGTTCTCTATACTGTTTTATTGATCCAAGTGTCTGTTTTTATGCCAGTACCATACTGTCTTGATGATTACAGCTTTGAAATATAGTTTGAAGTCTGGGATTGTGATGCCTCCAAATTTGGTTTTCTTTTTCAAGATTACTTTGGCTACGTGGGGTCTTTTCTGGTTCCATACAAATTGTAGGATTGTTTGTTCTAGCTCTGTAAAGAATGCTGGTACTCTTTTGATTGGGATTGCATTGAATGTGTAGATTGCTTTGGGTAGTATCCACATTTTAACAATATTTGTTCTTCTAATCCCTGAGCATGGAATCTTTTTCCATTTCTTTGTGTCTTTTTTAAATTTGTTTCATAAGCCTTCTATAATTTTCAATGTAAAGCTCTTTTACCTCCTTGGTTAGGTTTATTCCTAGGTATTTTATTGTTTTTGATGCAATTGTAAAAGGGATCAATTCCTTAATATTTCCTTCTGTTGCTTCATTATTGGTGTATAGAAATGCAACAGATTTCTGTGTGTTGATTCTATATCCTACAAATTTGTTGAATTCATAGATCATTCTAGCAGTTTTTTGGTGGAATCTTTTGGGTTTTCCATATAGAATGTCATGTTGTCTGTGAAGAGTGCAAGTTTCACTTCCTCCTTGCTGATTTAGATGCCTTTTATTCCTAATGTTTACTTATTTTTGAGAGAGAGAGAGAGAGAGAGAGAGAGAGAGAGAGAACGAACGTATCAGGGGGCAGGGGACAGACAGAGAGAGAGGGAGACACAGAATCCGAAGCAGGCTCCAGGCTCTGAGCTGTCAGCACAGAACTTGGTGCAGGGCTTGAACCCATGAACCATAAAACCTGAGCCAGACACATGCTTAACTGACTAAGTCATGTAGGTGCCTCTATTTAGTTCTTTGACCTCATTCATCAGAGTTTTTTGGTTTGTTTGTTTGCTTTTGTAAATCTTGCATATATTTTGTTAAATTTAGCCAGCCTATAGGAAAGTAATTGACTTATTTCTACCAAAGTGAAAGATTAGATCATCTGGTAGAATCAAGTCAAGCTCAGTTATTCTGAGGGTTTTATATGTCTATGAATATTTTTTTAAAACTTTGACCTTGGCTATATTTTTATTCAAATGGAAATATTCGAAGGTATGCAGACACAGTATTCCACATTAACAACAAAAGAATTTACTGTAGTTTTTCAACAAACCTTGCACATGAACTATTTTATTTTTTGTGTGTGTATGTTAATATTTCTATATCTAAATGCTGTACTGTCTGAAACCAAAATATTTTTCTTGAATATTAAAACGCCTTTCAGAGTACATATACATAGAAAATGTGTAGAAACTTTTTGATGTTTGTGAGAGTTATATGGGCATGTGTGCATGCATGTGCATGTGTGTGTGATTTTCAAATTTCAAGCATTGTTGGTTTTCCTATTTATTTTAATTCAATTTCTAATTTAAAAAAATTCAATTCCATTGCTTCTATTGCTTTGAAAATGACTTTATTGGTTTTCGTGGGGGAGAATTTCTGTCTCTCAGATTGATTGATTTCAAAACCATACTTAAAACAGTAATGTTTTTAATCATTTTGTGCTTATTCATTAATACTCTAGAAATTTCTTTTGTTATTTATTAGGGGATCTTGTGTACCTGTTCCTTTGAACAGTGTACATGCAATGGACAGATCAAGAATCTACGCTGCCTGAACAGTGTGTTTACAGTGCGTATTCTTGGAATTCCACTATCTAATGCTTTTTGCCAGAATGTGACTGTAGCATCCAATTTGGAGAACCACTTCACGCCTGCCATTTCTCCCATTATTTCTGTTTAAGTTGGCAGATGAGAATATTCTCTTTGGATATTTTCATTCAGCAACTTTGGATGCATGCAGATCTCAAATTACCATCTGTTTTATCAACAATTACCACTGAGTGATTCTGAGCAGCAGTTTCTTGCACCTGACTCATAATGCCATTTTTCTATTACTAAGTTAAAGTTATACCTCAGTCTGGTCAAGTTCTCAATAATATTGATGTTATTAAAATTAAATGTATTAGTTTTCCTATATATTCTATCAACTCTGAGGAATAATAAGTTGGAAATGATCCAATGTTTTCAACTCAGCAACAAATAATATAAATTGCATTGGGCATATACATTTAAGAGTATAAAGTATGGCACCACAGTAGTCATATCTCAAATGACAGACTAACCTTGTTAAAAAGATGAATTAATAATAAAAAGTACTGAATAAACATGAATATAATAAACAGTAAAGAGTTAACTGATATGGATTAATAAATGATAATGCTAAACACAATTTTTATAGTACTATCTTCCAATAATTATATTGACACATAATTATTTGAATCTAAAAAGCCATAAAGTAATTATCAATCTAGTCAACATTATATACAAAAATAGATTTCAAGTGTCAGGATAGTTCACATTAAGAGATACTATTATTTGTAAGCCTACAAATAATAGATGACAGGTTTTCAAGGGAAGAAAAAACAAATACATGATCTCTAAGGTTTAGAGAGAAATTTCAAAAAATTACATAGAGTAGGGACACCTGGATGGCTTGGTAGGTTAAGACTCTGACTTTGGCTCAGGTCATGATCTCACAGTTTGTAAGTTCGAGCCCCATGTTGGGCTCTGTGCTGACAGCTCGGAGCCTGGAGTCTGCTTTGGGTTCTGTGTCTCCCTCTCTCTCTGCTCTTCCCTGGCTCGCACTCTGTGTGTCTCTCCCTTTCTCTCTCAAAAATAAATAAACATTAAAAATTTTTAAAAATTATATACAGTATAGGTTAGATCATTTTAAAAACTATTATATTCTATAGACTACAAGTGCATAAAAGCATAGTCAGGTTTACAAGGTAATCTCTGAAAAAGCTCACATCACCACATTTGCCTTACAGTCAACATATGAAGTACATGTATTTTCTTCTTTCTTCCTACCACCCAAACTCACTACTTTTACTATTATTTTGAATGCTTAAAAAATAGAGTTGACATGGAAATAAATTTCAGTATATATGCATTGCTGTCAGAGGTCTCAATGTGCATGGAACTAATATACTGCAATTAACCTATGCAGTCAAAATCAAAGATATGAAGCTAAACATAAAGTTTCAACAAATTTCATTTATTGTGTATCATAATTGTCATATGCATAATAAAAACACTCAGTAAAATATATAGAAATTTGAGGAAGTGAATAACCATTTGCTGTCTTATTCCCTCTTAAGAAAATTGAAAATAGTGTTCTTAAACATGATGTATTTATATGAAGCACAATTATATATAACAATGGAAAAGATTTGAGTGATGAGTTAACAAAAGTTTGATATCTGGGAACATAACATTCAAATTCAATATAGAAAGATCAGTTAAAACTACATTGATATTTATCACAAGGTATTTAAATGATAGGTAAGGGGCTCCCGGGTGGATGAGTTGGTTGAGCGTCCAACTTCGGCTCAGGTCATGATCTCATGGCTCCTGAGTTTGAGCCCCATGTCGGGCTCTGTGATGACAGCTCAGAGCCTAGAGCCTGCTTCGGATTCTGTGTCTCCCTCTCTGTCTGCCCCTAACCCACTTGCATTCTGTCTCTGTCTCTCTCAAAACGAAATAAACATTAAAAAAATTGATAGGTAAAGTGAAGCAAAGTGGATTGACTTTGAATGACTTGGGCTTCAATGACTGGGAGTATAGGAATATAACCACTTGAGACAAGATATTTATCAAATTATTAACATTTCTTGTGAATTTCAATATCTCTTAATGTTCCTAAATTGAGGATTCAGAAATTTATAAATGAGGAGAAACACTTCCAGAATAATGGAATAGGGACCTTAAAAAGTTCACACTACTATAAAAGCAAAGAGAACACTTGTGAAAATTGTCAAAATCAACTTTATCAGAACTCTGCAATTAACCAAAAGGCTTCAACAAATTTGAGGAGCTATTATTTATGAGGAAGTACTTGAATATTGGTAAGTATAGCAAGCTTGGTGGCATTTTAACTTGCCCCATTCCTTTACCCTTTCTTCTGCAACATTATGACCTTCAAAACCAGCAGCATTGTAACCTTGGTGGTTGTGAAAACTAGCTTCTGAACAGCCACTAGAGAGGGCAGAAGGATTTGTAGTAAACCCAAGGCACTAGACACTAAAGATTAGCACTATAGGACCCATCAAGCAACTCCCTAGAAAAAGGACATTCATAGGATTTATCTTTATTTGGCCTGATTCAGTGTTCAAACAGTAATAATCCTATCACCAGGGTTTTGTCTAAAACAATCAGTGGTAATTGTTTAACTTCACAGCTGCCTGAGACACTGATAGAAGTTGGAGCAAACAAGGTAATAGTAAAAAACTTGAGAGAATATGGGAAATCATACTTCTGGGAATCTAGAAGGCTAAAATCATGTGCAAGAATGTGTATATGCCTAGAAAAGTCTTAAGAAGATTTTAAATGTTGCCTCTGTTTTGCTTTGAGACTCTGCACAGAGAAGTGAAAGCTAAGGCAATGTTTGTAAACTTCTGAAAAATTGATATGCCCCAACACACCCATAAAGTTGAACAGTAAAGAATGGGAGATATAGTGATTCAAGGCATTTAAGAATATCTTGTCCACTCATTGGCTGTCCATTAAGCTAACAAAAACAAGACTTCAGTGACTGCAACACAACACAGAATACAGACCCTAGAGAAATACTTTAGGAAAGTCACTAAATAGCAACAATGTCAACAACAATAAAAAACAGCAACAATAACCTTAGTACCCTAAGGTGGGGGGGGGGATCTGATTCTCACAGTTGCCACATTATATATTTTTTAATGTTTGTTTGTTGCATGCACATGTGAGCTGGGTAGGGGTAGAGAGAGAAAGAAGGAGAGAGGGAATCCCAAGCAGGCTCTGTGCTGTCAGCAAAGAGCCTGGAGTGGGGCTTGAACCCACAAACTGTGAGATCATGACTTCAGTCAAAATCAAGAGTTAGACACTCAGCCAATTGAGCCACCTAGGCGCCCCCACATTATGTAATTTAAAATGCCCACTTCTCCAAAATAGTTATGATATACACAAATAAGCAGAACATAATGACTTACACAAAGAAAGGAAGAAAAGCATATCTTTCCAGAGGAAGCACAGATGCTGCACTCACAAAACAGAGACCTTAATCCAGCTGTTATAAATATGTTCAAAGACCTAAAGAAACTACGTCCAAAGAATTAAAACAAAGTATAGGTTGATGCTTCACCCCAAAGAGAATATGAACAAAATATATAAAATTGTTGTTTTATACAGCTTCATATATAAAGTCAGGAGTAAAAAAGAACAATGACTGAATAGAAAAAAAAAATGACTAGGGTGTGTAATAGAAGACTTGAGCTTAGAGAAAAAGAAGCAGTGAACTTGAAGATATATCAATTGGAATTATTCAGTATAAGGAACAGAAAGAAGAATGAAGAAAAATTAACCGGAACTCATAGGCCTATCAAACATACTAATTTCTGCATAATGAAAATCTCTAAAGAAATACAGAGTAGAAAGAAAATTTGAAGAAATAGCAGAAATTGTGTCAAAGTTGATTATAAACATTATTGTACACATCTAAGAACTAGGTACATATTAACCAAACTGTTGAAATTAGGAGTGTCTGGGTGGCTCAGTCAGTAAACATTTGACTTCAGCAGAGGCTTTCTGCTGTCAGCACAGGGCTTGCTTTGGATCCTCCATCACCCCCTCTCTCTGCATCTCCCCTGTTCTTTCTCTCTTTTTGTCTCTTTCAAAAATAAATAAATGTTAACCAAAAAACTATTGAAATCAATTAAAAGGAGAGAATCTTGAAAGAAAAATTACTTATCACTTACAAAGGAACCCAACAAGATTAAGATCTGATTTCTCATTATAAACAACACGAGTCAGAGGCAGTAGGACAACAAAAACAAAGTGCTGGAATAAAATGATGCTCTACCAAAAATTCTTTATCCAGCAAGGTACTCCTTCAAAAATTAAGAAGAAATGAAGGCAGTCCCAGATAAACAAAAGCGAGTGAATTTAGTTTCCCACATCTGGAGATTGGAAGACCAAGATCAAGGTACTGGCAAAGTTGGTTACTAGTGAGGATCTCTCCTTAATTTTTAGTTAACTGCCTTCTCACTGTGTCCTCACATGGTCTTTTCATACACTTTTGATGTCTTTTGATCTTGATACAAGGACATCAGTTCTATAATGAATGAGAGACCCAACCTTAATACCTCATTTAACATTATTTAACCTCCTTAAGGACCTATCTCCACATACAGACACATTAGAGCTTAGGGCTTCAACATATGGATATTGGAATACAACTCAGTCCATAACAGGGAGTGCCAGATCATTGGAAGGATAATCTTGCTTAGATTGTTTGGAACTTTGGAAGATGTACATTGTCTGTCTGTCTGTCTGTCTATGTATAAATCAAGACATAGGTAAAGGTTTCATATCAGTAACACATAGCTCTCTAAGCATTGACGCAGAGTCAAAAACAGATATAGGAGCCTGTAAATTTTCTGCTATCTTAGCCCTTTACAAGCTCTTATTATTAACATCCTAATGTGTCGAAGCACCAAAGTTGAGAATTGTTGTTCCACAATTCCAGCCTACTAGTCATTCTGAATGTCTTTTTTAACACTCATTTTTTTTTTGAGAGAGAGTGAGAGAAAAAGTGGGGGAAGGGCAGAGAGAGGGAGACAGAGGATCTGAAGCAGATTCCACGCTGTAAGTGCAGAGTCCTACTTGGGGCTTAAACACACAAACTGTGAGATCATAACCTGACCTGAAATCAAGAGTCAGCTGCTTAACCAGCTGAGCCACCAAGGCTCCCCATAGCCTACCAGTCATTCTCATCAAGAGACTTGAATCATGGAGACGCGCCTTGGTGGTTCAGTTGGTTAAGCGTCCCACTTCAGCTCAGGTCATGATCTGGCAATTGGTGAGTTTGAGCCCACATCAGGCTCTGTGCTGACAGCTTTGAGCCTGGAGCCTGCCTTGTACTCTGTGTCTCCCTCTCTCTCTGCCCCTCTACCACTCATGCTCAGTCTGTATCTCACTCTCAAAATTAATAAACATTAAAAAAAGTAAGAGAAATAAACTTGAATCATGGAAGTGATGTCAGCATCATGGTGGCATAAAACATCCTTCCTTTTTGTCCTTATTTTTTAAGTTTTTTAATTTATTTTTGAGAGAGATGGAGAGAGCAGGACTGGGGGAGGGGCAGAGAGAAGCAAGAAGAGAGGGAGAATCCCAAGCAGGCTCCTGCAGTCAGTGTGCACAACCTGATGTGGGGCTCGAACTCATGAAACTGTGGCACCACAGCATGAGCTGAAGTCATGAGTCGGATGCTCAACTGACTGAACCACTCAGGCGCCCCCTGTTTTTAATAACGAAAATTTGACATCCATTAAAGAACAAACGTGCCTCTGTGTGAGTTGTAGAACCCCACGCCATATGCCAAAGGACCTGGGAGGCACCTATCCACCTGTGCATCAGATAGTAGGCAGGCATACCTTGGTATGGGCTGTAGAAATGGCAGGAGACTATGAACTAGCTTAAGCCCCTCTTGCACATGGTTGAGGAGCACCTGGAAATTCTAGTTTAGGTACACACACAGATGAGAGCTGCATGATAACCATAAAGCAGAACCCTTAGTGTATTCACAAAAGATAACAGAATTAGATCAAACAATCACAGAAATCACCAATTCACAAAGGTACACAGCAAGAGATGAAAAAAGGAAACTGGATCTACAAAACAACCAGAAAGTGATTAATAAGATGGCATAATAAGTCTCTTCATATCATTACTGCATATCATTAATTACTCTAAATGTAAATAGATTGAATTCTCCAACAAAAAGGCACAGGGTAGCTGTTTGAAAAAACAAAATAACAAACAAACCAAAAAACAAGACCCAACTATAGACTGCCTAAAAGAGATTTACTTCAGCTTTAAAGACACACGTAGGCTTGAAATGAAGGGATGGAAAGAGATATTCTGTGCAAGTAAAAACCAAAAGGAAATGAGGTAGTTAAACTTACATCAGACAAATGGACTTTAAGTTATAAATCATAAGAGACAATGGTCATTATATAGTAATAAAGTAGTCACCTCAAGAAGGTATAACAATATATATATATGGACTTTATAACAATATATATATTGTATATATATTGTATATATAGGTATAACAATATATATATAATGGACTTTAAGTTATAAATCATAAGAGACAATGGTCATTATATAGTAATAAAGTAGTCAGCTCAAGAAGGTATAACTATATATATATATATATATATATAGGTATAACTATATATATATATATATATATATATATATATATAGGTATAACAATATATATATATAAACAAACAAACAAATAAATAAAACCAAAAATTTTAAATCCCCTATGACTATTATATGCAAAACATAAATCTAGAATGAAGGGATAAGTTTCTAGAAACATAAAATGTACCAAAATGGAATTATGAAGAAATAGAAAAATTTGAGCGGACCAAAGTGAATAAGGAGGTTAAATCAGTAATCAAAACTTCCCAGCACATAGAGGTCTAGTACCAGATGGTTTCAGTATTGATTCCACTAATCATTTAAAGAAGAATTAATGCCAGTCCTTCTCAAACTCTTCTGAAAAATTGAAGAGGAAACACTCTGAAACTCATTTTATGAGGCTGACATTACCTTGATATCAAAGCCAAATAAGGACACCACAAGAAAGAAAACTATAAACCAATATCCCTGATGAATATAAATGCAAAACTTCTTAATAAAATACAAGCCAACCAAATTCAACAACACATTAAAAGGTCTGACATCATATTCAAGTGGGATTTATTCCTGGTATGCAAGGATGGTTCAACCTATAAGAATCAATTATGTAATTGATAATTCACATAATTTCACACATAATAGTGTGAAAGATAAAAATTATATGATTATCTCAGTAGATGCAGAAAAAGCATTTGACAAAATATAACACCCTTTCATGATAAAAACTCTCAACAAATTGGGTATAAAAGTTAAATACATAATAAAGGCCACACATAATAAACCCACAGCTAACATCATACTCAAGGGAAAGGTGGAAAGCTTTCCCTCTAAGAACAAAAGCAAAACAAGAATGCTCACTCTCACCACTTATTCAACATAGCACTGAAAATCCTGCATAGAACAATTAGGCAAGATAATAAAAGTGGGCATCTAAATTAGAAAGGAAGAAGGAAATTATTATCTTAAGCAAAGTCATTATTTTCAGATGACATGGGAAATATATCTTAAAGGCATATATATATTATACATATAATATATATATAATCATAAAGCTCCATTAAAAACTGTTAGAACTAACCAATGTATCAGAAAAGTTGAAGGATACAAATCAGCATATAGTAATAGGTTTTATTTCTATACACTAGTGACATATTTGAAAAATAAAGAAAAGTGTCATTTACAATAGCATCAAAAACAAATATATACTAATAAGGTAACCAAGAAAATGAAATATCTGTGTAATGAAAACTGCAAAATTTATGAAAGAAATGGAAGTAAGACACAAATAGAAAGATATTCCATGTTCATGGATTAGAAGAATTAATATTGTTAAACTGCCCATACTAACCAAAGTGATATACAGATTCAGTGCAATCACTATCAAAATTCCAATGGTATTTTTCATAGAAATAGAAGAAAAATCCTAAAACATGTAGTGCCACAAGGAACCCAAAGATCCAAAGCAACCTTGAGAAAGAAAAAACAAAGCAAGGGGCATTACACTTTATGATTTCAAACCACATTACAGTGATAGTAATCAAAATGGTATGGTACTGGCATAAAAACAGACACATAGACCAATGCAATAGAATTGAGCCCAGAAGTAAACTAACATTTATGGTCATCTACGGTCAACTAACATTTAACAATGGATCCAAGTGAAGAAGAATAGACTCTTTAATAAATGGTGTTGGAAAAACTGGATAAACACATGCAAAAAAATGAAATTAGACCCATATCTTATAGCACTCACAAAAATTAGCTTGAAATCAATTAAAAGACTTAAACATAAGACCTGTAACCATAAAATTCTAGAAGTAAAAGTAGAGACAAAACTCTGACATTGTTCCTAGCAACATTTTTTTTTTTGATATGACACCAAAGTCAGAAACAGCAAAAGCAAAAATTAATGCATGGGACTACATCAAACTTAAAAGTGTCTGTGCTGCAAAGGAAATAATCAACAAAATGAAAAGCTACATGTAGAATGGGAGAAAATATTTATGAACTATATATTGGATACAGGTTAATATCCAAAATATTTAAAGAACTCATGCAACTCAATAATAAAAAAAAATCCAATTAAAAAAGAACACAGGAACAAATGAGACATTTTTCTGAAGAAGACATCCAAATGGCCCACAGGTGCATGAAAAGATGCTCTACATCCATAATTATTAGGGAAATGCAAATCAAAACTACAAGAATATATATCATCTCACACTTGTGATAATGGATATCATCAAAAAGACAAGAGATAACAAATATTGGTAAGAATGTCGATAAAAGGAAAACCTTTTGCACTGTTTGTGTGAATGCAAACTGGTGCAGCCACACTATGGAAAACAGTATGGAGCTTCCTCAAAAAATTAAAAATAGAACCACCATATGTTTTATCAGTCCCACTTGTACCATATCTAAAGGAAATGACAATAGAATACTGAAAAGATACCTGCACCCTCATGTTTATTGTAACATTATTTACTATAACCAAGAAACAGAAACAGCCTATGTCCATTAATGGATTAATGAATAAAGAAGATATGGTATTTATATACAATGAAATAGTATTCAGCCATGAGAAAAAAGGAAGTCCTGCTATTTGCAACAACATACATGGACTTTGAGCACATTATGCTAAGTGAGATAATTCAGACACAGAAAGACAAGTAGTGTATGATATCATACACTTATGGACTTTTAAAAAGCCAAACTGCTAGATATAGACAGTACAATCCTGTTACCAAGGACTGGGGAGTGGAGGAGACAGGGAGATGTGGAGATATTAGTCAAAGGGTACAAATTTGTAGTTAGAAGAGAAATACATTCTGGAGATCTAATGCACAGCACTGTGATTAGAGTCAACAATACTGTATTTCATACTTCAAAGGTTCGAAAAGACTAGATGTTAAATCTTCTCACCACAAAAAAGAAATGATAAATGTGTGACGTGATGGGGGTCTTAGCTAAAACTACGGTGGTAATCATGGTACAGCACATAAGTCTAATGAATGAACACATTGCACATCCTAAAATTACACAGCATTAAATGTCAATTATATCCCAATTGTTTTAAAAGGTAAGATTATATATGTAAAACACCTAAAACAAAAGAAACTTGGATTATGTCATGAGGGAACTGTAATGATACACTCTTTTTTGAAAATGTGTCTGTGTTTGTAAATATCTTTGTTTACATAATTTCCATTATATCAATATTTCTTAAAATGGTTAGAACCCACAGAATGCCAGAGAATATATTTGCAGGGCTTCACGATTAAGAAACACTATATTAAAATTTAATAGTTTTTATTTTGCATCTAAAGCCACCACAAAGTCTGGCTAAGAAATTGAGTTACAGCAATCAGTTATAATTTGAGCCTCCTTATGATCCATGGTATTTAATAATTAACAGATATGGACAATCTGTACACCATAGAAACCATGTCCATATACTCTCTAGTCTGATATATCTCCTGAATTATATTTCTTAGAAATTCATAATTTAAGTAAGTTATCAAATCTCCAACTATGGTAAGAATAGCTCAAGGAGAAAAAGAAGCTTAAAATAAAGGAAACAATGAGGAAAAAGAAGAAAGAAATTGAAGTACAGGATCATAGCAAGAAATATAGAGGAAGCAATGCCTAGAGAAATTCTCTGAACTCTTCAAACACCTTGCATGCTAATAAGCTAAGCAGTTAGTGAGAAGACAATAGGAATATAAAGGGAAATATTCCAGGCATTCTTGCTTCTCTATTCATCATAGAGATTATTTCTTATTGGAGGCTAACTGGTTCTCCACAAAATTAGTTTGTAAAAATTTTCACATAATTTATATTTTCATAAAGATCATTTTGAAATTTTAATAATGCAAGTCTGTATGTTTTCAAATAAAATAATCCCTATGTTGATTATTTGTTTCACTTCTTGGGTAAATCAAACTTTGTTCATTAACATTCAACATACCAATTATCAATTCAACAAAGAATCACCTGCACTTTCCCAATTTATCATCATTGATCCTTTCTTCCACATAGTCATAGACAGTGTCTTCTTTGCCTATCCACTGAGAAAGACTTCTTAAATTTTCTGAGGACTTTCCCTGGCGCAGCTTTTTAAAGTGCATCTCCACATACCTTTTGCATTTTCCCTGTTTTATTTCTTTTTCTCATTTACCTCTGACTTACATTGGCATTACTAATTGCCTCAAGGCCTTAGCAATGAAAAAATATTTGTGTGTGTGTGTGTGTGTGTGTGTGTGTAAAATGAACATTTACATATCTTATTTTTCTTTTTATGAACTGATTACAGGAGGCCTGTTTTTTTTTTCTTTCTGACAGTGGAATATGGCTTGATGGGTTACTATCAGTAAGTCAAATTTATTGGAGTATGTTAATTAGAGGATAGAAACAGTGACTTTGGTCTTTGGAGGAAAGTTAATTTTTCAAATAAACTACTGTATATTTCATTTCAGAGAAATAGTGCCTTTTGCACTGAATCATATTAAATAAGATTATATCTGAGTTTTATACTTCATATTGTTTATCAAAGATAAGTTCTCTAAGTATCGGCATAAAAGACTTAGCAAACTATGACAGAAGTTAAACACAGAATTGTTTCTGTATAAAAACTATATTGTAAATTTTTATAAAAACTGAGAAATTTAATAAATATAATAATATATGTATTGTTGCTATGTTTAGTGGATATCACTCATTGTATTCAATTTACTCTAGGTGATATTTTGGGGAGATTTTTGTCCTTCCAGATACTTATTAAAAGAGAAACATGAAAAATGATGCAGAACTAAGACATAAAGGTAGCAACTTCACAAAGAGGAATGAATCATTGCACATTCAACAATGGATCTCATCAAAATTGTTCTTAGCATCACATACTTTACATTCAATGGTCAATCTATGAACAAACTAGTGACTGAGCTATGGGTTCCCCATCTCATTTATCACAGCAGAACTATATCTTTCGCATTTCAAGAAAATTACAGAAAATAAAACTGCAATAAAACCAAAAAGCTGGAAACAGAGATGACACCCATGACAACATTAAAAAAAAGGATACTGAAGATGTGCAGCCATCCGCTCAACTTACAATTAATGCAGCACAAGATCGATGTCTGACTTTTCCTGGTGCAATTTCTAACTGAACCTAAAACAGAACCCAATGGGAATGCACCAGAGACATGAAAAAAAGCTCACCAAAATAGGTTTTATTATTAATTATAATTGATGCATATATCATATATATACATATATATATATACATATATATATATATGTATATATATATATATATATATGTATTTCCCTGTGGCTCAACTTCAGTTCAGTGAAAACACATGAATATATAGCATTTGTTCATCAAAACCATCACTGAGATGAATCTATGATTTAGATCTGAGCTAATACAATGTATTTCTCCCAAAGTGCTTATTCTTGGCTATAACCATTTCTCATCTGGGGCATTTCAACTAGGTAGACTTGTCCTGAACTAGCTATTCAGACTAGAAATTTTAGATCACATGTTTGTATATGTATATGAATAGAAGAGAAAAGAGACAGGTAAAAATAGGGTGAAGAAGGAAGTGTATCTTTAAAGATAAGCCTAAATGGGGTGCCTGGGTGGCTCAGTCAGTTAAGCGTCTGACTTCGGCTCAGGTCATGATCTCACGGTTTGTGAGTTCGAGCCCTGCATCAGGCTCTGTGCTGACAGCTCAGAGCCTGAAGCCTGCTTCTGATTCTGTGTCTCCCTCTCTCTCTGCCCCTCTCCCACACATGCTCTGTCTCTCTCCATCTCTCAAAAACGAATAAACGTTAAAAATTTAAAAAGAATACAAAGAGGGGTGTCTGGGTGGCTCAGTCGGTTAAGTGTCCGACTTTGGCTCAGGTCATGATCTCGTGGTTCATGAGTTCGAGCCCTGTGTCGGGCTCTATGCTGACAGCTCGGAGCCTGGAGCCTGCTTCTGATTCTGTGTCTCCCTCTCTCTCTGACCCTCCCCCCATTCATGCTCTGTCTCTCTCTGTCTCAAAAATAAATAAATGTTACAAAAAAATTTTTTTTAAAAGAATACAAAGATAAGCCTAAATCACATAGACTGTTCTAGTAACGTTCTAGAAACTAGGGTAACCTACTGTCTTGCAAAGCCATAGGTCAGTGGTCTTCAAATAGAGATAAATGTGCCCCAGTGGGCAGGATTTCTATTTGATTTTACCTTATACTTCTTCAACTTACATTTTTGTGCAAAATATATTAATATTTTATAAGATGTAACTTTTTAATTAGTAATAATCCATATATTTTCAAGACATAACCAATTATTTTTCAGTTTGGGGATCATTGCCACACTACCAACTGGTCTATATCTGACACCACTCACAGCAGGCAAGTTGCAGAAAGACAGATTTCCTTCCAAGAAAAATATTCATGGTTAACAAGATGTTTTAGAACAATCAATATGGACTCACAACTCAATGGATATGTGCTTATTACTGACAAGGATATAGTGAGTCTGATTTGATTTGTCATTGCTGATTATTGAAGGCCTAGTTTCCAAATTTATAGTACAGGCTTAAATTTCAACCTAAGAGATTCAAATTATGCTATTAATGGTAATGATGAGGAGGGCGAAAACTTTTTTGTCTGCTTATTCTGAGGAAATCGGTATAAAGTATTTTAAAAAAGAAAAATCCTGGAATGAGACATCTGGTTCCTGGGACTATGGATATGTGTTCATAAAGCATATAACTGAGAAATAAACACCTATAACTCATTTGTAAAATATATATAAAATAAAATTTGTGCAGCTGCTATAAAAATTAATATTTATGTAAGATATATTTAGGAGACATATTACTGCAAAAATGTTAACTTAAAAAATAATATAGCTTTTCATGGGTTCTACTTTTACCTTAAAAATTAAAATACACTTCACTTAAAAAAGAACTTACAGTATGATAATAAGTATAATAGGAGGGATGTTGGAGTTAAAATCTACCAATAAAATATTAAAAGATATGAATGTTGCAAACATTCTCTCCCAGACTGTGCTTTGAGTATTTACTCTCTTAGTGGCGTCTTTTAATGAACAAAAAATTCTTAATTTTAGTACAACATAATTTATATATGTTTTTCTTTTGGAATAAGCATTCTGTGCCTTGTTTTGATATTTTTTACATGTCCCAAGTTCTTAAATATTTTTCCTTTATGTTTTACTAGAGAAAATTTAATGCTTTATAATACATATTTAGATACACAAATTATTTGGAATTCTTTTCCTGCATGATTAGAGGTAAGGGTCAAGATTCATTACTTTAATGGATGAAAATGCACCTGTTATTGGAAATACCATTCTTTTAAATCTTCAGTGCAGTGCCAATTTAGATAAGATCAAGACAACTCATTTCTACAATTAAATAGTAAACTTAATAAGACCATGACAATGTTGTATAAGTTCTTTCTTCAGAGTACATCATCGACACTGATCAATGGGCAAAAGTGGTCAGAAGATAAGTGACATTTTAGTACATACTATTTAGTACATTAGTACAAATTTCAAACTTATTTCTTTCAGAATAAAAAATCCATTTCTACTCTGAAACCACGTTATTATTTCACCTAGGTAAGCTGATACTTAGAATAATTCATATAACCCAATACCTGAAAAAAAATTTCATCCTTTAACTGAGTTTATTATCATTTTTGTTTTTTGTTTCTGGGCATCTATTCAATTGGTTAAGCATTGATGATACTTGTATATTCATAGGGCCTAGCACACAGTAGATACTAAAGAGATATCTTTGGAATGCATAAATAAATGGAAAATCTAATTTTTCAGATCCTGCACTCATAAGTAAAAGAAAGCTAATGTGTCAAAATCAAAATATGGAATAAAAGGAATATTATTTAATTTCTAAGACACATGTGCTAATTTATTTTTGTGCAAGTTTATTTGTTTCTGTGTATATAAGTATGTATGTTTGTATATATTCTGCTATACAATCCCTTCATATGTGTTGATTGATAATAACTTACCAAAAACAGTTAACATTTCTACATGTTAAGGATATATTTCAATGTGTATGTATAGTACAATGAATGTCACTTTTCCTGAAAGACAACCCTATACACCAAAGGTTGAGAAATCTAAATGCTACATAGCATCTTCTGGGATATTTCCTCCTTGCAAAAGTCTTACCATGATAAGGTCTGAAAACATCCCTAATGTGTGGCAAAGCTATCTACCACAATTTATAATACTACTTAAAAATGTATCAGTGAAAAAAATATAGTAAGGATATAATGCAGCAGAAATCATTCCTTCCTTCCTTCATTCATTCCTTCACTGAAGTACAGTGTTAGGATCTGAGAGTGAAACAATGATAAATGATTCTGATGTGTTTGCTGCTCTGATATATCACTCCTGCATGGAAAGGAAACCAATTTAGGTTTCTGAGTGACAGGTGAGAGGAAGGTAAATTTGGAGGTCAGGGATGCTAGGGAGATGCATATTTAGTTGGAGTTTCTACCTTTAGGTTAGATTCTTTTCTGTCTGTCTTTCTCTCTCAAACATAATTGCTTTTCTTTAGCTCAAGTTGAGAGTTGAGCCTATACTTATGGTGAATGCATATAAACACTAATAAAGTACATCTAGAAGTCTTTTTTTTCAGCTTGTTGAATATGCATTGCTAAAACTCAGGTACCATATAGAATAAAATATAATATACTTGATATATGGCCCTTCATACTCAAGGTATCCCAAAGCACTTTACAGAGCAATGACTTAGATAATGTAGTGCAGTGATTGTGTTGGCAAACTTGACTGTCATTACTAACTCAGCAATAGATCACACTATAGCCTTGAACATTATAACCTGTTTGAGTGAAAGAAGCAAAGTTAGCTAAAATTTTAAGAATTATACCCTGATAGGTTTTTAAAATGACTTCCTGTATTGTTATTTTTCTCCTAAGTCTGATGTTTTATTTAAACAACACACTGTTCCTTTTTCCAAGATTTTATCCATCAGATGGCACAGGCATCAGTGCAACAATTTTTATTAGATTATATATTCAAGGAAGAATAGCCTGAAAATTAGAAATTAGAATCCAGTTCAAGTTTTATGGACTTAAATGTATTTTTATAACAAAATGTTTCTGTGTTCCACAGATAAAGCTGGGAGAAGTTTGTGTGTGTGTGTGTGTGTGTGTGTGTGTGTGTGTGTGTGTGTTTTCAAGGAGGGAATCAAGTACTGAAAAAATATAAGCCTATTACAATAATTTATTTTATTGATATCTGTGATATACAGTTATAGAATTTCATATATTTTATTTTCAATCCTTATAAGAACCCTGTGAAATATGTACTATTACTTCCATCTTGCATGTGAAGAAGCAGTTGCAGAGATATTAGACAGTTCATTCAAGGTCATACTGTTAATAAGTAGGAAAGTAGTCTTTAAACCTAGCTCTGTCTTTCTCCAGAGTGTATGATTCTTCCCCTACATGAAGCAGTCTATGAAGTGTAAAGACAAGGAATGTGTTGATTATGCTTCAAATTGAAATTGTAAAGTAGTTTGACAGTAATGCAAATGTATATAGGCTAAGATTATACCTCAAATATGAAACATAAAGCACTAATGAAGATGATGTTACAGTAGCAAATGAAACTATCTCAAAGTTTCAAGATAATTTCAGACATTTCCAATGTTCAAAAATAGTGTCTGTGACTACTGTAGAAGCAAACCTCTTGAACTGGATGTTAATCAACGCAAGGTCAGGGCCAAAGTCTAATTCCTCTCTCGCATATGTTTATTTGACTCTATATAGCATTTGGTCATGACAATAAGCTTATATCTTCAAATATTCATTGCCTATTAGATATAAAATTCTAAGCTAGGGATTGTGGAATTACAAATATGAGCTAAATATAGATACTATGCCGAAGAAACTTATATTTTAGTATATTTGTATATAAATTTCAAAGTGCAGGAATTAATAAAATGAAAGAAGAAAGGAAAAAGTACTGAAAGTACAGAAGATGAAAAACTTCCAACAGAGAGACCAAGGAAGACCAATATTTGGAAGGTTTGTTAGTTGGACAAGAGTCCAAGTACAATTGCGCAATAACATACATTATGCTATCATCTCTCCCCAATGTTGTCCTCCACTCTGCTTCGTATATTGATTAATTACATCATCATATATTCAGTTAGACACTTACTCAAGAAATCAACAATTTCCCTTTGGCATTTCTTCTTCATCATACAGTTTATCCAACACAGAATGCTGGCGATCCTAGCTGGTAATGTGCATTACTTTTCCACCAGTTTTACCCTCTTTACCTCATTCTCATGATAGTTCCCAACTTCCTTTATCTCTCATGTAGATTATCCCCAGTCTCTGTCCACATCTGGATCTGCCACATTTCAATCTTCCCTTCACAAAGTAGTCCAGGTTACATTTCATAATGCAGATGTCACTCTGTCGTCCCCATGTTTAAATTCTCATCTTAGTCCTCAGTTTAAAGTTCAAACTTCTTCATTTATTTTACTGGGCCATTTTTGATGGCAGCTGCTTATTTCTCTGGTGTCATTTCCCTACTTCCTCCCCTATCTGCTAACCTCCATTCATAGAAGTACTTGATATTCTTAGAACACACCTGACTCCTGGTATTAAGACTCCTACAACAAATTGTTCCAGATGCTTGGAATGCTCCCACAACACATACGAACGAATGTTTCAGATTTCAGCCGAGCATTCACCTCCCCCCGCCTCACACTAACTGAGCGTTATAGAAATCCACATACTGCTTTGTGTACCTTCACCGTATTTTCTCTAATGGCACTTTTCACACCCATTGTAATCACCCTCTGTATGCCTCACCCAACTTTAAGCACCTCAAGAACAATGTCTGGTACCTAGTAACTGCAAAAGACCTATCCGTAAAATGAATTAGCAAACGCATTAACTTTTCTACCTCTCCTCAAGATTGTAATTTAATTAGTTAAAATTTAGCTACATGAAAATTAACCTTGCTTTGCAAGATTTTATAATGGATTGAAGAGAAAAGAGAGTTTTCCATTACCCCCTCCAAGTCCATCTTATTCTCTAGAACATAAGCTCACTTGCATAATGTGATAAAACAGTGACCCCCACAAAGATGTCCATGTCCTAATTCCCAGGACCTGTGAATACTTACATGGCAAAATAGTTTCATGGCAAAAGAGGCTTTACCAATGTGATTAAGTTAAGGAGTTTGAGGCAGACAGATTATCCTGGATTATCCAATGGCTGCCTGAAATCACAAAGGTTCTTATAGAAGGGACACAGCACTGTCAAAAGCAATAATAGGAGATGTGAAATGATGGAGGCAACCAGTTAAGATGATCGGAGAAAGAATCCATGAGCCAAGGAATGTAGGCTACCTTCAGAACCTGAAACAGTCAGGAAATGGATTCTTCCCTCACAGCCCCCAGAAGAAACCAGCCCCTGCTGATACCTTGACTTCAGCCCATTGATTTTGGACTTATGACTTGGAGAAATTTAAGAGAGTGAATTTGGGTTGTTTTGAGCCATGAAATTTGTGGTACATTCTTACAGTAGCCACAGAAAAAATACCTATTTATTTTATGATATAATAATTATATGATATAATAATTTATTATATGAGTGAAGGAAAAGCCTAAAGGCAAAGATGCCTGAAGGTGTAACTGAAGAAGCAGTGAAAGCCAGAGTCAGTGTAAGGAGCCCATAGTCACCTATTGCTACTGCGATTTTTGGAAATGTTGGTTAGAAATAATTTTAAGAGGGGTGCCTGGGTGGCTCAGTTGGTTAAACATCTGACTCTTGATTGCTGGTCAGGTCATGATCTCAATGTGTGTGAGATCTAGCCCGGCATCATCAGTCCCTGTGCTGGCAGTGTGGAACCTGCTTGGGATTCTCTCTCTCCTCTCTCTGCCTCTCTCTCTCTCTCAAAAATAAATTAAAAAAAAAATAATTCTAAGAAGAAACAGATGGAAACAAAAATGTCTGGTGAATTGAAAGTTGTAGAATAGAAGCATTGCTTCCTAAAGTGTAGTGTGTACCAGAAACACCTAAAAGACTGGATGCCCACTTTCAGTTTCCAGATTCCATAGCTCTGGGGTGGGACTTGAAACTTTGCACTGGGTTAGAGAAATATCAGCCATTTTTTACTCTCCTTGATTTTATCAACTAATTTTTACAACTTGTCCATTTCATGTTTTCAAACATCTCCTATGTGGCTTTTACATTGTACTCATTTTCAAAATATTTCAAAAATATTTGCATCTTTAACTTCGTTAGCCTTCATTTTATATGTAAAAGATTTATACTCATTTTAAGTTAAAAAACAGTTGAAATTGCTATTACATTTCATGAGGTAATGGTTTTTTAAAAGAGATGCTTTCTGAGTATACAAATTCTACTAAAGATCCAAGGGCACCAGGGTGGCTCCTTCGGTTGAGAGGTCAACTCTTGCTTTTGGCTCAGGTCATGATCCTAAGGTTGTGGAATTAAGCACCAAGTTGGGCTCTGTGCTGAATGTGGAGCCTGCTTAAGATTCTTTCTCTTTCTTCCCCTGCCCCTCTCCCCTGCTCATGCTCTGTCTCTTTCTCTCTCTCTCTCACTCTCAAAAAAAAAAAAAAAGGGGGGGGCAGGGGGGCGCGCCTGGGTGGCTCAGTCGGTTGAGCATCTGACTTCGGCTCAGGTCATGATCTCACGGTTCGTGGGATTGAGCCCCACGTCGGTCTCTGTGCTGATGGCTCCGAGCCTGGAGCCTGCTCAGAGCCTGCTTTGGATTCTGTGTCTCCCTCTCTCTCTCTCTGCCCCTCCCCTGCTCATACTCTGTCTGTGTCTCTCAAAAGTAAATAAATGTAAAAAAAAAGAAAAAAAGATTGTCTAAAAAAAAGAACTCTACTGAAGATCCAAAAGTATTCCATCTAATTTCTTTAAATATAGATGAACAGAGACATTTGGAGGAATCATGGAAAAACTTTAACTTAAAAAAAAAATAATAATGGTCAGTGAAAAAACTCAGATACACCAAGCGTATACAATCTGTGATTCCATTTCTGTCACATTCAAAAAGCAGATGAAATTAATTGCTGTGGCAGAAGATGGTTTTATTTGGGGTATGGGGCAGGTAGAAACTGGAAAGTAGTAGCTCAAGGGTGACTATGGGCTGAAGGTAATGTTTTATTGGTTGATTTGGTTGCATGTGCATTTTTTAAACTGTATGCTTTTTACTTGTATATTTTAATACACATGTTTAATATTTTAACAAAAATGCTTATTTAAAAAATCTGAATTGTTTCACATGTGCTTGCTACAGCGTGTTTTGCTTGCAATTCGGTCTTTCTTATGTATATTTCCTTGAAACAATTTGTCCCTTGGCAAAGTGATTCAGATCTATTTCAGATAGATTCTGTGACATAACTATTTCCTGAGATGATTCTTTAGCACAAGTAGTTTCTAAAAAGTGAAAAAATCTATTGCTTTTAAAACTTTCAACAAGAATTTATTGGATTTTTTAACATTTTTATCTATATGAATCTTATAAAATGCATCACACATGTACATGAGAAGACAATTTTATTTATATGTGCTCTTTCATGTGAAGCATTAAATATCACTCTTAATATATACAAGATAAAATAGAAAAAGTGCAAAAAAACACAAAGTGTTTTTGTTTTCAAAATTGCTTTACAGTGTGAGGAAATTGAAAACTCATTATTGTGTTTATGTTAGTTTCTAATTCATTCCTTTCCTTCTCTTGCCTATAATCTGTTCCAGGAACATTGTGTCATAGTTAGCTGCATTATAAAGAGGTGAAATAATTGGTTATTCAGTCAGTGATTCTACTGGATTAAAAACAAGACAGGTTGGTAATGATCCAGCCAAAGTGAATAAAAAGAGAACAGGTAAGCACATATGGTACAACATCTGCTTTCAAACTTAGAAAATATCTTCTCTAATCCCTGAAGCTTTCTTGGCTTTTCTTCTTAATTCTCTTTCTTTGCAGAAAGCACTGTGAAAACATATCCTGACTATTTTTTACATTTATTATAATTTTTCCAAATATTAAATCACTACAATTTCCATTTCACAGTTTCTGATCCTATCACAAAAGCTTCTGAATACCGAAGCAAATAGATTTAGAATAGTTAAACATAATACTGAATCTGAATCTCAAAAATCTTTCTCTTCTTTAAGTGTATTCAATCTGTTTCATTTTTTAATCTTTTATGATAGAAAGTGTTTTGATTTTTTAAAAGCCTGTCAATACATTGCAGGAATTTTATAGAAACAAGAGTATTGTATATTTTACTTGTATTATTCTTTATCTTCACCAAAGATAGCTGATGAACCCAGGCACCATTCTGCACACGATAGTGCTTTGAAAATACATTTTAATCTTTCCTTTCCTCTCCACAATTATTTTAATTTACTATCCTTTTAAGAAGCTGAATGAGAAAAATTAGTTTTAAAATGCATTGTTGTGATTCTTGATAATTCAGGATTTCTTGTAATTTAGAAATTCAGGTTGATCTATAAAATGTATTTTCCTGTTTGTTGGGTAAATAGTTCTATAAGCAAGAACTTAGAAGGGATCTTCCAATTGTGTAAATGTTCATTATCTAATTACTGAAAAATAATTATTCAACAAAATCTACTTCTTCAAGGCTCTAACATCAATAGATGACTTTTCACAATAATTTTGCTACATTCATGCAAATCTATTCTACCTTTTACTCAGCACTTTCTGTACCATGAATTTTCCTGACATGCATCTCATTGACCCTTACCACTATCCTGAGAGGCATCACCCCCACTACACAGACTAGAAAGCGAGCCTTAGAGCTGGTGAAATAGTGAGTTCAGAGACATGGAGCTAGTAAAGAGGAGGCTGGCTCTTCATTCCAAACTCAGCCTCTTTGATTCCAAAACCTGTGTACACCTGAGTCTATGTTAATATATCTATATCATAATGTTTATGAATTTTAATGTATTTTCTATTTGAATTAAGTAAGGATTGATATAAAAATTCTAAATTCAATATGGAGTGAATAATATTGCATTCATTTTTAGAATCAGTGTTAACAACCATTCCCTTATCACATGACAGCACTGGGAAGGTATTGCCAATAAGAAAACTCAGAAAAACATGATACAGACTAATGTTGGGATTGCTTTTGGAAGACTTAAAATATTGTGGTGAAATTTTCTGGCTTCTAATGATTAAGCTATATTTGAGAGATGCACTGATTCATTTAAATCATCAATTTTATGGTTAGAACATCATCTCTTTAAATATTGTTGATATTTAGAAGTTATTTACATGTTCTTGTCTCTAAAACGGAACAAAAATTGACGTTTAATCAACTTCAATGTTGTTCTTAAATAATATAATTCCATAGTTTCTCCTCTTTTATATTATGGCCTCACATAAGAGATAATAAATTAATAAAATACATCCCTTATATCTTTATTTTTATGTGGATTAGCTTTTCAACTTCTGAATGATTTCTATTTCTTTGCTACTGATAACCAGTCATTTCTTGCCACATAATAGTTTTCGAATGATAAAAGTATGACTGTTAGCTTCCTTTTACTTGTACATATAATTGTGACCATTGTGACACTTAGACCAAGTGATCTAAGAATTACTCAACAAGTATTCCTGTTATTATGAATCAACCATTTTATATTGTCAGCATCCACTTCAATATCACCCTCAGATTATTCTAATCTGGCCTGTTGTCTTTAGATTACAGATCCTTATAAAGATGTACACATCCAGCATTGGGATAACAGAGGAAGGAAGAGCCTATTTGGAGAGAAATACAATGTAAGTGAATTTGGTATTATAGTATCAGGTGATACAATGCTATTGTACTGTATTCCACACTCACAAAAAAAAAAAATCAATGACTCCTCAAGTGCATTTACTAAAGAGACAAACAGGATGAAAAAGAGAAAGGAGATGGATGGAAATAATCAGCTCTCTTCTTCTGGCAGGCAGGAGTCCTGCTAAGCAGACTCCTTAGGGAGAGAGAATATCATTTTCCTGCCTGTCCAGGACTAAAGCTGCTATAGAACAGAAATGCATGGCTTTCTTAGGAACTGTCACTTTTGTGGTGGGAAAGATTTAGGAGACCTATCCAGCAGCCTGGAATACTATATAATAGAAGTATCATTTTTTGTAGCAGTGGCCCAACAGGATGCCTTTCTTGCATGGCCACAAGCTTTGCCCATGATTGCTGCATCCCTTAGCCAAAAATGATTTGTTAGTGTTGAGTGATGGGGTAATGTCTCTCTTTTGCTTAATGTGACTTTATCTTTCCTCAAGCATTTCTTGAGTGACCTTAAAACAGCTACTCCCCCAGGGTGAATGGAATTGATTAGTCATGGAATCAAAGAGATATTTTTCACTTATATCACAAATATATATACATAATAATCAGTTATATGGTTATTTGTTTTATGATGGTTCTATTTGTATTAGGAACAAAACTCATTACAGAGAGTTAAAATGACTGCCTGTCTAGAGAAGTATTGCAGAGACTGCATTGTGAATTGGGTTCAGAAACTGCGTTACTTGAGCACAGTAGGGCCCAAAGTAAATAATCTGATTTATCCAGTCTCTTCTCATGAAAATTACAAGTCTAGCTATTAAGTATGAAGCTATCTCTCTAAATCTCATAAAAGCTTGTAATTTGCTCTCTACTTGACTATGCATTTTAACTAATTATTTAAATAGGAATTTAGTACTAACACAAATGTGCCTGATTGACAATTAAATAGGTCTTTCTTCATGTGGTAGCAACATATTTGTATGCTTCCTCTCACAGACACTTAGCATCTTCTTCAAATTAACAAATGACACAGGTCTACCTCTGTTGCTAGATGGTGAAAGTGGGTAGAGATGGGTTATTCATCAGTCTCTAGCTTTAAAGTTCTAAGCACAGAAATATGTGTGTGTATATATGTATATATATGTATATATATACATATTTACACACTCCTGTATATACCTGTATGTCTATACGTATAAGTATACATATATATGAACACAAGTCTATTTTGTGTGTCTCTTTTTTCAGAATTAAGTTTTCAGCTTTTGGCATGTTCTATGATTAGAATCTTTTTTTTTTCCTTTCCACATGGTTAATGGCTACTCAGGAAATTCTTTAGTACCGGGTCCACCTATTTAGTGTGTCCCAAGTGGATATAGGTAATTAATAATAGATAGTAAAGTTTTTTGACTCAGCCTGAGATTAAGAAATTTAAATGTAAAATGGATTACTTTACTACTACTGGTTGCTTATCTTTTCCATGAAGATTATAATGAAAGAAAAACATTTAACTAGACTAGAATTATAAACAGTATTACTTTTACCTATATTAACAATTTATAAATTATATGATGTCTGACCCTTACACCACTACATTTCCTTTCCTCTCTTGCTTTTTGCCTTTTTTTTCTTTCCATTCAAGTGCACTCTGTTGAATGCATTTAAATCCCTCCTATCTTCTTTGCCCCTTAGTAACTTCTATCAGAGTTGTCTTAGGGCTTTGAGTCTCTTGCTAGGTACATATCCTAGCCACTGACCACCCTTTCACTATTAGATATTTATGTATGAGGCCTCTTGAGTTTGTATGTAACTCTCATTGGATATTATTGCCTTCTAATTGGTTGGGCTCCTTCCCTATGAATGGTTTTTGGTGCTAGCAGAGAGAATGACACTCCTAAGTAAACTTTTTCCCAGGCATTTAATGCTATACAACTGAATTGTTATTAAAATTTACATGATCTAAGAAATAACTTTTGATCAAAGTTAGTTTGGTTTAAAACCAATGACACAAATATAAAAAAACTGTTATAAATTTTCTGCTTTTTACAGTCACTTTCTTTTTTGTTACAAAATTAAATTTAAAAGAAAAAAGCCTTTATAGGAATACTGACTGATATAAGCACACCTTTCCTTTTTTTAAAAGCAATGCAATTTTATGCATTTAAAAATGTATGTATTTATTCGAGTATGAAATGTAAGAGACAAAAAGAAAGAGAAAACTTATGATAATGATATTTATTGATAAAAATTTTTCAGCATATATTCAGTTAATATTGGCTGATAAGTATGACACAGGGTACTTGTTCAAATTTGTGACATCATTATACATTAATTGTCCTATATAATTCTGCAATGTGTCACTTGCCACCAGAAAAACAAAAAGCGGATCATCACTTCTTTATGTTCATCTTTATATAATCATGCCTGGAGTATGAAATTAAGTTTTTTATTTTAAGTTCTCCTTCCATTCTTTGACTTGAATAATTATCTCATTTATAGAGATAAACCTAGACTGAATTTGTTAGGAAAATGTTAATGTGTATTTTTAAGGAAAATGCACCTATACTATGTATTCATTGTTTTTCTTTCTTTTATGTTCATATAGTCTGACAAGGGCTTCTCTTAGGATAACGGGAGATGTCTAATACCAGCCAGAAAGTGCAGATATAGTATGCCTTGTGAAATAAAAAAAATCAATGTGATATATCTACATTTTCTATTTTTGATAGAGCTGTTTTTTTTTCTTTTAATTTTTTCCCCAATAAATGATACTTTTACAGTCCATTGGTGGGACAGAGAGGTGAAACTGGATCTTTGAAGACCTCTGTTGTCACCTCTATCATTATTCTGCTCCAATGACAACACGGAGCATACTGTCAACGTCCTCCAGGTAATACCCTTATTACATGTGTCATTAGAGGATGTTTGCCATATCTGCTTTAACGCCACAGACATTTTAAGTAGGTTATTCCATCACTTTGCCATTTTGATTATGACAACAAAATGACACCATATTGAAATGGATTTTGGAAAGAAAGGCTAACTGTCCAAAGAGGTCCATGCTTATTCTAATTAAAATTGGCTTAGGTGGCACAACCTTCATAATTCAGCGTATGACTATGAAGGATATGCATGTTGAAAACCTTCTTTGCTCATTAGTGCTATTTCTGTCAGACACTACTACCTGCTCTTTTCTTAATGAATGCTAAGCCATCTCTTTAGAAGATTGTGCTGCTTCCCTGAACTGAAGGAACTGTCTTATTTCCTCCCAAGTTCGTCAGGAGTAAAATCGGGGAGTCACCTCTTTGACATTTCCCAACCTCTGTACTTATTTATCTCTTTGAGACCCTGCGCTCCAGAGATATCACTGTCTTAATTAAGAAGAAGGATGTGACCATGGTAAATTGACTGATTTCATTGATTAAGGACTAGCTGTACAAGTAACATTGATTTTAACAGTGGGTCTACATAAATGTAATTGTTCGAACATGGGGCTGCATAATTATGGTGATGTACGAGAATAGTTGGTTTGTCCTTTTCAACCTTCACTAACATTCTTTTGCATGATAATGTACCTTGTGCAATTAGCAGAAATTTTAAATGTTACAAAATGTCTTCTGTGAAGACATGAAGTAATAATTATATTCTAATTTAATTCAACAACATCAGACAGTTTTTCTTTTTCTATCTTTTCATCTTTCTTCTTTTTGCACACATAAGATCATGCATATGATAACATGAATATGGCCTTTTACGTTCCAATACCTACAATCAGTCCATACAAGCATATACAAATAACCCATTTTTATTTCAAAATAAATATACTATATATGTTTTGAAACTCAGTAAGATTTATTATTAAATACACTGTTTTAAAAATTTCCATACAAGGGCTTAAATATAAAGACAGTACCTTTTATCTTCCTACATATTTATGAAAAAAATATGTAAAGGTCACTGGGTTTATAGAGGATACATTATTAAATTCTTTATGTTAAATTGTTCTTTAATAGAACAAACATGTAAATCATAATGATTATGTTGTTTTACTTACCACTACTACTTTTACATGAGGAGACAAAAATAAAGTTTTCCAGGATTTTACCATAGGAGCCTATCTAACAGGAACTAGATTTCCAAGTAGATAACATTTAGTACATAGGCAGCCATGTACTTTGATATTTAATGAAATGAAGAAAGAAAAATCTTAACCTGTACATAGTGAAATTGAAAAGAGAGAGAGAGAGAGAGAGAGAGAGAAAGTAGTCACAAATTTACCTAGATAAAAAAATCTTGGTTAGTGAGTCAGGAGCATTGGATTTTTGTCATAAACCTGCCACTAATTAGTTCTGTGACCTTTTGTAGCTGTGTACAATACATAATAAAAAGTAGCTTGTAAAATAATGCAAGGGCTTATTCTTTGTATGGGTCTGTCTCTTTTATCCACTGGTAGGCCAACTGAAACAAGAATTTTGTAAACCGTTGGGAAAAATAGTAAGTGTCCAGGTTGACTGCGTTTACATATGTGTTTGCTTGTTTATTGATTGGTTGGTTTTTACATGGTCAGTATTTGCAGCTTGAACTAGGACGGACAGTTAATGACTAAACTGATAGCAGTGCTACGATCCCCATATGCCACTAATATCCAAAACCTTGCTATCCAATCACATGATCATCTTTTTTAAAAAATTCCTTTTTAAACTCACTTATTTATCTGGAGACAGAGAGAGAGCACAATTGGGTGAGGAAAAGAGATGGTGAGAAAGAGAATCCCAAGCAGGCTCTGCACTGTCAGTGCAGAGCCCAATGCGGGACTTGAACTCACGAACCATGAGATCATGACCTGAGGCAAAATCAAGAGTCGGCGCTTAACTGACTGAGTCACCCAGGCATCCCACATGACCATCTTTTTATAACCTGAACACTGTTCCACTACCTTGCATATGTATGTAACAGGGACAATATACCTGAAATGCCACCCAGTGGTGCTTTCTTATCAATGAAACAATTTCTCTTCCTGCTTCTCATCCTTTATTGAAGCTAAGCCTAGAATTTTCCTCTTCTATGTCCAACTTCAGAAAGAAGAATATATAATCTTACCCAATAGCTACAGGAAGTAGAAGATTGATAGTATCATGGAATATGGAAAGAATATGGGAGATGGAGCTTTTAAATGTAAGCCCTCTACCATGAACATTCTCGCTTCCTTTCACTGGACAAGAATCCCTAAGTAGTGTGTGTGTGTGTGTGTTTGTGTGTGTGTGTGTGTGTGTGTGTGTGTGTGTGTGTGTGTTTATGTGTGTAATTTGATAGGAGGTGGTAAAAGCCAAAAGCAAAAGAGGGTTTTGTTGGGATCCTCATTTGGAATGCTGAGGGAGAGGATCTGCAGATGGTTCCATGCTAACTCAGGGTAGCTGTAGTGAAGTAAAAGGTAACATCATAGCATGTTAAAGAGAACCAGCACTCTCACTTTTCTTTGATTTCCACGAGGGATGGAAAAGAATCCTGTGAGATATGAAAGTGCCATAGGGGGAAATAAAATGTAACGGTCCAAAGCTAGCATACCTAATATGAGTCCACTGTGGCAAGGGACAAAATGGCTTGCCACAAAGACCACTTGTGGTCAGCCCAGATACAGCCTGGAAAAAGAACATTACTGAGCAGATGTTTCTGTAAAGGCTAAGGAGAAGCTAAAAAAGCAAGGATATGTCACTGTACGCCAATTCAAAAGAACAAGTCTCACATCCATCGGCTGCATCTCAGAAGGTAGCAGTGCAGTAGAAACAGATTTCGGTCTAGAGATGACCCACTACTACAGAGAAGGCAGAGGTCTGGACAAAAGCGCAGGAACAATATGGGGACTTGAGACTTCCTTCTCATTAATGATGAGTCCACATAAACCCAAAGCATCTGGATGCTTTCTTGGAGGCATTTATCTGAAAGAAACTATTAAATGTGAAGGAAAGGGAAACAAAAGAGCTACATTTAAAGAGATCTCTTTGTCCCTAAGCCCCACTAACAACTGACCACAGGAGGGGTCTACTAAATTAAAGCATGGAATTTATACAAATTAAAGAAGTCACCTTTTCTTTAATGTAAATAGAAGAATGTTTGAATTGTGCCCACTAACTTTATTTTGTCTTACTACTAAGCATGGTCATTTCCACTTGGTCATGGTTTTATTTAATTATCTTTATTTTAAATTCAAATCAGTCCAGGGACCTTCCCATTAGGTGGAGGGCTTGAGTGGGGAGAAAAATGCTATTTTCCAAAAGCCTACTATGTATGTTTCAGGTTCTGTGCTGAGCGCTTGAGATGCATGGGCTTATTTAATCTTTTCCATGACTGGATTTACACATTTCAATGTTAATTATGGGGAAATGCATCCCAAGATTTGTTGGGATTATGGAAATATAACCCTACCTGATGTATACTTAATGCACACATGTACACATACATACCCCTATCCTTTTTTCCTAAAGAGACAATTCAATTATACTTACAGGGACAAATGCATGAAACCTATTCAAAAACATTTCCCTCTCACACTTGATACATGAAGTCACTTTCACTAAGGCTGGAGTCGGAAAAGGAGATCACTGCAAAAGTTTACTCTTGAAATGAGTATAATGTTATTTGCTTGTCAGGCAGATAAACACACACAGAATAGGAGAAAGGGGTAAGACCTCAAATATCAGGGGAAGTTTAGAAACCTGCGAATTATTTGGAAAGATTGTAACATCAATACAAAGTGGCAGTGGTGCAGTATACAGCTGGCCAGTCATCAGAGACAAATTATGAGTGACTAATGCTTTACTAGAAGGACTTAGATTTCATCCCAAAGACAGTAGAAAGCTACTGATGGTTTTAAAGCAGGAATGTGATATAAAACTATATTAATAAATACCCCTGCCATCAATGTAGAGTTTAATACAGAGAGAAGATGCTAGGAAACAAAAACTGCCACTGGAGGACTTCTGCCAAAAATCCTAGAGAGAAACAGTGTCTATGTGAGATAATGCAGTGACAGGTGAAGGAAAGGGAGAATATATTTGAGAGAGAAGAGAAATTCTCATCAGGTAGGAACTAACTTGCCTTTTCTACCACATTCCATGGGGATAGGGAGAGTAAGTACCTTGAGAGCAACTATAGAAACAGTTTGTAGGTCTGTGGTACTCCCTTGATTATGCTTGAAGTCTCCTCAGACTGTGATTCTATGAAGTTGGGTTTGTTTTTGTTTTTGTTTTTTTAGAAAGGGTGTGAGTGGGGGAGGGCCAGAGAGAGAGGGGTTGGGGAGAGAATTCCAGCAGGCTCCACACTGTCAGAGCAGAGCCCAATGTGAGGCTTGATCCCAGGAACCGTGAGATCATGACCTGAGCCAAAGTCAAGAGCCAGACACTTAACCGACTGAGCCACTGAGGCATCCCCTCTATGAAGTCTTGATAGCCTTGGCTGTCATCTGAGCAATGGTCATAGCTATTTAATATGGTCAAATACAATTTTTAATTTCTTTATAAGATCAAATGTATGTGAAGCTATAGTCTGGACATTTTGTTTTGCTCTGCTCTGTTTTATTTTCTTATCTGCAGATAGAAAAAAAAGTTGCAAAACATGTTTCATAACTTTGGGGCATATATAACATATAAAAATTATGTTGAGGTATATGTAGTTTTAAATATTTTATGTTTACTAAATTTATTGTTTCATGGATTATTAAATGGAAATATTTAATTGAATTTAATCATTTTCTTCATAGTTTATATACTAGTTTAAAATTTATGGTTTAAATTTATACTTCATTCTTTGCAATTGATTTTAGACAGTTCTGTTTCTTAAACACCAATTATAACAGGCAATATTTATTAATAACTTCCTATGTCTCAGGAATGACACTAAGCATTCCATGTGGATTTTCTCATTCAATCCTCACAACTACACAATGATATAAGGGCTATTATAGGAAAACTGATTCATTAAGTTGCCCCTAGGTCAAAGTATTCATAAGTTATAGTAAGCACAATAAAGATGAAAGCAATTAGACTCAAAGTACTCTGGTAGAGGTAGATTAATTTGCCTGACAGTTCCTGGGATATAGTAGTTGCTCAATAAATATATGTTGAAATAACAAGCAAACAGATTTTGTCCATCTGTAAGTGAATGTCAAACTTACTTTCATAGACTTGGAATGACCTTACCTGAGAACAATAGGTAGACATGGGAACATCATCAGGGAATCAACATGAGTAGATTTGTTTTATAAGAGGCAAATTCTGGTTCCTAAAAGGAAAATTAAAATAAGACAAGGGTAAGACTTGGGGAAACAAATCTAGTGAAAATGCTGTTTCAGTAATCCACTGAGAGCTCCAGAAACAAACATGGTCAGAAAGGATGGAGAAAAGATGAATTTTGTACATATAAGGGAAGGAGAATTAATAGAAGTTTGTGAGTAATACTCTGTTGTGGATTAGGAAGATAAAGAAGTCCATTTTTTTACAGAGTATTATGCAAAGGTATCTAAAATTCACAATTGCTTTCCTTTAGTGATATTTATGGGGTCATGCCTCATAATTTTCATGACTCATAGAATTTGTTGCAACAGTTTTGAAATGTACATATAAGGAGAAGAAATGTCATATTGAAGAACTACAAAGTGAGAAAAAGAAGCTATTGGAAAAGAAGGCTTAGAACTTAAGTGTGTAACATTTGAATGCTAAGATATCCTAATATTTCTCTTTTATGACCTACTTGAGCTCAGCCAATATCTGTGTTCTTTCCAAGTCAAGTGAGCAAGTATTGTGTAAGAATCTATTATGTTTATTCAGCCATTAAAAAAAATGTGCATACTTAATAGGTGACAGGTGCCATACCAAAACTACCTATTTAGTACTTAACATTCTAATGGGAGGTAGACTATATATGTCCAATCGCTAATCAATTTATGTGGGCAGAAAAAATGCAAACTCAAATTCTCTGCAAATTCAAATAGTAAAATTAAACAACATGGGTTATTGTTAAAAAAGATAGGCCTCAGGAGGAAAACTAAGTTTGGGTTGAAATTATGTAGTTATTGTGGCCATTCTACACCAGGTCTTTTCCTAGTCACTGCAAGGGATTACAAAGACAAAGAAAACTATCTGCTTTTATGATGCTTACAGCCTCTCTGAAGAATGTTTAAATCTTATTACCAAAAAAACAGAAGAGAGTATCTCAAAACAGGAAATGGTATTTGCGAAAGTATCCTCAGGAAAACAACACATTGGGAGTGGAGAACCGTACTGGAAAGTGGTGGAAGATGATTATGGGTAAATAAAATGGGGCCATTTTATTGTGAGCTCATGGGGAGCATATCAGGTTCTTGGGAAAATTTATCTTTGTAGAGCCCAAGTAAAATGGGATTGCTTAGTCTTTTCTTGAAACAAATCTTTGAAACAAAGTCAAAGAAACATCAGACCAACTTGAAAAGTGTGGTGTAAGCTTTATTTTAGTGTTCCTTGAAGAAACAGAAGCTTTACAGAGTGTTAGATAAGAAATCTAGTACTTTTTAGACACGTCTTCCTTTTTTCTATGCCCCCATCTCTTCATAGACCCCCACCCCATGGCATGCCAGTTTGAACATTGCTAATTCTCTCCATCATAGAGGTGTTATAGGGCCTGATAAAAGCCTTCTTAAATCCTTTCTTGGACTTCTTTCTTCCACCCCCAGAATGAGCAATCCTAGATTTCAGGACAATAAAAATATTCATCCTGGTACATCATTCCCAGAGAAAAATAATTGCTATTCCAACACATCTATTTCCCAATTCATTTAGACTAGGTGGAGAGAAAAAAAGGTAATTAAAACAGGAAATTGCATGCCTTCATAGATGTATTCTTGTGATCTGTTGTTGTATTTGTTTTGTGTGATGTTTTACCAGCAAACATTTTTTCCCCATTTTTTTCCCTCCTGAGTTTTCATAGTTTTTTCTGCCCTTGAGAATTTTATTGTCTGTATTAACTGGGTAGGGCCTACTAAGGTTTGTTCTAGAATGCACTGTACTTGTTCTGGGAGTTAATGTCACCTTAGTTGCTTTTCACAAGTGCACAGTTAACCACATGATGCCTCTTCATAATGCAATGGCAATGAATACTGAATGCGAGGAAGGAAGGCAACATCTTAGGTGATGCAGCCCTGTTACTTTGTTAATGTTTGTTCCACACCCCCACCCCCTGCAGAAGCAACAGCAGCTTAGCACCTTGCCATCTGGGAGACACTGTTTTTGTCCAGCCTTGCTGATGGCACTAGAACCAAGCTTGTCCCACATCAAATCAATTGGGGAAGGTTTGGCTATATCAATTCCAGTCAGAAAAGTCCTGAAAAATAACAGGCTGTACATTTTCAGCTGTTTTTCTGAAGGAACAATACAGGTACAGTTACATTTGTTCACAGTAAATCACACAGCAAAGAATCTTCCTACAGACATTCCTTAAAGAATTATAATTAATAAATGTGGAAGGACTAAGTGAAATAAAGTCACTTTTTGAATACTGCAACAATTATTGCTGCAGGCAAGATCCAATAATAAACACTAATATTAGTGGGTGAAAGTTTAAAAGGAGACAGGATTTTTTATTTTTATTTTATTTTCTTAATGTTCACTTATTTTTGAGAGAGAGAGAGCGTGAGTGGGAGAGGGGCAGAGAGAGAAGGAGACACAGAATCCGAAGCAGACTCAAGGCTCTGAGATGTCAGCACAGAGCCTGACTTGGGCCTCAGACTCAACGAACCTGCAATATCATGACCTGAGCTGAAGCTGGATGCTTAACTAACTGAACCACCCAGGTGCCCCTTAGACAGGATATTTTAAAAGTTTCAAAGTTTTCCCCCAAAATATTTATCAATTACCCTGGTGATTTTAACATAAGTCCACATTTTTTTTTTCCCCAAGAGGTGAAGCTTAATTTCTCTTTCTTGAAGGTGAGCTAGACTGGGAGTCACTCACTGCATAGAGTATGGAGAGGAAAAAAGAATAACTTTACGCTGGAGAAAGCTGGTAGACACCATCTTAAACAAGAGGTTACTATTAGCATCCCCAATAATGAGACATAATTCTATTATGTACCCCAAATTTGTTGTGACAGGAAGGAAACAACATCTCTGTGGTATTTTTCATCAAAATCTACAACCTCATTCTAATCATGAAAAAGTATCAAACAAGCTATCGAGGGGCATTCTACAAAATACCTAAGAACGTTTCAAAAGTATAAAGGATATGAAAAATAACTTCTGACATGAATCTCTGTCACAGATGGAGAAAGACTAAAAGCACATGTCAATTAAATACAATATGGTAAATTGGATTAGATCATCAATATTAGTGTAAATTTTGGCCCATCTGAACAATGTCTGCATTTATTTATAGTTTTGTACCATCGCTAATTTCTTAGTTTTGATGTTATTACCATTATCATGATAATGCAGGACATTAGCATTAGATGAAGTGGATGTTGGATATATATGGAAACTTTCTGTACTATTCTTAAAACATTTCTGAGAGTCTAGAAGTTTTTCAAAATAAAAATAAAAAGCAAAATTTAAATGAAAATATATATCCCCCAATATTTTAAAACTCCAAATTCCTTTTATGTCTAAAATGTCATATTCACATGAGCTGTAAAGATCTCTCTTTTTTCTCTTCATGCACTTTTCATAAAAAACAAAAACAAAACAAAAACAAACAAACAAAAAAACCAAAAACCATATAAAACAAAAATACAGACTTAATAGTTGACTTTATCAGTCATGGAGAGTTCCCTGGAGTTATTCAAACCTTGAGTCTTGAACTGAGTCTTGGTTCCTTTGTCTCCAAATACTGATAAGCAAGGTCTTTCAATGTTGGGAGTGTGGAGTAGAATTGGAGGGCGGGGTGGGGGGGAGATTAGGTTTAACCACTCTTGTTCACTTTCTAACTTTAGGATCTTCTGTGAAGGGATTTAAAAGCCTTATAATGATGGAGTCATAATACCTGGGCTCTAATTCTTGCTCTTTTTCTTGTGAACTCTGCAATCACAGAATACTCAACCTCTGTAGACTCAATCTCTTCAACTACAAAATTGTAATAATTGCCTCCTAGAGCAGCTGCTATCATCACACATTTGAATATCTCAGGTCTTCCACTTTTCATCTCCACCAGCATTCACCCTATCATTTCTTCTCTGATCCACTATTATCCCCTCTAAACTGACTGACCTGTACCCACACTGGCCATTTTCCAATATGTTCTTCATCCTGAGACATAAGCAATCTGTCCAAAACACAAATCCAGTCATCCCAGCCATCTAATTCAAACCTTCAAAGGCCTCCCATGGCTTGCAAGATGAAGACATTTCTTTCTCTTTTGTTTGTTTGATTAAGTTTTTTTCTTTAATTTTAATTAAAGATCCTACAAGATTAATCTTCTTTGCACTTCTCTAGGCCCAGAATGCCATGCTTCTCCATACCATCTGAACTCGACCACAGCATTTTTCTTTCAGCCGCCCCTGCTCACCACGCACCCTCTCCCCTTCTCAGCACTGCTCCCTCTGCCTACAATGCCCTTCTCTTCTCCTGGTTACCTGCAGTTTTGACTTCTCCTCAATACCTCAGCCCTGGTCACCTCCTCATGAAAGACTCCTCCAGCTTCTCTTTTATCTCAGTATAAATATTTTGCTGCTGCTATGTGCATCTCTTCTTCAACATGCAAGTGAGGAGAAATTGTACATGTATTTGTATTATTATTTAATTAATGCCTGTAACTTATTCCAGAGGAAGTATACATCTAAACTTTCTGAGAATAAGATCATTTCTATTTTGGCTTAATCAGTGTTTAATAAAGTGCTTGGCACATGTCAGTGCTTGAAAAATATTTGTTGAATGAATTATTAGTTAAAAATGTTTGCCATGGGGCATCTGGGTGGCTCAGTCAGTTAAGCGTCAGACTTCCGCTCTGGTCATGATCTCGTGGTTCGTGGGTTTGAGCCCTGTGTTGGGTTCTGTGCTGACAGCTCGGAGCCTGGAACCTGCTTCAGATTCTGTGTCTCCCTCTCTCTCTACCCCTCTCCTGCTCATGTTCTGTCTCTCTCAAAAATAAAATAAACAGTAAAAAAAATCTTAATTGTCATCAACTGATCAATATATAACCTTGCTTTATATGTGTTTCTGTTTAAAGAAACTTTAACATATATTTTTTATTCATTAACATTGAACTCATGGCCAACAACACTATAATTCATACCTGAATGAAGCTTATCTAATACACACATTGTCTCTGTGAGGTCCAGCACAGCCTTCTTGCACTCAGGAACATTAGACAACACTTATTCTGTATGCCTTGGTGACATTTTAAACAGCTAAATTACAAAACAAAAACAAAAAACAAACCCAAAACACAAAAACGTGAAAACCATGACACTAAATAAACTGCAAAAGGGAGACCTGTTTACAGTATGGGAGCTGAACTGAGCTGAAACAAGAAAGCATAGTGTTGCTTTGTTCAACCCCAGCTGAGAACGTGCATGTCAGGCAACTGACTTTTCTTACCGCTCTGCTCACGTCCGTGAATGACTGCACTACTAGCATTGATTTGGGCTTTACAAATACATTTTAGCAGGTAGGTGAATTCACAAAAATGGAATCAGAGGAAAATGAGGATAAGCTGCATCTGTTGTTTCCAGTTGATCTAGAGGTGATTTCCCTTATGTTTCATTCTGAAGAACTGAAATTGCCCAATAGGCTGAAAAAGTTTAAAAAGTGTCTTCTTGATCAGAAATAATCCACCTTATTCATCTGCAAAGTAATCTCTTTTCTGAAGTATGTGACTATCTCTATCAAACATACAATCAAATAAAAATACTGTCCTTAGCAAAATGTGTTAATAAAGGCATTATATTACCATATAATTATAGAGTGCAGAATAATTTCTGAAGTACGTCTCTAGCATTTCTTTAAAAAGCTTTATTATCTTCAGATTATTCCAAACAAATAATTGTTAAAAGTTTGACATATTTCCACATATCTTGCCGCTGCTAATGTTGAGATCCGTGTCAGACACATTAGTGCATTAAGAATGGCTACAGCAAAGCCATGTCCTTGGGCAAGTCTGGAGTCAGGAAGGAGCTGATGCAAAAATACTGCCTTCTTCCCAAACTGAAGCCACAAATAGTTTATATGCAATGTCCATTTTATTATATATGTTATATATGATATGTGTAATATATATAGTGTGCAATTTAAATGCTAATTCACTTAGTTTAATGAAAAGTTTTTTTTCTGATTTTATTTTATTATTTGATTTTAATATAATTTATTGTCAAGTTAGCTAACATACAGTGAATACAATGTGCTCTTGGTTTTGGGGATAGATTCGCATGACTAATTGCTTACATACAGCACCCAGTGCTCATCCCAAGTGCCCTCCTCAATGCCCATCACCCATTTTCCCCACTCTCTTCTTCCCCTTACATCCACCCTCAGTTTGTTCTCTGTTTTTAAGAGTCTCTTATGGTTTGCCTCCCTTCCTCTCTGTTTGAAACTATTTTTTCCCCTTCCCTTCCCCCATGGTCTTCTGTTAAGTTTCTCAAATTCCACATATGAGTGAAAACATATGATATCTGTCTTTCAAAGACTGACTTATTTCACTTAGCATAATACCTTCCAGTTCCATCCATGTTGCTGCAAAAGGCATGATTTCATTCTTTCTCATTGCCAAGTAGTATTACATTGTATATATAAACCATATCTTCATTATCTATTCATCAGTTGATGGACATATGGGCTCTTTCCATAATTCGGCTATTGTTGAAACTGCTGCTGTAAACGTTGGGGTACATGTGCCCCTATGAATCAGCACTCCTATATCCTTTGGATAAATCCCTCGTAGTGCTGTTGCTAGGTTTTAGGGTAGTTCTGCTTTTAATTTTTTGAGGAACCTCCACACTGTTTTCCAGAGCAGCAGCACCAGTTTGCATTCCCACCAACAGTGCAAGAGGGTTCCCATTTATCCACATCTTCACCAACATCTGTTGTTTCCTGACTTGTTAATTTTAGCCACTCTGATCAGTGTGAGATGCTTTATCTCTACAACCTTTTATGACTCATAGTAGCATAGTCATTTTTAAGACGAGACAACTACAAAATTTCTTTATCCAATTTAAAATGTGCCTGTTCCACGTATTTTTTTAATGTCCATTTTAGGGGCCCCTGTGTGGCTCAGTCAGTTAATCGTCTGACTCTTGATCTTGGTTGGCTCAGGTCATGATCTCACTGCAGAATGGAGCCCTGTGTCGGGCTCCATGTTGACAGTGCAGGGCCTGCTTGGGATTCTCTCTCTCCCTCTCTCTCTGCCCTTCCCCTTCTCATTCATGCTCTCTCTGAAAATAAATAAAAAAACTTTTAAAAAATTTTCCATTTTAACAGATATTTCTGCACCAATAGTGGAGATAAAGAACAAAGACAATTATATCGGGTTAACACACATTTTTCCCAAAATGATAAAATAGGTAAAATTTTTATTTCAGAAAACAATAACATTGCTCATTAAGATGTATTTGAGTGAGGACATGTGTATGTAACACTTTTAAGAAGAAATAAAGGCATCGTAACAGGTTAAGACCACAAATTTGGTATTACAGGGCAATGACATCAAATCATAAATATGTGGCAAAAATATAATTGAAGTACTAGACGTTTTACATTGTACTTATGTTCATATTTCACCTATAATACCACTGAAGACCTTATACACTTGGCCAGCATCATAAGTTTGCACAGAGAGGAGTGGGAACACTTAAGCATCCAAGCCAAGGTGAAATAATGTGAACTTTTCCACTTTTAGTCTTTATTCTATTTGCACTACCTTTTCCTGACCTATACAATTTCTCTGGATCTTAGTGACTGTGCAAAGGAATTGATTTTACCAGGACTCCTAATACCAGCATTCCTCTATTCACTGGAGTCAGTGTTTTATTTCACCTTTTTGGGTGAGAATGGGAGACTAGAAAAGAAATAGACTGGAGAGAACAGATGGAATTGTTTTGCATTTGTTTTTTCTTCCTGAAACTCCTTAGAATGATCTGTGTCTCCTTACATTTGCCAAATTCTCTATCCCCTTTCTTTCTCTCTCTGTCACACACACACACACACACACACACACACACACACACACACTTCATTGCAGATACCTTGCTATTTAAAATGATGACAAAAATGGGGCGCCTGGGTGGCTCTGTTTGTTTAACATCCGACTTCTGCTCAGGTCATGATCTCGCAGTTCCTGAGCTCAAACCCTGTGTCAGGCTCTGTGCTGACAGCTCAGAGCCTGGAGCCTCCTTCAGATTTTGTTCCTCCCTCTCTCTCTTCCCTCCACCTCTCCCCCTCTCTCTCTCGCTCTCTCAAAAATAAATAAAAATATTTTTTAAAAAATTTTAAATGAGGACAAAAAGGTGAGAAATTTCTTGACACTACGGTCTGTTAGAATTCTTTTGTCTTGTAGACTTAAAGCTATTTGTGGCAAGCTCTAAGTATAGTGTATAGCTGACTATATATGCTAAGTTAATGTTAATGAGGGGAATAACAATCGGAAGACAGCTAGTGGAATCTGTAACTACATATCTCCGCTGGCAGAGCAGATCTAGCAAGGTGACTTTTCACACACTTGAATCGACCTGCCTCATCTGTTGTTAAAGAATAGCTATCTATCTGCTAATGTCTAAATGAGAAGCTGAGTCTGCAAGTCAAAGCACTACATCTATATTGACTTTTTGATGTTTGTGAGTAGCTGTGTTTATTTGCCTACATTGTATTAGTACCACATGCAGATACACCAGAAAGGTTTCAGTTTTGCTCATGTAGATCATAGCTAAAACATAGATATATAGATAGCCCATAAACATGCTTAAAGTGATGAAAATAATGGCGTAAGAGTCACAGATCTGGAAAATCAGGGAAGTCAAAACTCAACGAAGTATATAAGTCAAAGACATGAAAAAAATGACTGCTATAACAGAAAATGTTTTTTAGAAAGCTGTAAAATACAGATGTTGTTAAATGATGAGATAACTAAAGTGAATTTCAGAAACTTGCATGTAGATATTAATGCAAAAAGTAAACATATAATAGTTAGATGTCTTTGTGTCTAGTTAAATGCTTATTGATTAAAGATATTTCAGATCACTGGCTGCAAATCAAATGTGATGAACATAATCAGTAATGGCTACAAGGATTGAGAAGATAGGATCTCATCTGCTTACATGGGCAGAAACTTGGTCATAAATTGAATTAGTTTCTTCTATTGTGGAAACATTTTATTTTTGTTAGAGTTAATTTGATCCTAATACTTGCACTTAAAATCCAACCAAGTTATTTGCATTAAGTAGTTGAGAATCATACAATAACTGTAAAGACAGCTAAAAAACAAAAACATTGCGCAGGCAGGCAGAAGACGACAAGGACAGAGGTTAGGAGAGATTAGGTGTATGGTGTCTATAGAAGTGATACAGAGAAAACTTTAGCTTCTCAACTTGCGAAATTAAGAAATGAAATGGAACTCAAACTCTTGAATAATGTATTGCTTTTCACAAAGATACTAGAGGAATGACTTCTTTTCTCTAAATTACCCTATTTAATCTAAAAATTACCTCATCTTCCTCTAATATCCCTCTCACCATTCCACTCAAGAAGTCACTGGATGTTTAGAATCAAAATAAGAGCTATTGTCTTGATCTTGGATGATATCTTCAGAGTAGCAACTTGAAGTATAAAGTATGCTGGTGTCTCTGTCCTATCATCAACTTATTATTTTTGTGTACATTAAAAAAAAAACCCTTTCCAGTATTAATAATTGACTCACCATAGCATGAGAGTTACTGAAGATCATTGTAATATTCTCTGTAGTAAATAACATTATACTGGGTGCACCTATATATTAACATGCTTACACTATAGGTTTTATAATGATATGCTTTTATATTTGACTTCTCCACTAGTTCATGAGTTTCCTGAGGATCTTATCACTTCTTCCCAATCTAGCTCATCATGTCAAACACAATAATAGTCAATAAATATTTGTTGAAGGAATGAAAGTGATTAATGAAATTCACACTTAAATTTACTATAGATTCATAAACAAACAAACAAACAAAAACACTGTCAGTCTCGGTTGAGTGTCTGACTCTTGATTTTGGATCCCTATCTCAGGCTCCCCACTGAGCGTGGAGTGTGCTTAAGATTCTCTCCCTCTGCCCCTTCCCTGCTCATGTGTGCTCTCTCTCTCTAAAACAAAAACAAAAACACTGCCCATTTGTCTGTGCTTTTCATTCAATTTAAGAACAAGAAATCAAAGATAAGTCTTATAATGCCTTTTGTCAGCTATTTCATTTATATCAGCTTTTTAAAAATTCTTGTTTTTTTTCTTAAGCACAATACTCTACATTTTTATGCAATTTGGAAATTTGTTATTCAACTATGAAGACTTTTGAGTGTATTGTTATTGAGAAGGCTATGAAATATTTACTGCATATATAAATAAGAAAGTTGAATCCTCTTATTCTTACACTGATTACATGCAAAATCGCCAAACTAACAACAACAACAAAAACCTTGAGCATAGAAATTTAGATGTAAGGTTCCATGTAATGATTATAGAATATTTATTAGAAATGAGAAAGTAATATTAGATAATATCACAGTTGCCCATATTTTTATTTTACTGCTACATAATGCCATGATTTGTGATGCTTGTCTCTCATTACTATAGCAGTGAGATTTTATTATAATAATACTTTAAGAAAAGGTTTCAAAACCTTTTTAAAAATGAATGATCTGTTAGATTTTTTCAAAAAGATTCTGATTCTTTGCTTGTAACTCACTAGGCTGATCTTGAGTGCCTTACATATGCAGACCTAAAAATACGCAAAATTGTTAAACTCTAGCAAATAAAACTTCCAATTTTTAATGGGCTCTAAAGCAGTCTTATATTTATGTAGATTAGGAAAAGCTTGAAAAATATAATTTTGAAGTATTCTCATTCAGAAGCTAATACCTATCTGAATTTTTGAAAAAAAAAAACACAGTATTTTACTTAATACAATAATGACCTTTTTCTAGTAATTTGCAATATGTATTATTCCTTTAGGGGAATATCATCATGCATCCTGGTAAGATGAGCTTTCCTATGTAAATGCTACCCTTTTAAGGTCAAAAGCTATACTTGGTTAATGACGGCAAATGAAAAATGGTCAGGTGTTCAATATAAACAACAATGAAAATCCAGAGCTCTGTGATAATCCTCTAATATTTTAAAGCAGTTATAGCTATTTTAATAAACATATATATGTATATCTATTTATAAAAATATATAGATATGTATACACAAATACACTAGTTTCTTCAGCATAGCATACAATTATGCTATTATTTTTTCAATTTTTTTTTAAGAGAAAGAGAGAGACAGAGTGGGGGGGGGGGGGGGACAGAGAGAGAGGGAGACACAGAATCTGAAGCAGGCTCCAGGCTTCGAGCTGTCAACATAGAGCCTGACACGGGGCTTGAACTCACAAGCTGTGAGATCATGAATGACCTGAGCCGAAGTTGGATGCTTAACTGACTTAGCCACCCAGGCACTCCTATGCTATTATTTTAAATATCAATATGAACCTTAATCTATACTAACAAAGTTAGTACCCTTCTAAATATTATTAGTATTATACATTCAATATTTTCCTTCAAGTATTAGGTATGTATTTGTTTTACTATCACAGTCTAAGGATCACATTGGACCACACATCTATACAACATAAATATTCTCTGTAAAATCACCCTTCTAGGTCCACAATTAGAAAGTGATCCTTGAGTCTATGGCCATACCACCCTGAACGCGCCCGATCTCGTCTGAACTCGGAAGCTAAGCAGGGTCGGGGCTGGTTAGTACTTGGATGGGAGAAAGTGATCCTTGAAAGAAAAAGAGATTGATTCTTTTTTTTTTTTCAACAAGGAAAGGGTTTATTTCAGAGGCAGCCAGATGAGGAGACAAGGAGGTAAGAGGGCATGGCTCAAATCCACCTCCCAGAAAGGAGAGAGAATGAGTTTTTAATAATCAGATGGGCTGGGGTTACATACATATTGATGAAAAGGTGGGGTCTATTATGAGCAAAGATGGAGCATGGGTACTAAGCAAACATATACATGATATTCATCCATGTTCATTTTGTGGTAAAGACTTAGCACCAGAATGAAGCAAAACCCTGCACCTAATGTAAGGTGTTATCTTAGGGTAAGGGGAAGCAGCTATAGGTATGCTCCAGGAGCTGGCATAAACTGGATGGAGTCTGGGGTTCATTTTCTTTTTCTTTCTTCTTCTTTTTTTTTTTTTTCATTTTCTTGAGTAAGGAATGCAGGGCCTTCTTTTTTCATGGGCTGGGACCCTATCAGTTGACCTTGAGTTCAGGCTTCTGCAGAGACAGCTAGTGGATTTATTAGTGGGATCTGAAAAGGCTCAATAGCTGATTGGAAACAGTTCTCTAAAAAACATGATTAAAATTTTCTCCTAGTTTTAACCTCATTAACCCATGAGGCATGGTTTCAGTTTTGCGGTTATTGAAACAGTTTTACATTGTACTTTCTAACCTACTAATGCCATCAAATAAATGGGTGCCACTATTTGAGGAGCACATTTATAAAATTGAAAAGATGGATACCAATGTAATGTTGAATGAAATCGGTTACAAAATGCTTTCTAGATCTGCAATGTTCAATAAGGTAACCACTAGCCACATGTGACTATATACATTTAAATTAAAATAAATTAAATTAAAAATGCAATTCCTCTGTCATACTAGCCACATTTCTTCTACTTAGTAGTCAACTGTAGCTTGTGGGTGTTATGTTGGACAACATCAATATAGAATATTTCCATCAGCACCGAAATTTCTTTTGGAGAGTACTGACCTAGAATATGAACTTATTTTAAATTAATGTATAGGGGCACCTGGGTGGCTCAGTCAGTTCGGTGTCCGACTTAAGCTCAGGTCATGATCTCACAGTTTGTGGGTTCGAGCCCCATGTCGGGCTCTGTGCTGTCACTGCAGAACCTGGAGCCTGCTTCGGATTCTGTGTCTCATTCTCTCTCTGCCCCTCCTCCAATTATGCTCTGTCTCTCTCTGTCTTTCCAGAATAAAGAAATGTAAAAAAAATTTTTTTGATTAAAGTATATATATCAGATATCTTCATGTGTATGTATGTGTATCCATAAATTAAAGGGTTCCATCTATTATATAAGATTTTTACTTTTAATTTTTATGAAATTCAGCTATTAACTGGATATGAAATTTTAGAATATTTGAAATTACTACACTCCTTATAGAAATCTGTATTTGGTCACAGTGTTTAGTTTTTAAAATACCTGCCTCATAATGTCTGTTAAAAATGCTGTATCATATGGTCCAGCAATTCACTTCTGGATATATAACCCAAAGAATCGAAAACAGAGATTTTAAATATGTATTGGTAAACCCATGTTTATCATATAATTTTTCACAAGAGCCCAAAGATGGAAGCAACCTAAGTGTCCATCCATGGATCAATGGTTAAACCAAATGTGGTATATGCATATAATGGAATATTATTCAGCCATAAAAAAGAATGAAATCTTGCCATTTGTAATGATATGATGGATGTAGAGAGTATAGTGCTAAGTAAAATAAATCAAGGGATGCCTGGCTGGCTCAGTCAGTAGAGCATGCAGCTCTTGATCTCAGAGTCGTGAGTTCAAGCCCCACGGTGGGGGTAGAGACTACTAAAAAAAATAAGCTAAAAAAATCACATGTTAAATAAATCAGTCAGAGAAAGACAAATACCATATAATTTCACTTGTATGTGGAATTTAAGAAACAAAACAAGTGAACAAAGGAATAAAGAGACAAACCAAAAACCAGACTCTTAACTATAGGGAACAAACTGATGGTTACCAGAGGGGAGGCTGTTGGGGGTTGGGTGAAATAGGTGATGGGGATTAATAGCACACTTACCATGATAAGCACTGAATAATATACAGAATTGTTGAATCACTGTATCGTACACCTGAAGCTAACATAACACTGTTTATTAACTATACTGGAATGACAATAAAAAAATAAATACATCATTGGCCATTAGCAACTGATTCAACCTTCAGTCCCTCCCTCCTTCCTGAAGGTCCAGGAGGAAGGACTGAAAGTGCCAATCGTCTAATTTCTCTCATCATAGGAAACTCCAAAGTTTAGAAGCTCTGTGCTTGAAAACTGGGATGAAGACCAAGTCAATGTTTCTTATTAAAAAGCACAGTTGGGGTGCCTGACTGGCTCAGTGAAGCATGCAACTCTTGGTCTTGGGGTTGTGAGTTCAAGGCCCACATAGGGTATAGAGATTACTTAAAAATAAAATCTTTTCTTTTTTATTTTTTTATTTATTTATTTTTTTAATTTTTTTTTTCAACATTTATTTATTTTGGGGACAGAGAGAGACAGAGCATGAACGGGGGAGGGGCAGAGAGAGAGGGAGACACAGAATCGGAAACAGGCTCCAGGCTCTGAGCCATCAGCTCAGAGCCAGACGCGGGGCTCGAACTCACGGACCGTGAGATCATGACCTGGCTGAAGTTGGACGCTTAACCGACTGCGCCACCCAGGCGCCCCAAATCTTTTCTTTTTTAAATGACAATTACTATGATGACTGAAAAATGATATTGTTTAATTTCATTGTCCTTGAGATCTGCTGAACTCTTGGTCCAGGATCAGTCCATCGGGCTGTCTGGCACCATGTTCCTGTCTCTGCTTTCTGAAGTCCTGTTTAGTGTCTCCAGTAGGCTCATCTCTGGAAAGTCTGAAGATGTGTTCAGAAAAACGTTTCCAAGATGAGCGAGAGAGATTTAGAGTCCAGGCCGAAGATATCAAATACATTGCATGTCACTGTCTGTCCGTCTTGCTCTGGCTCTGGAGAAATAAGACAACCAATAATAATATTGGTGCCATTTTCTGTAGCTTCTATGCCTTGAACTCTCTCATCTCAGAGATCCTGTTCCTGGTCTTGTCTCTGTTCTAAGTCTTCATCATCAGGTTCTCTTTTTCTCTGGACATGGAATCTGGATCTCTGATTTTGAAAACAAATTTGGACTCTTGATTCAGGAATTCCAATTTCCTTAGCAGTTGCTCTCTGGAATCAATGCCAGGATATGGGTTGTTCATAAATGCCTCAATGAGGTTGTGTAATTGTGTGGAAGTATAGCTGGTACTGTTGCAGAGTATATGGCCAGAGTTGGAGTCGCAAAAGATGAGTCTGCAAACAAAATGCAGTTAAGTGAAGGTCCTCATACTCGAGTCAGAATGAAGCCCCAACTCCAGAATGAAGCTTCTTTTTATGAGGACAGTTGCTAAAGTCTACATGCATAAAGCCAGCTAAGCAAGTATGTTAATCAATGTAATGGTTTAACTTTTTAAGATTGAATTTCGAGTTAATTGGTTTCTATAGCAGGTACGGCACCATCTGTCTTCTGTGCTTTGAATGTCCTTTTCAGGATGATCTTGGTGTTGGCTTAATTCTAACTCCTTATCGGGTTCTGATTTTTTTCTGGCCCGGATACCTAGCTCTTCAATTCCGAAACCAAATCTGGATTTTAGACTCTTCAGTGTTGACTTCTCAAGCAAGTTTTTGTTTGATAGCATAACCTGGGTAAAGATTTTGGTCAAATGCTTTGATGAGGATTTTCAATTGATCTTCTGTGAATTTGGTGTGGCTGTGTCTATGATTCATTGCTATGGTCTTGTTTGGAGAGTTATCTTGAGCCATGTTGGAAGAGAGTTCTGGTTCTTTTAAATAATTTTCTCTTTGGTCATGGACTTATTGTCATACACATTAGATGGGGGCAAAGTATATTTCTCTAAAGAGAAAGTAGAAGAAAAAAGAAAGACAAAGAGACAGAAAGAGAGGAAGGAAGGAAAGAAGGAAGGAAGGAAGGAAGGAAGGAAGGAAGGAAGGAAGGAAGGAAGAAGGGAGGGAGGGAGGAAGGGTATGGGAGGCTTAAGTCATGAACATTTGGGGGTTTTAGTGATACAGAGCTTTTGATTTGTGTCCAATGACAAAACAAAATTCTCCATTAGATCTCCTTCTGAAATCAGGAAGTTAAATGGTGGCCAAAAGTCATGTAAGTGGAGAATAAGCTTTGAGCAAGGGGAGAAAATAAACAAACAAATAATTTTCTCTGTTTACAATCAAGGAAATTTTTTATCCATTGTTCATAATCTTTCTCTTCTATTATTATTACTTTAACAAGATAATGCAGCCTGAAAAAGAAACTAAATGAAACCATATTATATTTTATTATTATTATTTTTATTTTGGGAAAAATTATGTTTTCTAGTTCCAAAAATTTTGAGTAAAAAGCACTGAAGTAAAGTGAAAAATAGAACTTGTTCAGAGCAAATTAAAGAACAGCAGTTACCTATAAAGCTGTCAAATGGCACTGTTAATTATAGTAATTTTTCTATAATTTAATGTAATCTTGACCCCTGTCACATGTTAATACAGCGCGAAGAATAGTGGGTTAAAAAACATGCTTATTAATGAATTGGAGATATAACGTGACATTGTTTTTTCTTTTGAAATATCTCAATATTAGAATTAGCAGAGCCTAGACAATTTCAATATATAATTATGTCTGTATCTTGCTAGTTAGTGCTGTGATTAAGAGACATTTAATTTTTATTATGTCATAGACGGCAGGTTGATTTTTGAGTCAGGTATAACAAGGATAACTCTGGACATGAACTCTGTAACATGAATTGTAATTTGTCAGCTAGGAGGCTTCTGCTGGAGACTTCTAGCAGAAAGACAAACTAGAGTTAACGTGGAGGCAAGTCCTTAGATGATTGTCTCTACTATTTCAGTGACTGTTCTGGTGAAAATAATTGCAACAGAAATAAGGTAAATGCAATTTTTTTTTAGTCTTGTTATGTTGACCGATCAGTGTCATGACATATTCACTCAATCAATGTGTTTCCCATTTTGCACCTCCTCACCAAATACACACACATATACCTTAATAAAAATTACTAACAATGTGTACTTCTAGTTTCTTCATTTCCAATTCCATTCATGAAAGCCACAAGATAAGATTTTGGATAGGAAGAGAGTAATTTCATTATTTATATAAATAAAGATAGCTTCCTCCGTTGGGAAGAACTTTGGGGGGTAGTTCCCCCTTTCTGTTGGTTGTGATTTTTCTCAGCTATAATACTACCCTTCATCACCTCTTCCAATCACCAATATATAATAAAAGTGAAATATTAAATTAGCGTGAAAATGATGAATGTTCCAGAATTATTCTTTGGAAAAGGGTAGTCACTTTAGATCTACTAAATCAACCTGCAAGACCATGATAAAAGGTTATCAAGAGCATAGGGTGATAACTTCTGATTTTTTGTTGGTCTGACAATACTGGGCAAGTTAATGAATAGTATTAGAAGCACAGAGCTCAGGGTGACTTTGAGAGAGTGCTAGACTGTATAAACAATGCACGTAAGCCACTCCAAACAAATGGAAATGTGTGCTGTATAAGAACATTATTTGTTTAATGGATTGGGTGTAACAAGAACATTCTTCTTTATGTCTTCATGTCATAGGAGCCTCACTGCTGCCTATGTTGTGTGTGGGTGGCGTAGGGGTAGGGGTAGGCAGCAGTCCCAAAGTATTTACTCACTTTTGTGAGTCTGTGATTTCTCTAGCATTTCCAAAGAAATGGTTTTTTCACCTGAAGGTGACTGGTACCATGTCCTAGTCCAATGAAAAGAGCCATCAGCCTCCCAGCTCATTTTGCCAAAGCTCACAAGGAGATTCAGTGGCGTGCTTGTCCATCAGTCACTGCCAGACCAAACACTCTAAGGTGTAATGAGGATGCAGGATGTTTACATGAAACCTTGACAAATTTCAAGAGTCTCCCAGTATCACAATATAGGAGAACTAAAAATTCACACACAAATGTAAACTTTTCCTCGAGATGCACAAAGGAGAACACAGACTTTTGAGGACAGGTGTCCTGTGTGTATACTTGCTTAGAACATGCCTTGCCTTTTTCTCTTCCAGTTCCTCCAAATCCATTGCAGTCTCTCTCAAGAGAGTCAGTGGGAGGACCACCCAGCCTGCCTTAAGAAACATCTTAATCTCCTCATAGGAAATTTGTTTCCCCCTGATTCTTTTGTGAGTTTTGAAAATTCCAGTAGTCCGTCAGGATATAGTGAGCATCTTTTCATGTTCTCCTTAGGTACTGTAGCCTAGTGCAGAGAAAGAACATGGGTGCACCCAATCCCTGTTGAGACCCATGCCAGTAATGTGAGTTACTTGTAAAAATACACCTGTTCTTTCTGTCAGTAGCACACATTTCCCTTGGAGCAAAACATTAGAATCCTCTAAGAAGTGAATAATTATCTCCTCTTACTTTTCATGAGCTGTAAAACTCCTCCCCATCATGCGAGAGAGAGAGAGAGAGAGAGAGAGAGAGAGAGAGAGAGAGAGAGATTTGGCTCTGTTTTGCCCTTCCTTGGACATGCTGCATTATTAGTAGCCAGTGTTTGTCACCATACCCAGGAACAAAGTAACTGGCTCTGACTCGATTATTCTGATTTTTAAAATCTACTTTTAAAAGCAGAATGCTAGACTTAAAAAAAAAATCATTTCTACCATTGGCAGATAAGTAGTGTTAAGAGTCCAGGCTCTGAGTGAAACTAGCTGAATTTGAAGCCATTTACTCTATTGCTTTGAACAATCTACCTAGTCTCTACAGGCTCAGTTTTTTCTACTGTTAAAAATATTACCTAACCCATATATAAAGTTTGAAAGATTTAATGAATATATATCTATGTATACATATAAATATATATGTACAGAAATGAATGTGTGTGTATATATGTATACATATGTAGACACACGCATATAGAAAGAAAGAAGAAAGAGAGGAGAGAGAGAATAGTGCCTGCATATAGTAATGCTATTATCAAAGGCCTGGATGATGGAGTGGCTGTACAATATAGTCCAAAATTTGCATGACCCTGCAAAATATAACCTTCTTCATTAAATCATTATGAGGTTTAATTACATTTGGTTCTTCAAATCTTGGAAGCAATGTGAACAAGTAAATCAAAAAAAAATTTCTGGTTCATCTGTTCCCATCAAACTTTGCCCACTATTCTGATGAACATAAACTCTTCTGCCAGAATACTGCTGACCAGTGAATCACTTAAACAATAATATACTGTCAGTTCAGAACAGCTAGGATTTTTTTTTCACTACAATAATTTATAAGAATCTTATTCTTTTCTTTTAAAGAAACACCTGTTTTATTTTATTTTTTTTAATGTTTATTTATTATTGAGGGACAGAGCATGAGCAGGGGAGGGGCAGAGAGAGAGGGAGACACAGATCGAAGCAGGCTCCAGACTCTGAGCTGTCAGCACAGAGCCTGATGTGGGGCTCGAACTCATGAACTGTGAGATCATGACCTGAGCTAAAGTCAGATGCTCAACTGACTGAATCAACCAGGCACCCCAAGAATTTTATTCTTAAAAAGAGTACTGTGATGGTTGAATTATTATCATTCCTGTTTTTTATAATTCTTCATGTTTTGATTAAAAATGAAGATTTTAAAGATCAGCCAAGAATAATGGACGCTATTTAAATGTAAAATTATTTTTTAAAACAGTCATGTATGCATATACATGTGTGTGTGCACATTTGTAGTGAAGTTGGTCACCATTCTAATGATTCAGTGATTCATCACTAATTGAGACTACGATAGCATAACAATAACAAAAAAAGCTTAAACTAGAACAAGTTTGGAAATATGTACAAATTACATCCAATTTGGGATGTTTTCTCAATAAATCATGCAAGTAGGTTTTTTCATGTTAAATCCATCAATATCACATTTATAGATCCATTTTACCTGCTTTTTTTTTTATAGTAGCAAAGTGTGTGTGGCTTGCTCCAAAAAGCTAGAGAAGTAGGTATCATCTCACTTGAAATTTCATGCAGTCTTCCACAAAATGTGAAAGTGTGTTAGGAGCATGAGTATACTGCTAGCTTAAACATGTCTTATCATATTGGACCAAACAATAATACTTTTTGAGCAAAATTAGTAAAGGTAAAGAGAAATGTGACACCAAAGGACAAACTTGACAATTTGTAAGTTTTTGTGAATGAGTGAGAAGATGACACAGTTAACACTCAGTATACTCTAATAAGGTAGATATTAAGTGAGCACTGTCAAAGTAGAAGACTCACTTTGATATACTCAGAGACCAATCCTCCTATCATAAGTATCCTCTCCATCATAGATCCAGTGTTAAGATGTTTAAGTCCTATATTTCTTCGTATTATAATTACAAAGCATTTTTGTCCCCACTTAATTGAACTTAAAAATAATTTCTAAAACTTTTTACCTCTATTACCGGGTATTTGGGGGCAGATTTATAATTCAAAACTTAAGCAATTTTTTCTATTTTTTTCAGTTTGGGAAATATCTTGCATGCTAATAGTTAGCAAGCACTTAAAATTAAAAAATGTCAAGAGGTTTTGTGCTTTTCATTATAACTTAATTAATACTGTGTCCTTTTACTTCTTGTACTTCTTAATAGCATATGTATCAATGCCATGATTCCAACTTCCATACATCTGAAGTAATGTACTATATCCATCATTTCTGTATGAGTAGAACCTCTGTTTTTATGTTCTTTCTACTTTATTCAGTAGAAGTATTTGATTATATATCATCCTTTCCCAATTTTATTGTATGTAATTTGCATGGGTTAGACCTCAGGCATACATGTTGCTAAAGCATATGTCAACAAGTCAACTAGCTTCTACTAAACACCTACTATACCTTAAAAATAATATAGGATATAAAAAATAATACTTTGCCAAATATCTATTAAGTTACTTCATTGTTCCAAGCATTTAAAATTTGGGTAGGGGCACCTAGGTGGCTCAGTCGGTTAAGCATCTGACTCTTGGTTTTGGCTCAGGTCATGATCTCATGGTTTGTGAATTTAAGCCCCATGTAGGACTCTGCTTTGACAGAGAGGAACCTGCTTGGGATTCCCTCTCTTCCTTTCTCACTCTCTGCCCCTCCCATGCTTGCTCTTTCTCTCAAAATAAATACACACACATACACACAAACATACAAATTTGGGTAACAGGAGTGAAATATGAAACTTTCTTTCAAAGAGGTCAAAGTTTAACAGATAAATATTATTTCTCTCAGTCTATGCATACATATGTATGTGTATGATAAATATCTATGTGTGTATATATACAATATAGGAACGCAGCAATAACAGCTAAGTTGTACAATTACTATGCATCAATGTAAATGAATTGATCTTCATTATTCCATGTCATCCTTATAATATTCCTATGAGGGGGATATATTTTAATCTACATTTTGATGATGAGAAAACTAACAGGTGCAGAGGCTTAGAAACTCCCTAAAGTTCACTTAGATATAAGTGATAACTCAAAAGTAAGCAGAGGATCAACAAGATCTGTCTAACCCCAAGACACTGTATCCATAATCACTTCACTGAATCTGTCAAGTTTGATTTTCTCTTTTTGTGTACAAGTTTGGTGTGAAAAAGGCAGGGACATGTGTTGGTGGAGGAGAGGAAGAATAATGATGAGGGAAGTGAGAGAACAATAGAAATGTCCTCAGATGGAGATAATATGAGATCTTTGGAAGTTGAAGTCTGAATAAGATTTACTAGGATAAAAAGGAGAGTAGGAAAAGAACAATGTATTTTGATAAATGATGAATGAAACCAGAGCAGAAATAATTAGAGTGGATGGGTGAGAAGCAGTGGGGGATAAAGTTGGAAATTTATAGTGAGGCCAGATTTTAAAGAGCTTTGAATTCATACTTTAGTGTTTCTACTTGATCCTGTAAGCCTCAGGGACTTTTTGGAAGTTTGCAAATGAAGGAATGACTGAATTGCCTACATTTTAGAAAGAGAGTTCTGGCTGCAATATAGAGGATAGATTAGACTGAGTAAGAGGGGAAAGAATGGGGCAGTTACAGTAGTCAAGAGAACTGTAATAGAGACTTAAATTAGAGCACTGTCAATAGGAATGCATAAAGGGGAGTGTGAGCAATATTTCAGTAACAAAATTGTTAGGACCTTGTGATGAATTAAACATAGGAGATGAGTAAAGCAGACTCTGATATTTCTGTTTCAGGCTGAATGATGTTGCAATTAACAGATATAGAAAATAAAGAATGGGATGATTTGCAGTGGGAAAATGATGAAATAATCTGCATGCATATATGTAGAAAAAATTAGAGAATAAATGGACAATATATAATCCCTTACTACATTGGGCGGTCCATGCTGTAAATGTAAAGGTTTTAGAGATGAGGTGAATGAATCTCTGACAGTAGGTTTAGGAACTCTTTCAAGGCTTTTCTTTGTCCTTTCTTACTATAATACTGTAGTTGCTATTCTCTAAGTCAAGGAACTAATGTGATGCATTTTGACAGCGTCTCAGAATGCCTTTTCAAATAGAAATTTGGGGAATGAATTGAATGGGTTTATAGATTCAACAGACCCACTGTGAAAAAGTCCTAGGCTATATCATACTTACCCAACCCCCATTTGTCCCCACTATTATGGGGAATGCATGATGGAAATTCAGGTCTCCAGACTTCAGCATATGCTCTGGTCCTATATCAAATAACCTTCAATAGATTTGTTTCACCAGTGTATGGCCAACAAAATAAATGGCTACATATCTCTTTAGGGAAGAATTGGGGAAACATTACTGTGATTGTTTTTTTCTTTCTTTTTTTTGTGGTGTTTTAAGATTCTTCTTCATAGAAAAGTGGCCTTTTAGTTACTTGATAGGGTCTGGGTCTGAAAACAGATTTGAATGAGGAAATTGAGATTTTGACTTTTTAAAATTTTTTTAAAAATATTTATTTATTTTTGAGAGAGAGAGAGAGACAGAGTGGGAGCAGGGGAAGGGCAGAGCGAGGGAGACACAGAATCTGAAGCAGGCTCCAGGCTCTGAGCTGTTGGCACAGAGATTCAGTCTTCCCCCATTGGCACCAGGTATCCCAATTCTGTAATAGAATTCTCTTAAACTTCAGAGGACTGTCACTATTGAGCTCTTGGGAATTTGGGGAACATTCTCACCAGAATCTTAATATCTTTGTAAAAAGAATGTCACTTGGGTCTTCTGGAGCAACACTCTTGTGTTTTCCACTCTTACAGAAGATCCATTCTAGCGTGCCAACTGTCTGGGCCTTTTGATTCCATCCTCCACAGTTGACTACAAGAGGTCTGGTAATGTTTTTTTTTCCAAGCTTCCAAACAAATTCAAACAGCCCCAAGTGTCCATCCCAATGTGTTAAACCTTGTGTCATCGGAACACACCCACTTCTCAGCTTTATATTTGGCCTTGCCCTTTAATAAAGTATAGTTTTCTGGATCCTACTGGTATGTATTAGCTGTGTCCTACAGTACCATTGGCTTATATTTCTTTTCATTTCTTAGGAGCCTGCCATTTTCCCAGCCTGGATATGCTGGTATTTGACACTGTGAAAAGTTATAGCTCTAGTGATCAAAAGGGAAAGATGTGGCAGATCCTGAGGAAGGAGAATATTTACCTATAAGATCTCCACTTCATTTGAAGTCACTTCATAGTCCCCTACCGAGGTAGTTGGGATCTCTCTTTTATAAAACAGCATTTAGAATACTTCAGCATGCCCGGTGGGTCCAGCAGAATCAGAAGATTCAAAGTTCTCCAGTGCACCAACCTAGATATGGCCTCCCAAGTCACAGGGTTCCACTTTTTTGCCTATCACATCCTTGGCTTTCGCATATGTGACTTGCCAAGGATGAGAATTTGGTTGCCTATGAATCTTTGCTACTCTTATAATTAAATCATGGGCTTAATCATCAGCTGAGTTTGTTTTCCTGCTCTCAGAGATAGGTCTCTTTCTATGTTGCCATTTAGGACTTCTGACCCTGACACTTAACTTAAATTATTAAGTAGTAGATCTGAATGTGTCATTTTGTCTCTTCAATGAATCAGTGATACTTGTCAAAGCTATCAGTTCCATAGTCCTTATAGTTATTGGTTTCTCTTTATCTTTCAAAATGTTCTAGATTAGGATTTGATAAACTTTGGTCCATGGACTAAATTGGAACTTTCACCAGATTTAATAAATACAGTTTTATTGGAAAATAGCCACATCCATTTATTTATGTGTTGTCTGTGGCTGTTCTTGGACTGCAACAGCAGAGTTGAGTACGTGATGCCATATTATTTGTACAGCCTAAAATACTTCCTGTTTGGTTCTTGCCCACTCCTACTGTAGACATTGCTCCTGCTAGTGCATCCCTCTGCACTTTGATTCATGTGACACTATCACTTACCAGATGTTCATCATGGGCATGTTCCTTGATTTTTCTAAGCTTTACTTTGCTTATTTCTATGTAACCAAACCAAACCAAACCAAACCAAACCAAAACAAAACAAAACAAAAACCCTGATCACCTTCTTTTGTTCGATCATATTAGCACTATGGTACATGAAAAATAACTCAAATACAGTATCTAAAAAAACAGCATTGGAAGGATATTTAGACTTCTACTGAATGGTGTCAAAAATATACCAATGGGGCATTTTATTGCATGCCACAAAACAACAACTTTTTTTCTATTCTTTCAATCACACACAGGAGTCCTCTCCTTATCTCCTCAAAAGTCTTAAGTATCATCTCTTTCTCCCACATCCCCCTCCAAGTAACTTCTACAGTGACTTTCTTTGTGTTTTACTAACCCAATTCCTGTTCTTCCTTTTCTTCCAGTCTTCCTATTCTATTCTCTCTACAATGGGCAATGCTGTGTTTCTATGTTATAATAATAAATCAGTCATTTTCTCTGATTTATTTTTGCTCAGCAGTCATACCAATTAAGCAAATCAAAACAACTAAGATGGGAGGAAGAGCCTGCCTACTTATGTATGAAAAATGTTTTTGCTCTTGTCATGCATTTCTCCTGGTAAAGTCTGCTCATTCCTCCTGTCATGGACATGTTCAAACACTAGCCGAAGTTTCTCTTCCTCTTCTCCAAGAACTTCGTTTCTCTGAGAGATCCTGGACAGTGTTTTCATTTCACCCTGTGTGCATCCAGAGACACAGTGTCTCACAATGTTTCAAATGCTTTGGAATTTGGAACTTCTGGAATCAAAACCAGAAATTGTAGATTTCAATTCTTACTTCATTGAGAGTCTGTAATATAAGAGAGCTGAAGTGTTAACTAAATCCTTTTCCTCATGGTATCGAAGCTCAATAAAACTGAACGTATGCAGGCTATTCCTCTCATGGCATGCCTCTGTTGACTACAGACTTCCCAAAAAGGCCATCAAAATAACCTGGTGATAAAGAAAAAACAAATTTATTGCTTACTACAGCAAAGAAGATCACTATCTAAACAAAATGTTAGTGGCGTCTGTGAATTCAGAGATCAGTGGTAGGTGGGGTATTTATAAGATTCTGCGACTAGTTTTCAGTGAAGGGGTCTGACTGGAATGAGGCAAAGTTTGAGATACAAATGGCTTAGGTTTGTTGGAACCACAGGCACAGAGTTTGAAACAGACAGACTATATAATAAAACTAGTTGACGTGGATGGAACTGGAGAGTGTTATGCTAAGTGAAATAAGCCATACAGAGAAAGACAGATACCATATATTTTCACTCTTATGTGGATCCTGAGAAACTTAACAGGAACCCATGGGGGAGGGGAAGGAAAAAAAAAGAGATAGGTTAGAGTGGGAGAGAGCCAAAGCATGAGAGACTCTTAAAAACTGAGAACAAACTGAGGGCTGATGGGGGGGTGGGTGATGGGTATTGAAGAGGGCATCTTTTGGGATGAGCACTGGGTGTTGTATGGAAACCAATTTGACAATAAATTTCATATATTTAAAAAAATAGATGAGCAATCTATTATAATAAGGACAGTATTGTTCTGAGCGTTAGTTAGGTAGTCTGTTTTTCACATAAATAGATATTCAGTAAGTTCATGGGGAAAAGAAAAAATTTTTAATTATTTGCAGCTTTATCTTCCTGGGTTTTGTGGGCCAAATTCTAAAGATGTTCCCTAAGAATCTTGTCCCCTAATATTCAAACAAACATTAAGTACTTCTGTGAAGGGACTTTGAATATACAAAGTTAGGAACATTAAAATAGAGAGGGAGAGATTATCCAGCTGTGCAGAGTATAATTACATGAGCCCTTAAAAACAGAAATTTCTGGAGTGCCTGGGTAGCTCATTTGGTTAAATCTCCTATTCTTGATTTCAGCTCAGGTCACTACTCACAGTTCATGAAATCAAACCCCAGGTCAGGCTCCGTGATGACAGTGCACAGCCTGCTTGGGATTCTCTCTCTCTCTCTCTCCCTCTCTCTCTCTCTCTCTCTCTCTCTCTCTCTGTGTCAAAATAAATAAATAAACTTAAATAAATAAATAACAGAAATTTCTTCACCTAGAGTCAGAGAGGTGTGGTGGAATAAAAGCCAAAGCAGGGAAGGGGAGTGTCAGAGAAATTTAAAGCATGAAAACAATTTGATCCACCATTGCTGGCTTTAAAGATAGAGGGAGGAAGAGGCCCATACACCATGGAATGTGAGCTTCCTTTAGAAGCTGAGAAAAATCCAACAAGGAAATGATGGGGACCTCAGTCTTACAGCTGTATGGTACTGAATTCTAATAACCTGAATGAGCCTAGAAATACATTCTACCCTAAAGCTTCCAGACAGCAATGGAATCATATAGACACTTTGATTCAACTTTGTCAGACTCTAAAGAGAAACAAGTTGAGCCACAGTATAACTGGATTTGTGACCCACAGAGCTGTGAGATAATAAATAAGTGTTATGTTAAGCCACTAACTGATAATTTGTTACAGCAGCAATTGAAACTAATATCATGAGAAAAAACTATCCAGAATAATAAACTTGTATAAATGCAAACTGCAGACTGTCAAATAATTGAGCCATATTAGTATAAAAATCTTAGCTCTCAGTTAACTGGGTGACTACAGATGGTTTCATTTCAGCTCTCCCCTTTACACACCAAAATCCTGGCCTATCCCCAGTTTTTAATCTAAATTTATCCTATTCAATCTGAAGTTTACGAGGCAATATGAAAGTTTGTTCTACGCTTACCAATGAAAATTACACAGGCACAGATTCTTCAGTTAAAACTCTGAAGGCCTCTTAATTAGGTGTGAGGAATTCCTTTATTTCTATGTACAAGTATGTTGCTTGTTGGAGACCTGATTTCAAGAGACGAAAACTTTATCTGTATTACCTCCAGCTCCTTAAATCAACCCTGATATCTTGATTATGTACTGTTTGGACTTAGTTTCCTTTTATCACTTTTCTGTCCCTAAATGCTTTTGCTAATACTGAAAATTCAGAAATCTCTTGGGTTTGGAGTGACGGTTAAATTTTTCCCTCAACTTTTGACCGTAATCACTGCCATATTGATTGGATTCAGGAGTATCTGAGCTTCCACATTACTCGCCACATTCCCAAACAGCTATTGGCAGAAATCCCCCAGACCTAAACACAGAGGAGAAATGTTTTCCTGATGGCATATTGTTATGCACTCATCTATTTACTACAATAGCTAGCTACCTATCATGATGCATATCCAATCTATGGCCAGGCATTTTGTCACAAAACAAAGACATGTAATAACTCTAAATAGGCAAAATTTATTTTTAATATGAAATTTCAGTCACTCACTTAATCTTCAACATTTTTATGTCTCTAAGATTTGTTACTGCTTGCATTTAAGTAGAATGTTCTATTTACAGCTCAGAGTTTTTCCCCGTCTCTAATACAGCACTTCCTAAGAACATCTCCATTTTTGTAATGAAGCAAAAAACAAAAACAAAAACAAAAAAAATAGAAGCTTGCAATGTAATAAAGAATTTTATTACACTTCCACAATTTTGTGAATTTGAATTCATAATGCTTTATAGCTATTACATCCAATAGTCTGTAAAATAATAATGCCATAACAGTAGTGTGGACAATTTCTATCTGACTTGCAATATTTTAGAGACAATCAGAACTTGTGACTTAGTAACACCCAATTTCTAAAATATAATTCCAAGAACTGTTTAAAGTGAAATTGTACCCTGTGGGATGCCTGCGTGGCTCAGTTGGTTAAACGTTTGACTTTGGCTCAGGTCATGATCTCACGGTTCATGAGTTCAAGCCCTGTGTTGGGCTCTGTGCTGACAGCCTGGAGCCTGCTTCAGATTCTGTGTCTCCCTCTCTCTCTGTTCCTCCCCCACTTACACTCTCTTTCTCTCTCAAAAATAAATAAAGATTTAAAAAAAATTTAATGAAATTGTACCCTCAACTAATCATGTATTCCCCATATGTAATCCACATATAAAAGTGCATCTCAGCATTTTATTAAATTCAGAAGAAAAGATATGCACCTATTTACCCACCTGCCCACCACCCCCCAAATAGAAATGGAAAATTGAAATACATATTCAATCTCAAAACAAATAAACAAACAAACAAAGCCTCAAAATCCACCCTTGTATCTTGGCTTAAACTATATTCTTTACTCAAATGATATTATTCACTTAAAGGTTCAGGGTAGCTGCTCCCAATTTCTTTCTCACTCCTTTCTCTCTTTCTTTCTCCTTTTCTCTCTCTCTCTGTCTCTTGTTCTCCTTTCCTGTATTCTATGTTGTCTTATTCTCTCACACATTCCTTCTTTTCTCCCTCTCTCCTAAGGGGTTACCATTCTGTCATGTAAAATATGAAAAATAATATCTACCCCATAATAGTGCTTTGAGGATTATATAAAATAATGATTATAAAACACCTAACACTTTGCCTATTATTTAGGAAATGTTACATAAATTTTATCTATCATTACTAATACATATATGCATATAATCACTTATTTTAAAAACCATATAGTTTATAATGCAATTAAATTTGTATATTAATTGAATATTGTTACATGAGAGAATAATAAAATTGATCATATAATTAATAGCTTTAAGGAAAGAATAATATTTGAATATATTAAGTATTTTAGTTAAAAGGGTAAGATTCTTTTTTTTCTCCCAACCTATAATATTAACTTTATACCTATTTTGCGTTAAGTAGTATGTTTAATGCCCACGCAAAACTTATAGTCCATCATGTAAAAAATGATAAGAAGTTAGCAAATAAGTGCAAAGAACTAAGAAAGAAATAGAAATAGTTCTATGATAGTGAGTATGAGCCTAGAATGTTCACAGATGGTTTCCTAAGGAGACAATGCTAAAATTGAGAAATAAAAAAGCAGAAAGAGCAAATCATACCAAAAATAAAAGTTCACATTAGCATAGTAGAAAGATGTTAGAGTTGAATTGTTTCATGTTTTCTAAGGATTAATAAGATATAAGTGATTACATTTGAAATGATAGTGTAACACTACAGTTAATATAATTGTGTTAGACACTTTGCTTTTTTTATGAAATTAAGCTGCTATTCATAACTTGTGTTCACATAACACCTTTAGTTGCCAAGTTCTAAATTTGTTTCATAGCACTAATGCACACACACACACACACACACACACATATATATATATGTATATATATAACGGTGTTATATATATATAGCATATGGTATTGTTGCATACTACTCATGTAGCATTGTATAGGATATAGTATTATATACTGCATGTATATATATGACTTACATATCAGTATTAGCAATTACCATTTAGTAGTAATAGGAGGGTAAACATTTTCCTTAGGCTTATGGAGATTTTAGGAAAATTTCATGATAAATAGTGAGATAGGACAGCTTCTGTATTAAATAAGATTTCTTACCCTTTAATACTTCATGTATAAAGTTACTTTTCCTTTAGAATGAATAACCTGCCAAGAGTTGTTTTATTCCTGGAACTCACAATTTTTCTGTTCCCCTAGATAACTTGAGATCAGCAAATAGTGGTTCATAAAATGTATAACTCTTAGAAATTTCTTTTTGAGACATTTCTAGCCATTTCTTGAGGAAGCAGCAGCCAGCATTTGATTAGATTTAACTGCAAGAAGATTTAAAGATTATTAAATGCAATTGTGTCCTAAATAGAAAATTACACATATTTTGGTTATATTTACCCTGAAACAAATATTGTCTCTTTTCAACTTCAAAGAAACTAAAAAAGTGATTTACATATAACATCTATCATTTTCTCTAAGTGTTGTAACTATCAGGCAGATCAAGACAACAGTTCTGGAAGTCCCCGGGGACTTAAATGGTAGCAGTTTTGTTTCAGTCACCCATTTATCTTTGTAGAAATCTGTTCTTTCTTCCACTAATGAACTCATCCAATTTCCAGCTACACTCTTCCTTCCTTTTCTCTAACTAGTTTGATTTAAAAGTAACTGATACAGATTCTTTGGCTGCCAAATATTAAAAGAATGAAACTAGATATTTAAATCCCCATGACATATATTTGACTTGTTTGGGGATATCAGAAATATTTTTACACCAGTTTCCTTTCTTTGAAAAACCACATAGGATAAACCACATGTCTAAAATACAAATTCTTACATTTCTGTGAAAATGCAGCTGTAGATGTCATCATGAGTAGGGACTTTTATAGTGTCATAAAAATTCAGTGTCACTATAAATTTATGCTGCTGAAAATGTCGACATTTATGGTAACTTCTACAAGGACATATTTTAAAATGATACTAAAACTTGATGCAGCAACTTTTGTTTAGTTAAAAAGTAAGATTATAGAACAAAAACATTTACTCAAATTTTTGAAACTATCAATATGGATGATTAATTTTTAAAATTCTCAAATCATATCATGGTTTGATGGGTACTTAAAATCAAATCAGTCAAAATTGAAAAGCATGAAAGCATATTCATGTGTTATTCAAATTAACAGTTAATTGCTGAATATAATTAATATTCATTTGCAATGCATTTAATACACACTTTTATACCTGATAAAATTATTAATGACGCAAGCATACAATGATGCTTATTTAAGAATTATAGATAATCATAGATTTATATTGGCAATCTATTTTCACTCATTTCATATCCTAAGACAAGCACAGTTACTATCTTGATTAATAAATAAGAAAAAAATTATTTAAAAAAATCATAAGAGGATTGTCCAAATCAACCAATTCATGAGGAAGAATTTTCACTTTTTTAGCAATAGAAATTCCTTTGCTGTGAGGAAGAGTGACCACATTGAATGGTCTGATTTTGGCAACTGTAGAAGAACCAAAGAGATTTCACCTTCAAACCCAATTCTAAATCACAAAAGCTGCTGTGGACTTAGCAGGGATATTTTGACAGTGCTAGTGGTAGGTGGGAGATTTTGGCAAAGATTTATAAAGTTTGCTCAGAATCTCTTTTTTTCTTTTCCCCTTATGTTGGTGACTTGACACCCTCCAGGAGGCTTGGACTTATTCAGGAAAAAAATTCTGCCTTTAGAATTAGGGATACAGAGAGCTCTAGTTCAACACTCAGTGAGAGACATGCTGCCACTGTGGCTCAGGCACCGTGTTATAGTTCCTATGTGTGTGATATTGCCATGTGAACAATGCCTGAGGTCAAATGCTCACATTTAATTGAGGATGGAACCTGGATAATTTCATAATTCCTAAGTTTGTGTCTTGAAAATGTGCAGTATATCTCTTTTGTGAAGTATAAGTGATGGTGGATAGGGGCCACAAACTGATGTAACACTGTAAGTGTTACTGATATGTTTTTACATGATTTGCTGTGTATCAGCCTATTTGAATGTGTTCACAGGTGATCTGTCAAACAAGTTACCTTGCCCATATATCTGGAAGAGATAAAGAGTTTCAAGTTGAAAGACAACTTCTGAGAGCTTATAGTCGCTCAGACTTCCAGTAACTAATTGCTATCCCTCTAATAAAAAGAAATCAAGGATGGGGAGTTGGCTGGCTGGCTGAGTCAGTTAAGCATTGGACTCTTGATTTCACCTCAGGTCGTGATCTCATGGTTCATGAGACAGAGTTGCATCTGGCTCTACACTGGCAGTATGGAGACTGCATGGTGGGATTCTCTCTTCCTCTCTCTCTGCCCCTTCCCTGCTTACTGGCTCTTACATGCACCTTCTCTTTCTCTCTCTCTCTCTTTCAAAATAAATAAATAAACAAACTTAAAAAAAGAAATCAGGGACTACTACTTCCACTAAGATGGAATACATGTACTTTTCTTTATGCCTCTTACTATGTAACTAAAATCCTAGGACAATACACAGGCATACCTCATTTTATTGCACGTTGCTTTTTTTCTTAGTTTTAATTTTTTTAATTTTAAACATTTTTTAAGTTTATTTATTTATTTTGAGAGAGAGTGTGCATGCCAGCAAAGAAGAGGCAGAAAGAGAGAGAGAGAGGGAGAGAGAACCCCAAGTAGCCCAGAGCTTGACATGAGGCTCAAACTCATGAACCATGAAATCATGACCTGAGCCGAAGTCAAGAGTCAGATGCTTAACTGACTGAACCACCCAGGCAACCCTTATCACACTTTGCTTTATTGCACCTCATGTATATTACATTATTTTATAGATTGAAGGTTTGTCTCAACCCTGGGTTGAGCAAGTCTACTGACGCCATTTTTCCAACATTATTTGCTCATTCCATGTCTCTGTGTTGCATTTTGGTAATTTTCATAATATTAAAACTTTTTTCTTTATTATTATATTTGTTAGGGTGATCTGTGATCAATGAGTATGACTCACTGAAAACTTAGATGATGGTTAGCATTTTTAATAATAAAGTATTTTTAATTAAAGTATGTACATTGTTTTTCTAGACATAAAGCTATTGCACACTTGGTAGACTATAGTATAGTGTAAACATAACTTTTATTATGCTCTAGGAAACCAAAAAATTAATTTGATTCACTTTACTGTGATATTTACTTTATTGTGTTGGTCTGAAATCCAACTTATAATATCTCTGAGACATGCTGAAAAAAATAAAAATAAGATCCTGAAGATGGTGTGAAGAAAGAAGACTGGCTGGGGACTTTCGGACAAAAGGAACAACATGATGGTGAGTTCCCTGAGTTTTCTCTTTATGCCATGTATCCTATGCTTGGTTTTGATGAAGTTGCCAACCTGGAACTGTTAGTGGTGTGGGAAAAAAAATCCAGTAAATTCAGCTTTCTCTAGCCAAAGGACTAGAAAGGGGGGAGTCTAGGAAGACAGAAAACTTCTAAACACTAATTACCCTGTTTTTGCCACAGAAAAATAATTGTAGCCCATCCTTACTCATGACAACATACAGGCCAAGTGGGACCCTTAGGTATTGGGATGCTATTAACATAGCATCCTACTTCCCATGCTGGGTGATGCCAGAGAAGGTCTACTTAGGAGCCAAGACATTTATCTCCACTGAATGGCTACAAAGCCCCCTTTTCTACCCACAGTATCAGTGGAGATCTTGCGAGAAAGCTCCACCCCACTCAGAGTAATGGGTCATCCCTCCTCTGCCCTGTGTGGGTAGTGTCAGAAAATTCCTAGTGAAGAGCTGAGAATTGAAAATGGGTGTTCAGACAAAAAACTTGTAGCCAAGTGTTTATAGTGGCACTATTCACAATAACAAAGGGGAAACAACCCATATGTCCATCAGTTAATAAATGGATAAACAGAATGTGGCATATTCATACAATGGAATACTATTCAGCCATAAAGAGGAATCAACGCTCATACATGCTATGACATTAATAAACCTTAAGCACATCATAGTAACCAAAAAAAAAAAAAAGCCAGACAAAATATTCACATACAGTTTGATTCCATTTATATTAGGTATTCAGAATAAAAAAAAAAATCTGAAAGTCAGAAAGCACATTAATGGTTGGCAGCAGCTATCAGGAGGGGAAGATGAAAACAGACTCCCTAATGGGAGTTATAACTTCCATTTTGAGGAGTATAGGTTTTTGAGGTTATAAACATGTTCTGGGACCATGTAGATGTGATGATTGCACAACATTGTGAATCTACTAAATCACAATGAATCATACACTTTAAAATGGCTGAAGTGATACGTTTTATATTATGTTTATTTTATCACAATAAAAAATTAGGAGGCGCCTGGGTGGCGCAGTCGGTTAAGCGTCGGACTTCAGCCAGGTCACGATCTCGCGGTCCGTGAGTTCGAGCCCCGCGTCAGGCTCTGGGCTGACGGCTCGAAGCCTGGAGCCTGTTTCCGATTCTGTGTCTCCCTCTCTCTCTGCCCCTCCCCCGTTCATGCTCTGTCTCTCTCTGTCCCAAAAATTAAAAAAAAAAAAAAAAAACGTTGAAAAAAAAATTAGGACACTTAGGTCCTAATATGTCAATAATTACATTAAATTTAAGTGATCTAAATACACCAATTAATAGAAACTGAGAGAATGGATCAAAAACATGACACAACTAATGTGCTATTTGTAAGTAATTTGATTCAAATATAATAATATGAGCAATCTGATAGTAAAAGGATGAAATTACATATATTAAAAATATATATAATACAAACATGAATCAAAAGAAAGCAGTAATGGCTCTATTAATATCAGATAAAGGTACTTCAAGACAAATAAAATTATCAGAGACCAAGAGGAATAATATATAATGATACCAGCACTATATGTTGAAAGACTGTATTTTCTCATGGAATCACCTTGGTACCTTTGTAGAATAACAACCATTCAAAAATGTAGGGTTTGGGGCACCTGGGTGGCTCAGTCGGTTGAGTGTCCAACTTCGGCTCAGGACATGATTTCACGGTTCATTAGTTCAACCCCCGCATCAGGCTCTGAGCTGTCAGCACGGAGCCTGAAGCCTGCTTCGGATTCTGTGTCTCCCACTCTCTCTGTCCCTCCCCGTCTCACACTCTCTCTTTCAAAAATAAATAAGCATAAAAAAAAGTAGGGTTTATTTTTTGGACTCTCGGTTCGGATTCGTTGGTCTGTATGTCTGTCATTATCCTAGTACAACAGACAATCGTATAGATATTTTTTTTCCATTCACCTTTTGCTGGGCCTTTATATTGTTTCTACTGGGCAATGGCAGGTAATGATGTTGTGAAGATTCATGTGCAAGTCTTAGCATGGGTGTATGTTTTCATTTCTCTTGTGTATAGACTTGGAAGTGAAATTGCTGAGTCATATGGTTACTATATTTAATCTTCTAAGGTACTATCACACTATTTTCCAAAGTGGCTATACCATTTTATATTCCCATCAACAATATATGAGGGTTTTGATTTCTCAATATCTTTGCCAACACTTATTACTGTATTTTTCATTATAGCCAATCTAGTGGATAAAAAAGATATTTCTCATACTGATGTTAATTTTCATTTCCTTAACGACTACTTGAACATTTTTCTTGCGCTTATTAACCTTTCATGTATCTTCTTTGGTTAAATGTTCATTCAAATGATTTGATTATCAAAAAAAATATTTGTTTGCCTTCTTATTTTGATCCTTATATCTTCTACATAGAAGTCCTTTATCACAAATAATGATTTGTGATTACATTCTTCAAGATTGTAGCTTGTGTATTGCTTTTATACATTGTTTGTTGAAGTATTCAGTTTTTAAATTTTGATTAGGTAAAAAACATTTTTTTCTCTTGTATGCATCTTACTTTTGCTGTTTCACTTGATAACTTTGTCTGACCCAAGATAATGAAGAATGTCCTAAGATTTATGCCAAAAGTTGAATAATTTTAGTTTTTACATTTAGGTCTATGATCCATTAGGAGTTAATCTTTATAAGTACTGTAAAGTAACCATCTAAACTCACATTTTTGCATGTATATATCCAATTGTACCAGCACTATTTGTTGAAAAGACTGTCTTTCCCCATGGAGTCACCTTGGTATCTTTGTAAACTACCAACCAGTCATAAATGTAAGTGTTTATGTAAGCCCTAATTCTGTTTCATTTGCCATACGTCTATCATTATCTTAGCACCACATTGTCTTGATTACTGTAGCTCTACACAATATTTTGAAACCAGGATGTATAGTCCTCCAAATTTTGTCTTATTGGCAATTGATTTGACTATTATTTTAGGTACTATGCATTTCAAAATAAATTTTAGGATTATTTTATGAATTTCTATTAAAGGACCTGCTGGGATTTTGATAGGGATTGAATTGGGAATCTATAAATCAATTTGAGGGAAATTGTCACCTTATAAATACCAAGTCTTCTAATCCATAAAATGTTTTGTCTCTCCTTTTGTTTAAATGGATTTAATACCATTCATTAATGCACTATAGCCTTCAGTGTAATATTGAACTTACTTTTTTAAGTTTAATGCTTTGTTAAGTTTAATACAATATTCCTAAATATTTTTTTTGTCATTATGAAATTGTGTTACTCTTTAACTTTACTTTTGTAGAGCCCATTACTAGTATATAGAAGTGCAATTGATTTTTGTATATTGATCTTCATTCTCACTACTTTGATAAACTAGTTTATTAGTTACACTAGTTGTGTACAGCATTTTCTCTGTACAGAATCACATCGTGAATAGAGGCAGATTTTATTCTCTCATTCCATTCTGGATGTATTTTATTTATTTTTTCTTTTTAGACTTAGTGACTTAAGTAAGCATCTAGTATAATGTAAACAGAAGTGATGGAAGTGGAGATCTTTGCCTTTTCTCTGATCTTAAAGGGAAAGATCACCATAGAGTATTATGCCAGCTCTAGGTTTTGACAGACTACCTTTATCAACTTGAAAAAATTTTCTTTTTTTTTTTTTTTTTTTTACATTTTGTTAATGTTTAGTTACTTTTGAGAGAGAGACAGGACATGAGCAGGGGAGGGGGGAGAGAGGGAGACACAGAATCTGAAACAAGTTCCAGACTTTGAGCTATCCACACAGAGCCTGACATGAGGCTCAAACTCATGAACCATGAGATTATGACCTGAACTGAAGTCAGACTCTTAACCAACGGAGCCACCCACGTGCCCCTCCCTCTATTTTCCTAATTTATTAATAGTTTTTTTATCATGAATGTCGAATGTTTTTTCTGCATCTAATATAATAGAGAACAGTTATTAAGAATCTGGAAACTTTATGTGTACACAAGCGATTTACTGGTAGAGAATTCAAAAAGAAAGAAGTTTGATAATATGGATGACTTCTCAAAACTAAAGCCATATATTTCCATGATTTGGTTAGGCATTAATTCTAAGTTTCCAGCCATATCAGAGGAGGCAGAAAATTTTTTGAGCATTCTTGTTCAATTTGTATTATGATTTCTGGGATTACTTAAAATTAAAACTAAAGAGCTGCTATTTATTAATAAAGAATGTCATATTTCTCTTCGACCAGGCCAACAATGAGGGGACTCATTCTTACTTCATTACTTACCAATCTCAGACAGACGCTGAGGAACTTATTTACAGCATGATGATTTAGAAATTTTTAGTTTCTATTTAAAAATTCTGGAATGTAGCAGTATTATATTATTTTAATTATATTCATATGGGTATGGTTTTATGACAATATTGGATTTCCATATATATGATAGTGACCTTTTTTTTAAATTATTGTACTGGCATAATTATGAATAGATGTGAAGACAAAATGAGTAAAACAGGTACCTGCCAAAAGGGAAGTGGTAATGGATATGGCAGTATTTTTGGAGACAATACAACAAATAACTAAGGTTTGGGAAGCAATGTCTTAGTGTAAGAAAAAAATAAATGGTGATGATGGCCCTAAAGATTAATAAATAATAGTAAGGTTAAATGCTATTGGGAGAAATACTGGATAGAAAAATTGATCTGAGCCGTAAAAGAAACTAGTGTAGGTTAAAGAAGAGTAGAAGATAAAAGCTAGCTCACATGCATACACACACATAGATACACACACCAAATGAAAGTATATTGCTCTTTAATTACCAATATAACTGGAATATTTTTCTGTGTCCAAACATATAAAACCTAGTCTTTGTTGGCCCCCTTTAGGCCTCAGGTGCAGACTGTTGTGTTAATCACATTCTTCAGTTCATGGCATGATAACTTCATCAGTTTGTCCAGCCTTTTGCATTTTTAAATATTTTCCCATTATCTTCAGTTTTCACAGAAATACTACCACGCCCCAAGTAATAATATTCTAATGTGTTTTAAGTATATCCTTCCATATATTTCACATAATCATGTGAAATAAATAGCTTTATGTATTGTATTTGTACTTGTTTAATTTACAAAAATTTTATTTGTTGTAGATCTCATACTGCTTAGTTTTTTTTCATAGAAAACTGAAATTTTTGAGATCAGTTGTTGCTGCTTCTAAATGCTTTGTAGCATTTCCTTTTTTCTCAAAAAGCTGCAACATGGTTAAGGTCTTCATACATTCCTAATTCTCTACTTATCTCTGTGTTAGTCAGTTTTCCCTTAAAAAAATTCTAGAGGATGTAAAGTCAGGTTTTTAATAGTTTAGTAGTATTGTTTCAATGCCATTTAACTAATTAACTATAAATTGCCCTGAAAATTATGCACCTTAAAATATTTAAGTTTTAATGCACAGTTAATCCAAACATTTGCCTGCTTTACTTAGGAAACATGTGAAGGAATTTCTTTAATATATCAGTTTCTATATAATTTACCAATGAAAATTATACTTTTTAATTAAGTACTTTTGATATGTACTTGGACTTGGAAGATGTCTGTGCAAGTAGAGGAGGAACATTTCTGAATGCCTGTCTCCATGTCCTGTTTTTTTCTTTGAAGTCAATTAGTTTATAAAATTTTTTTTTCAACATTTATTCATTTTTGGGACAGAGAGAGACAGAGCATGAACGGGGGAGGGGCAGAGAGAGAGGGAGACACAGAATTGGAAACAGGCTCCAGGCTCTGAGCCATCAGACCAGAGCCTGACGCGGGGCTCGAACTCACGGGCGGCGAGATCGTGACCTGGCTGAATCGTGACCTGGCTGAAGTTGGACGCTTAACCGACTGCGCCACCCAGACGCCCCTAATTAGTTTATAAAAACCACAGTGTCGTAGTGCAAATTGTATTTGCATTAAAGAGAAATATTCAATGCACATAATTTAAAATGGTGTTTTAAAACAATTAAAGTGATAACATATAGGCCAATGTAGGCGGTAAACTTTTTCTTATAATTAGTCTCGTCTCTTCATTTATACGTGCTTCTTGTGTACTTGTATACTCATTTGACAATTTAGCATAGAAAGCCTGTATGCATTTTTATTACCATTACTGGATTTTTATTAACTTGATATTTATTAATGTTGCTTCATATAAGAACATTGTTAAGATATTATATATTCTTACTAAGTCACTGGCTCAAGTCTAGACTTTAGAACATAGGTCACACTCTTCAGCCTATTTCAATTTGGTTTAGTGCATTGATTGTCCTATACTGTCCTAGAGGCACCTAACATCTCTGTGTGCTAATTTCCCCATCTAGAAAACATGGGAGGCAATAATATGTTCCTCAGAGGACTTACTTCAAGAGGTTTAATAATAACCAAAACATGGTATGAGCATAGAAAACTAATAATAACTATTGTAGTAAATGATGAAGAGTATATGAACATGCACTTATAAATGTGCAAATAAACCAACACTATGCTTATTTTTCTTTATCATTTTACATTGAACGGTAGAGAGTATGATCAATGAAGACTAAAGCCTCTCCTGGTTTCACTTTAACCTCACTGACATTTAAAGCTCCTACATTCATCTAATTCCTACTTTCCTCTTGAAATTTTAACTATTTTGGATTTTTAATTTTAAAGCACACACAAACATATATATGTATGCATATATATATATGTATATATATATATATATATATAGACAAGTCTTCCCATTATTTTTAAATTCTAAACTATTTATCCGATCATTATACAACTTAAAGCTTTATGTTAACCTGAGTCAATTGATGAGAAGAAGAATGGTCACTTGAAATTATCCCAGATAAAGAAATAATAATTATCCATATAATACCATTATGATTGTAAGTAATGTATCACTATCAGAACTCCTAGTTTTTATTAAAATATTTTATCCTTTATTCATAAACAGGAAATTACTCTGATAGGAAGATTGTTCCAGATTTAATAGGGGATGAATTTGTAAAGAAACTTGGTATGCCAAAGAACAAATTACACTAATTTATGTCCACAACATCATGCAAACTAGACGTAAAACCCTACAAGCTCGGCTGTTAAATACAAGAGGCTGTGACCATATGTGTAATTGTGTAGGCTTGCCACAGAAACATTCCTTAACATCAACATGAGTGACAGTCTGTAACACTTATCTTACAGCTGTCATTACCTAAAAGAGGAATTTTTCTCATCAGAACTAGGTGGCTACATATAACAGGAGTTTCCAAACAGAGATTTTTATGTCTGTTAAAATTACTTGAAAATTTTTAACAGAATTTCTAATAAATGTACTTAATTAACCACAGTTACCTAACCCATGCCTAGGACTCAAATGAGCCAAACAGTCTTACCAGAATTAACCAGAAATTCAAAAAATCATTTATATTCTTTCTTTTTCTAATAGGTCAAAGGTTCTACTTGTAGCAATGGTGAGCGGCCTGTTCCATATGCCTTCCCATAGCATTTCCACTGAGAATAATAAAATTTACCAAATTAAATGCATGTATATACATATGGTTATATATTACATATATGTATGCTATAATTATATGTGCCCTCTATTATATAAATATATGTGCTATATTATATATATATTTGCACTTATATATAGTCAAAATAATTGTATATGCATATATATGTTTATGTGTATGTATATGTTTAAAAATTACATATATATATATATATATATATATATATATATATATATTTAACGACAGCATTGAGAGCTATCTGGGTGACAATGACTTGCAGGCAAAGATAAAAATCATAGAAATTAGGGAAGCCCAATAAGGAGAGCCAGACATTGGCACCAGTGGTTTTGCTGATTCCAAAATTGTAGTCAAGAGATTGAGAAGTTTTTGACAGTTTCATGAGGATAGAGATGCAAAAATTGGAGTCTGAGATTCACCAAGGAGTGGGGCCCTGATAAATTCTATGGACTTGAGAATGGGATTCTGAAGCTCTAGTTTGTGATTTGTCCTCACAAGGACTAAAGCCAGTCTTTAAATCAGCTCAATATCTGATCAGATAAAAGATGATGTGCTCCCAAGTTGACCTCTTGCCAAAATAAAAGTTGATCTGATAAGGAAGATAGTATAATCCAGAGCTTTATATGGTCCTTAAACATTTTCATTCTCAATGGCCACCATTCAATTAAAAAAAACCCAGGTGTACACAAACGTTGGAAGAAAACAAACAGATCAAAGAATAAAAGTATTAAAGACATTTAAATAGAAATGTGATTATTGTGTTCAAGACAATGCAGAAGTTTTGCAGATAATACAAAACAATAATGCATGAAAATTCTATGAAAAATACAATAACTGAAATTCAGAACTCAATGAATACATTTAATAGTCATTAGAGACAATGGAAGAGAGAAATAGTAATTAGAACCAAATATCCAGATTGAAGCACTAAGGGACAAAAGAATGTATAATACAAAAAAGAGCACAAAGACATACTTTGCGAAGAGATCTAAAATCACATGTACCTGATGTTCCACAAGGAAAGTAGAGAGAAAACAGAACAATATCTAAAGAGATAAGTCCCCCAATTATGCCAAATGATGCAATGTATCAAACACAGATTCAAGAAACTCTAAGAAGCTGAAGAACACCACATCAAGGCACAAAGCACACCACTAATATTTAAAAAGTGACATAGAGATGATTTTGAAAGCAGCCAAGGAAAAGGGAGTCTATTGGTCCTATATTATCAACAATAATGATAGCTGGGTTCTCAAAAGAAACAATTAAAACCAAAGAACACCATAATTTTATCTGAAAAATTTTGGGAAAGAAATGCCACTGCATAATTTTGTATCAAGCAAAAATGTTCTTCACAATGAAGGCAGAAATAAATATATTTCTAGGGAAACAAATGTGTTAATTAGGGCCTTTTTCCCCCTAGTCTGGCTAAAATATGCTGCATATTAATAACTACAGATCAAAAGCAGCATACACATTTGTGTGGTCAAAAAATATAAAAAGTTATTCACTGGAAAATTGAAATAACAAATATCTAACTTTCATCCCTGAAGCACCTTTATGGAATGCTGTAATCGGACATATGTTATGGTTGATTCTTTGTTCTCTTAGTCTTTGTTTGATTCAGCATTAAATACTTTCCCTCTCTACCCATCTAGGGTCTCACTGTTTCAGATGAGAGCCCCATTAGTAAAGGGACACTTGGTTTCTTTTCCAGTTTCCACCTTGAGCTTCCTTGTATAACAACCACATACTGCTTTGCTAGCTGGTTTGGAATACTTATGGGGTCAGAGAAAACAAAAATGGAGAAATGATAAGGGCAAAGGAAAAGTTGTTTCACTTGGATTGTGCCCTGGAAACTGTATCTGTTTCTGTGGACCTGGAAGAAATTTAAATCTGACTCTTCTTTTGCAAGTATTCTCCTCTAGATTCTCTGAGATTCTCTAGATCCTCTCCCTTGAATATCCCTTCTGCAGGAGAGCTAATGACTCCTTTCCCATCCCCTAGCATTTCCCTTGTAGTGTCTTCTAGGTCTTTCTACTGTCTGGGTGGTCATTTTAGAAGAATCCAAGATGATTCTAAGTCAATACTCCCCACCGATGTGACCCACATCTAGTACCTAGGAACACTTGCATCCTCATTCCAGCAAATTCAGAGTGCAGTTCTATACTACTCTAGAGGTAGTCTCTGGACCCCACCACTATCAGAGTTCATCTCTTTTTTCTAGATTTCTCAGGCAAGAGGCAGACTCTCATATACTATGTTTTCCCAGTATAAGGTAAGATACTTCCTGGAAACATCCCATCCCATTAGCCTGGGTGAAAGTTTCTCACAGACCACTTTCCTTAAAGGATATCTATCCTCCTTCTCTTACACACACACACACACACACACACACACACACACACACACACTTCTTTTTTTCTCCATATTCTGTTCCCTTTTTCCATCCTTAATATGTCTGAGGGTTTCAAGTGTTGTGACATTTCACGTGAAAATTGGTAAATGTGTATTTCTTTATTGCTCAGTTTAGAACTTAAATGTTCTGTTTCCATGCCTATTGATTTGATATCCTATTTCCATTGGCTCTTTCTCTATATTTCTTGACTTGTTGGATGAATACTTACTTTAATTTTGATTCAAGGGTTTGTGAACACTTGCTTTCTACATAAAATGGAGATAATTTAGGATATTTAAAATTCTTCCATTTGTGATATAATCAAAGTAATTAAATTTACATGAGAAGTAATTAAATTTATGTGAGAAATTTATATAAAATGAGAAGATGCTCATTTTAAGACTTAGGAAAGAGAGTTGTGGCTCAATTTCACTTAAATACAAAATAAATATTATTCCTACTTCAAAATAAGAGTCAAGAAATAGAGGGGCATGTGGGTAGTTCACTCAGTTAACTGTCTGGCTCTTGATTTCAGCTCAGGTCATGATTTCACAGTTTGTGGGTTCAAGCCTCACATCAGGCTCTGTGCTGACAGCTCAAAGCATTCTTGTGACTCTCTCTCTCTCTCTCTCTCTCTCTCTCTCTCTCTCTACCTCTCCCCTGCTCATCCTCTCTCTCTCTCTCAGTAAATAAATAAATAAATACACACATAAACAAACTTTAAAAATTTTAAGTCAAGAAATAGCGCAAATGGCTGAAAAGAAAAATAGAGTTCCAGGTTCTATCAATGACCATGGAAATTTTGTCAGAGAATTTACTTGAGAGACAAAGGAAAAAGGAGTTTGGCAAAGTTGGATAGTCCAGATATGCATCCCAACTTGTGATGCTTACCCAAAGTAAGGCTATTTGGGATTTTGTCTATCATTCCTGTCAAGTAATTGTGACATAGTTTCTCCAGTAAAGTGCAGCTTTGAGTACAGTAAACCTATTTTACACATCAGTGCATTAAAGAGCATACCTCTATAAAATATGATTGTCATGGTTGTCATTGTATCAGTGGAAAAAAAAGTGGAGAAAGCCATAAAGGAAAGTTTACTGAGCATATCATAAGAAGTGGGGGAAGGAGAAAACCTTTCCTACAGCTGAAAGATTGTATACCCTACAGCAACAAAGTCAGGCCTTACTTTGCGATCATTTCATGAACTCACCTTACAAAATTCTGTTTACACCAACCAATTGGAAGGTAACAAATGAACCTCACAAGAAGTGCCTGCAATTCTGAGGTGTATATACTAACATTCATAACTATAAGAGCTTTGTAATCTGGGGAATCCTGTGCGGCTGATAAAATAATGATTTATGCATTTACTGCTGCTCTCAAAAGCTAGAAATTGAGTGTCCCTGCAGTATACACATACTGAAGTTTGTACTTTTAGAATATAATTCCCTTTTCTTCTGAATCCTCTACTTCCAGCCCAACATTTCTCTGAAAGAATGAGAGGTATATGAAACATTTGACATTAAGAAGATTCCCTTGTAATTTTCAGGTCATATGCATTGTCTTCAGTGTGTATTATGAATTTATTTCAAATGGGTAAGGATACTTTACATAATGAGGCAAAGCTTTTAAACCAGATGGTCTTGTGTATAAGGCATTGTTCTATTTTGTGAAAGCTTAGCTCTGTCTTAGTTACACAAAATGCAAGATTTAGAAGCATGTAAACCAATAATAGTTATTCAATCTAAGCTGTAAGGGTAACTTACTATGGGCACTGGAGGTTGAGATGGGATATTGTATTTGCATACATACAGTATATGGAAAACTATTCTACCATTTTATGGAACAGCAATCATATTTAGTTTAATGTCTTTTAAGTCCCATAAAGCGATATTAGGAAATTTTGCTATTTGGATGGTGAGCAATCAAAGCTGTGGTGTTAACTCATCATAACACTACTAGTGTGACTCTTCAGGCTTCATTAAATTGGGGATATAAATATGCCAGATCAACCCAATGAAATTAGAATGCTCCTATTTCGGGGTTTAGAGTAGGCTGAATGAGCTTGGTACCTTTTTTATATTTGTGGTTAGATACTGCATTGGCCTACCTTGTGATTGGATGGCCATTTCAACAGGAATCAAGATTTACATATATCAGTAATCTTCAACTTCATGCCATGACTCTCTTGAGGGTATTGTAAAATAGGGATGTGTCAGTTAATTTCCTTCATCAATTTCCTCATCCTTTTTCTCTCATGCTCCTAACATAAGCCCAAAATGTGTTTTGTGGCTCCTCCAAGTAATAACATTTCAGAGCTAAACTATGGCAACACTGTGGGGAATTTTGAATCAACCTAGGAATAATAATAGGACAAATCATCTAATTCTTATCATTTATATTTTGCCAACTGAATATTTGGAGTTTGGAAGTTCTTTCTCTGCCACCTCTCTTGGAACTCACTAATCAGTTTTCAAAATAAGAAATCATGATCAACAATGAAAAAAATATTTAAATGATTTAGACCTAAACACCAGAAACAAAGTAAATTGTCTTTGCCAATTTTTAATGGGTTTAACAAATATTTAAATGTTGGGGAGAATAATATTATCTAAATGAGCTATATTTCTATTGTATTCTGGGGTCTCTATATACATTTCATTTTGATATTCTAGATCCACTTATAAAAGGGAAAAATAAAACTTTGGAATTATAATTTTTCCTTATTTAAAAAAAATATACATACATGTGTGTATATATACATTTTTATATAAAGATATTTATATAAAATTTTTATATTTATATAAAAATATATACATATTTTTAAATATACATATACACACATATATGTATATAGAGAGATAGTGAATTCAGATTGCTGTCTTATTTTGTTCAAATAGAGAATTCCCTCAGAGGCAACCATATGACTTACACATGACCCCTATACATTTAAAACTAAGAGCATTAGGACTAGTTGCTTGTCATAGGCAACTGTGGTGTAATTCAGAGAGAGTTGAACATGAAAGGCAAATCCTTATTCGTTGCTGAGAATATGGAATGGAATACATGTGATCCCTGCATCCAAAATTGGAACCTACACGTTTTTTATCAACGTTTATTTATTTCTGGGACAGAGAGAGACAGAGCATGAACGGGGGAGGGGCAGAGAGAAAGGGAGACACAGAATTGGAAACAGGCTCCAGGCTCTGAGCCATCAGCCCATAGCCTGACGCAGGGCTCGAACTCACGGACCGCGAGATCGCGACCTGGCTGAAGTTGGACGCTTAACCGACTGCGCCACCCAGGCGCCCCCCTACACGTTTTTTTAAAAAGCAAACATAAATGCAACTAAGCTTATAGTTGTAATACCATATATTGTCTCATAGTACCATTTATTGCTATAATTTCTATTGAGAAGATGTTCAATTTTAAGTTGAAGTGTTTTGGCTGCCTTGCCTAGAAACCTAGCCAACGTTTATAAAATTATTCAGTGAAAAAAAGTGTCTTCTGAGTCCTAAGTAATAAATTTATAAACGCCCATTTAAATGATAATTTATTTATAGATTGGTGGTCTTCTGAAACTCATTCAACAAATGGGCATTGTAATCTTGAGTGATCTCAGTAAATTGTTTTTACACTTTTAAAATATTTCCAATCATCTATTAGTCCACTGCCAAGGGGTGTGCAAAGAATATTGATCAATGTCATTGAATAATAGCTATTTAGCAGAATTTTAAAAATATATTTCTGGTTCCCTGCAAATATTGTGAGCTTGTTTCAAAGTAACTATAATTAAGAAAAATAGACACCAAATGAGGAAAACACTGTCAAATAATTTGCTTTGTAGAAAACTAAAAATAATTTAAATTTATGAATAAAAATATGTTAATTTAATTCACTGAAAATTTTTAATAATTCCTGAATTATTTTAAATTGCGATGTAAATTTCTCAGATTCTAAAATTTACTTCCCACCTGCATGGTTCAGATTAGGATTTGCTATCTAATTGCTGCTTCATTATTTTCACTAAAACTTATTTCACTATAAATGATTCAAAGTTGTATGTAATCACTGAGAACAGAAAATAGAGAATTATACTACTATAATTTAATATTGAGTTGGACTTTTTACCAGATCATTTCTTTTATAGTTAAGTACACCTAAAGAATATTGTCACCTCTTTCTTTGGTGGATAAGGAGTTCAAATCCATATATTGGTAGAAAATATATCTCACCCTTATTTGCTTACTAGGTAACATTGTTAGAAGACTCTTTTCACAGCTCAGATCCATTATGTCCTGGAATGTCAATTGAAAGTTGTTTGCTTGGTTTCCAGTAGAGAGTTAGTTATTGTGTATCTGTCTGCACTATTCTCATTGTGAGTGACAATCATAGACTATTCTGCTGAATACCACCCCTGTCATTGTTGGCGTTTGCTACTTGACGATTTTGTCTTTTTTCACCTTACTCTTTATAAGTGGATAGAAAAATCGAGTAATTCATCAGAAGAAATACAAAGTTAACTCGGCTTTCAAAACCCTGCCTGCTGTCATTTTCTATAGTTAAGATTTTTACCTGAAGCATTGAATGTCTCACCCTGACATCAGACTGCAGTAATTAATCATTAAATAGTGATTGAGGCAATGGACCCCAGAAAATATCTCCATACACTACCATATGCTGGAGCCAGCTGCAAGCTAGTGCTTAGAGAGAAGCAGCACAGAGGAGAACAGGGCCTGACAGTTCCCTGCTGTGAAGTCCGAGTACAGTGTGCCTCTAACTAAGGGCCAAAAACAGAACGCTTGCTTGCGTTGACCTTCATTACCTGACACTGTTTAAAAGATAAAATGTCAGTGTTAATGTACTGGAAGTTTAAACATTTAATCACATTTTAATGAGTATACCAGCATTTGTCGAACTTCAACATTTATTATTTTTCTTCGTTCTTTTTTTTTTCTTTAACAACAAGTCACTTTAGTTAAATATATATGTTCTTAAAAAAAGAGAAAATTTTAAATTGGCTACTTACTAGAAAACGAAATTACACAAATCTATTTATTTTTTTTTAATTAAGGAATAACTAGAGGGCAACATGGATATTGTCTTCAAATATTTAAAGGGCTATTGTGTAGAAGTAAGTAGATCTGTTGTCTGTGTCTCCACAGGCAATTAATAGAACTCATGAATGCAAGTTATGCAAAGATGTTTTTGAACTCAATTTAAAGTCAAATGTATTGAGAATTAAAATTGCCTAATAATGCCACAGCCTCTGTCATGAAGCAATGAGCTTTCCATCACAGGTGGGGGCTCCCATTTGATAGAAATGTAGTTAGGATGTAGTAGGAACCCTCTGAATGAGTGGAATGGTAGATCACACAGTCCTGCCAAGAATTTTAAATTTAAGTTTATAAGCAATATCGATGAATTACTAGATACTCATCATTGCTTTAGATATTTTATTGATTTGTACAGTTTTAAAATATATCCAAAATAAAAAAAAATCAATCTATCTTGCTTAGTGAGTATAGAGGGTAACGTTTGTGTGCAATAGAGATTTATTTTATTCATTTTAATTTTATGTTTTGTGGAATAAAAATAAAACTTTGTTTACATTAAATTTTATATATTGTATTTATTCTTATAACATGCTTATGTAACTAACATTCATAGTTTTTCCTTTGAACACAGTCCATCGGGGTTGATTACCAAATTTATACCCAGAGAAAGCTTTCTAATTAGGGTTTTTGTTGTAACTTTGGAAAATATTTTTAAAAGCAGAAATGTAAATCTTAAGGAAAGGCTACAAAAAAGTGTGTGATTCGGAACTTCTGTCTTTAGGTCCTATTATTTTATTCCCATTACATAGATGAAAAAAACCTACGTGTCAGAATGGCTAACTAACAATCCCCAAAGTGGTAGATAGAATGTCATAGTATAGAACTGGAATTTGAACATGACAAATTTCTCACAGACTTCAGTTTGGGGATTTTCCTATCAACTATTTTAGCGACTGTCATATAGAGATCAGGCTTTGCTCTTCTCAGATAAAAGCACATATATAGATGAGGGATAAGGAGTATACTAGTCAAAAAAAAAGAAAGAAAGAAACATTTTTAATAGATTAAATTAGAAAAAAAATTCTTGGTTCACCCCTTTCTGTTTCACGTAGAAATTGTTGTGTTTGCTTCTTTCTTTGTTTACTTGATACTATGCCAGAAATCTTCATAGAATGAAAAAACTAATTAATATATTTTACAACTCTAGCTACATGAGCAGTGCTGCTTCCCTCATGGATGACATTGCTAGGCATTTATTGGTACTTTTTATCGGTGTGTGTACATGCATTTGGTACATCACACTTGCATGCGAGAACATAGTTACTTCAAGCAAGGACTGAAGGATTTAGGTGAAGAAGATAGTTGACATTCTTTTTGAGCTGCTGAAATTTGGTGGTTTTCCTTTCTATTGAATGGAATGTAAATTCAAGGATGGTTCACAAATGGAAATCATCTGATAAAATATGTAAACACAACTTTTCACCAATTCAAGGTTCTAGTCATAATGATCTTTATTATTATTATTTTCCTTCTTCTTAAGGATTCAAATGTATTAATTCCTTGCACACAACTTTAAATCTCCTGCTTCTACTTTTTAAAATAACAGCTGCTTGGGGTGCCTGAGTGGCTCATTCAGTTGAGTGTCCGACTATTGATTTCGGATCAGGTCATGATCCCAGGGTTGGGATCGATCCCCATATCAGGCTCTGTGCTAAGCATGGAGACTGCTTGAGATTTTTTTCTCTCTCCCTCTGCCTCTCTCCCCTGCTCCTGTTCTCTCTCTAAAATTAAAAATTAGTTAATTAACAGCTGCTTATTTGAGAACTACAGTTAGTTTCGTAGTTACAGATGTCTGTCTTTAGTGTACAACTTCTATGCCTTTCTTTGTGGCGAGTATCTCCAGGTTCTTTGTATATTTCCTCAAAAATTCTGTATTAGTTCTATATTAATGCCAAACACCAAAGAACAATTTGAGGCTTTATTTCTAAAGACTCAGATTTCTTAGTGCATAATTGCCTTTAAATTGTTCTCAAATTGATCCAGATTTACATCACTTTTATGTGTCTAATTTTGGATTTCTTTTTTGTCATATAACCTTGAAATATAAATATTTTCTTGACACCATATTGAAAAAAATGTCTCCTAAATTAGTGGTGAGAGCTAATAAATATTTTTCATGAGGATTTAATGCTTTGTTAAGATTAAGCATGGTAAAGTTACTTGACTTAGCACTGAAATATCTGTTTTATCTTGCTATTCTAAACAAATTTTTCTTGAAGTTAGAGTTGTCAGTAGCAACAATTATTTTCTTCAAATTGTTTCTTTGTTTATTTATAAATAACAGCTAAAAGTATTCGTGGATATATAGGTAAAAAACAAGAAGAAAGCACACAATCAAAACTCTTAGAAATTCTCTGCTTTTAGAAAATGCAGTTTGAGTGAAACAGAGAAAATTTGGAGGGTCATGTATTAATTAGTGTTATGAGTGAAACATTATATGAGGGAAAAACACAGGCATATTGTTCCTGTATTAACTCATTTGGCAAACTCTTGAAACAGTTATAGAAAATGTACCTTTTACAAACATTGACTAACTAGTATGGCCTAAAGTGGGCTTATGCCACTTGTCGACAACACACAAATACAAGCCCTTTGAGTGAAATAAATTTAAATAAACACCAATATATTTGTTTTAATTTCAATGGAATGAAATGAAGCTACTTGAGAGATACTGTACATCCATCTAACTTAATTTCATGTGAAGAACAGCTTCTTGGAAAACACTGTATGTCTTTTGCAGTATAAATGTGAAGCAATCAAAATCACTTTTAATTAAAGCTCTTTTTTCAGTTCACCAAGGAATACTGAGAGAATGCCAAACTATATTAATGTACTCCATTATGACTTGGACTATATTTTACAACTTGAAAAATTTTCATTTTTATGGTGCCATCAGCCTGCTACTTAATAGAAAATGTTTTATTGACATTTATGTTCTTTACCTAATGATGTGTATTTAAATGATGGCTGCCATCTTCATTAGAAGTGACTGTTGAAAGAGTAATAAGAAAATAGGGAAACCTGTCTCATTCTAATTGTACAAACTAAGAATATAACCCTGGGCTAAATATTTTACCAATTTGGGTACAGGGCTTAATTAAAAATAGTATGCAGCTCCAACACTATATGATTGCTTTTATTGTGATTTATTTTATTATTTTCATATTATATATATTCTATTTTCTATTCTTAAAAATAAATGTATTTATTAATTACTTTAAATGTTATTTTTTATCCAAATCCCTTCATATTGTCATCGATCATCAGAAAAATATCAGACTTAGGATAGTAGACTCCATGTCAAAGACACAGTAACTAATATGCCCAGTGTTGATGAACATACGCGAGTTGAAGTAGTCTAGACTTGATAGTGATGCAAAAATCCTGATCCTTCAAACAACTGGTTAATGAGAATTTTATTTGCACTCTTCAAAGCAATAAGAATTATTTACTTCAATCACCATTTTGTTCCTTATCAACTTTCAGTTTTGATTTTTTGTTCTTAGAGATTATTCAGCACAATGTTGTTACCTAAAAATTTGTCTATTACCCAGAATAAAGAATATGATGGGCAAACGTTTTAAATATAATGAAAGAAATTATATTTTATTCAAGTTTTATGTCTAAACCTGGCGATATTGCATAGTTTTTTTTGTAGTGAAGAATAATCTACCCTTTCACCAAAAATACTAACTTAGGTATTTATAATATATAGACTAGGAAAAAAAACCAATATTTACTTCTAAAAACTGAGCACACATAAACTCTTATTTCATTTTATTAAAGAAATTGATTAGTTTTCCCAGCATAATTCAAACTGGGATTTATATTATTTCTTCAAATACAACTATGGCTTTATTATTTTCTTGACTACATATCTCCCTTATATATAATACCACTGTTGCATTAGTATACTGCCTTGTAACTCTTTGTTTTTTGTTTTTGTGGTAGCCAGCTTCCAGATGACCTCAATAGTCCTCAACTCCTGTGTGGCTCCTTCCCCTATTGAATCATGGTAATTCCTGTGTGACAAAATAAATATAAAGTAAGTGATGGCATTTGACTTCCTAGGCTGGTTCATAAAAGCCAAAGCATGGGGCACCTGGGTGGCTCAATCGGTTGGGCGTCTGACTTTGGCTCAGGTCATGATCTCCCGGTCCATTAGTTTCAGCCTCGTGTAGGACTCTGTGCTGACAGCTCAGAGCCTGGAACCTACTTTGGATTCTATGTCTCTCTCTCTGTCTCTCTCTCTCTCTCTCTCTGCCCCTCCCCCACTCACGATCTGTCTCTCTCTCAAAAATAAATAAATGTTAAAAAATTTTAAGATAAAAAAAAAGAGCCAAAAGCAGCTTTTGCGTTGTGTTCTTGAATTACTTGCTATGGAAGAAACCAACTGTCATGCCATGAGGAAACACAAGCAGCCCAGTAGGGAGGTCTAGGTAGAGAGAAACCAAAGCTACAGGACAACAGCCATCACCAACTTTTCAGCCATAGGAGTGGACCCTGTCAGTCACCTTAACCAATGTCTGACTGACCTCATGAGACATCCCATGTTAAACTACCTAGTGTAGCCACTCCTGACTTTCTGAAGCACATAAACCCTGATATATGATAAATGAATATTGCCATTTTAAGTCATCATATTTTTGGAGTAAGTGTTGAAACAGTTATAGATAACTAATGCAATGTTCGTGCCTATAGTAAATTTCTTGGATATATGGACCATGATTATTTTTCCTCCAACTATATAGGAGATATTTAGCACAAGGCTTGTCATGAAAGGGAAACTCAATTAGTGTTGGCTAAATTTAAATGAACAAATTTAAATGTGATCCTTCTGCCAATGTCATTGTTCAAAAGGACCTCAAAAAGCATGAACATCTAATATTCAAATTTGGTAAGAATCAAGAGTTCAACTTGGCCAAAAAAACGCAATATATTATTTTAGGCAAATATGATATTAAATAATTTGATGTTGCAGGGCAATTCATGTAGTCACCGAGTAAAATTGGCCAACTTAGCCCAGCAAGCTAGCTGAGACAGAAAGGTTTATTCAAAACAAGCTATTTCCTAAGAGTCATCCCAAATCTTTAGATGGTCAAGGAAGTTAACTTGTAATACCTATACTTTAACTTCTTCAGGTTCATGTTTTTCCTATATTTTCTAACAGAATTATAGGTGGATGTCAACTTTCCAGGCACAATAACAGAAACAAAACTACACCCATGCAGCCCAAAAAGAAAAAAAAAAAAAAAAGGAAAAAAAAAAAACTTTGCTAAGATCACTTTAGTTCTAATGCAGTACTTGAATATGCTAAATCAAATCCTAGGCTTTTGTCTCAGAGCTAAGGCTTGAATTAATTCTGCCCAGCTGTCAACTCTTTTTCTGCATCATTAGATCCTCAGAAAACTGGATCATATTAATTTCACTAGCCAATAACACCTCTTCATTGATTATAGTTTTAGAATATTTTCTTGTCTTCTACAGAGAGCTATTATAAGAATTAGTGACATCTAGAATATTTCTGTATTATGACTATTTTTGTATAGAAAAATTTATTGAAGTAGCTCAATTTATCAGAATTGATTGTAGAGATGACAAATTCATTACGGATCAAGAAAAAACAAACAAAAGAATTTTCTAGGTTTAGGCAGAAGTGAGATTTAAAAAACAAGATGTGAAACAGGACCACGGTTGGACTTAGCATTTGAATATTATTATGGGAACTTTTTGAAAAACCTTTATTAATAAACTAATAAGAAATAAATAATATTTAATACCATAATACCTAACATATCATGTGTATTTTTATCAATTGTTTAAATCACACAAAAAATTCATTTCTAATGTTGCTTGGCTTTTAACAGATCATTTTGATGTTTTTCTAAATGCTCATGTTATAAAACGATTTTGAGAATCTTTAAAAAGAGATCTGTATACTTCAGTGGACTTTAGTAACATATGTCACTGTCCTGATGCCTAGCAAGAACAAGCCCAGATTATGTATAAATACAATCAATGATGTAACATGGAACAACCTATTTGAGCCAACTTTACATAAATATGCCATTGATTTGCAGATTTACTAATTGCAGTTTCCATTTTGAACATGTCTGAGGCCTTTTTTACAAATTAAATTTGGTCCATTTGGTACTGTAATTTGATTATTTCATGATCAATATAAATAGGAATAAAGTAATAAAGTAATGGTTTCTGTGAAGAAGCAATTTGCTTAATGCCTGTACAGTAAGAAAGACCACAAGGGCAATGCTATAAAAAGCAAAACAACTCACCAATTCATTTCATTGACTATAAGTAGATGTGCTCATGGTAAGGCAGAGCCTAAAAATAAAAATAAAGAGAATATTATACTGATAAAATAATTAAATTTGAAAAAAGAAAAAGCAGATTCGGAACACGATCCCTGTTAGGAATGTTTCCTAACTCCCTAAAATCAGCTTTTAACTTTGCTATGCCATCATCTTCCTTGCCTTTTCTCTGCCATCATAAAGAATGATAAATTGTCTGAAAGATGTTTTTTGAAGTTAAATATAAATGAAATCTTTTCTTTTGGTCTTTTTATTGTTCAGATGACAATGTGCAAACTCACCAGTGAGCAACTAGGCCAATTAAAGACTTAACTTATCTCTGAAACATTTTCCCAATCAAGTTTATTTTGGTTAAGAAAGAATAATCTCTCCTGTTTGTACTCTCTTGTTCTTTGGAATAGAAAAATATACTTCTACAGTCCTGTTGTTGTTGTTGTTGTTGTTGTTGTTGTTTCCTTTCTATTTTTATTCTTAGGAGATTTTCTGTTTCTTATTTCCTTGTTAGGGGATATAGATGAGCCCATTTTTTGATATCTTTGATGATTTCTTTGTGAAAGCTACTACTTGTCAGCTTTAATTAGCTTTGTCAGCTACCTTCAACTTCAATGCTATGTTTATTTATTTTATAATTATTGTGTTTTTTAAATTTAATAGTATCTGTCATTTTCCCATTATCATGTCAGAGACACGAGGCAAGAAGTCTTGTCCCAAAGCTTAACACAGTGCTGACCTCACAGTAGGTGTTGAGAAATACTTGTTGAGTAAATGAATTTATTAATAGACAGTGGAGATGATAAAAACCAACTTAAAATATTTAGTGGTACAATGATTAATGTTAAGAGTATTGACAATATTAATAATTTTTAGATTGGCTGACATTGGTGTAAGCCATTGTGTACAATGTTTAATATCGATACTCTTGCCAATCTGGTCATGAGAAACTCAACTCATACCAAGATCACAAAAGTGGCTCTCAGGTTCTGAGTCTGATTCTGGGTAGTCTCAGCCTGGAGGCATATCCTGTTGGTCCTTTTACTGAACTTAACCCCTTCTCTTGGAAAAAAGAGTAGAAGTAACACATCAACAGTAAATGTAACTGATTGGGCCATCTCTGTTTTATTTAGTTTCCAGATTTGTAGTTGAAAATTGTCTAACAGATGAAAATTATTATCTGATTTTGTTTTTTAAAATGGAGAACAGATGCCTCAGAGGTCCATAAGAAAACAAGTAGAGGTGCCTGGGTGGCTTAGTCTGTTAAGCTCCAACTTCGACTCAGGTCGTGATCTCGTGGCCCGTGAGTTTGAGCCCCGCATCCTGCTCTGTGCCCACGGCTCAGAGCCTGGAGTCTGCTTCGGATTCTGTGTCTTCCTCTCTCTCTGCCCCTCCCCCACTCGAACTCTCTCTTTCTCTCTCAAAAATAAATTAACATTGAAAAAAAGAAAGAAAGAAAGAAAACAAGTAGCCACACTGGAACTTGAACAAGCTTTTGTGCAGTTCCAGTGCTGCTTACATTATGGAACAATGATTTTTCATCCAAACATGAGAGAGATTAAAAATGTCAGGACACAATGGAAACTGAAAAGTTTAGGTATTTATTTTCATACAAACCATATAGCCTTGAAAAAAGTATCAAAAAGTTATGGGAAATAGTGATTTGTTTAGTGATATAAAGCATTTTGATACATCTGAGAGAGGACAGAAGGAAGCAGAAGACATAACTCACATAATAAAATGTATATATTATTTTAACATAATGAAGCAAATTATTATATTTTAAAATAATATAAATAAAAGTGCAAACAGGAGATATTTTATTTGCACTTATTATATTAATGAAATATAAGCTTATTTCTAAGATGTATGTTTAATGCATCCCATATAGCCCTTTTTATAAACACATTAAGATATGAAGATTTTGTACTGCTCACAGACTCTTTCAATATGGAGTAACTTTAAGTGTAAAATACAGTTTTTCCTCATTCTTGATCTCAAATTCTTGCTTTCTGATATTTTGAAGACACAAATAGCATAATTAATGATATATTATATAAAATATTAGAAAATTTACTGTGTGTATCCACCGTATATATTTGTGTAGATATGATTAAATATCTCTATAGCTTTAGTCAAGAATATAATAATACTTAATAATACTTAATACTTAAAATAATTACTTAAATAATAATACTTAAAACATCTCTGCTCAACATCTTTTTATGAGTGATTCAAGAACAGAAACTTAATCTTTATTTTGGAATTTAAAAAGTAAAATATAGTACTTTATAAATATGTACGGTTTCACTTACATATAATTTATATTTATATAATCTCAAAATAACCTAAAATCTCTAAAACCCTTGAGAATTCCTAAAATGGGCCTCTCAGCTTCTTGAGAAACTGGCAAGTATTAGGGAAGGTATATTGAGGCAGGAAGTTACTTTATAGTAACTTCAAATCAAAATACACAAAAAGCCAATGTTTTTTGTTTTTGCTTTTTTCCCCCTATGAGCCAAAAGTCAAATAAAACAATCTTCTCACTCTCAAAAACACATAATGGAGCTATAAACTAATATATAATAATAGAAGGAAACTACTAGCAAGAATAATAATGGAAAGCAAAATAATAATGGAAGGTACCTACTAGCAAGAACTTAATAAACACGTGTTGGTTCATTCAGCAAACTTTTTAGTCACTGAGGTTTTGGAGTCACAATTCTTAACTTAAAAGACTATAAACACAATGAGAGAAACAGGCAGACATGTAATGGGGCAAAATGATTATCATGTGGGGGTCCAGAAGAGGGGATTTGCCATGTATCCTTAATATCACCTCCCTCTCATTTTTATCCCCCCTCTACTCTCCCCACTCCACACACCCTCTATCTAAGACAGGGAAGACAAAGTTGCCAAGGTTTGGCATGTAATAAAATGACTGACAATGGATATTAGAAGAAGCAAAATACTTCCTAATTGGGCTGAGCAAGACAGTGTTGAATATGTTACTACTTGGAGGTCTCCTGTGGGATTAGGAATGTAGGGCAGGGGAAGAGATGAGATACAAGAGTAAAATAATAGAATAAGAATAGGACACCTGGATTGAAAGAAAATTTACTTGTAGCAGAAATAAGAACCTTTCAGGAATTTCTGAAGTCAAGAGGCTCAGTGATAATAGGTGGTTACAAATCTGTTTTAGTTAACAGTTAACAAGAGCTCCCAAAATATCTGAAAGAGATTTAAAATGAAAATATTGGAATTCCTATTGCAAAAGCACCAGGGCTCCTTTGAATATAACATTGCTTCAAGGCTTCCCTAAATGGATCACTACTTTTTAAGCAATAGACAAATAGCAAATATATCACAATTACTCACTGAGGAAATACTGAAAGAGGTCCTATTTTGGAAAGAGAGATGATGAATTTAGTGTAGATATTGGAATCTGGGAAACCTTTGAAATATCAAAGAGGAGATTTAATGTATGGGTAAACATACTGGCCTGGAGCTCAGGAGAAGGGTCTGGAAAGATGGACGACAAACAGGTTTATCAATAAGACTTTAGGCCAAGAGAAAACCTTCCCCAAACCCACCCCATGGTAACAATGCACAGTCTTTACAAAATTGATATGTAACATATATTTAATTGGTTTCTGGATTATGCTTGTGCTGTAGTTATCCTTAATCATTATACACAAACTTCAGTTAAAGCCTGCTATATGAAGCAACCTTTAGAAAATGAAGAAGTGATAAATTTCATAACTAAAGTTAGAAAAAAAAAACAAAGAGGACAGAGCCAAGGAACTTAATACATAAATATAGACTAAGAATTGAGGAAAAGTAAATTTAAAACAAAAAGTCATCATGGCAATTTAAGGTACCAATTATTCTCAAAACTCTTTGGGGAAAAGGTATACCCTGGAATTTCCACAATCTGTAGGAGGAAATATTGAAGTTGTCTCATTTTAACAATAAAGAAAATTGTCACTAAGCATAGATAGACAATTTGGGTCATTTTATTGAAATACTTATAGGAGAAAGAGCAACATCAGCAAGATGGCAGAATAGGAGGTTCTAGTCGTTAACCCCACAGTCCCTGCACAGAAACATTGGCTTAACAACCACATAAGGAACAAAATACCTCAGGAAAGGTCTAGATTCTAGTTAAGAAGTTACAGTACCCCAGCTGAGCATAAAACCAAGATCAGCCACACTGACATGGGTAGAAAGAGAAATTTCACTCTACTTATGTCAGCCCCTCCCCGAGCCAGCCCAGCCCAGCCCTGAGATCACAACTTCTCCCTTGGTCAGAGATGAGGAGGGAAGAAAGAATGAGGTAAATGTAATGTTCCTGGCCTTTCTATACAGTCCCTGAGGAGTTGGTCTTTTTCTTGTGGTATACAGAAGTGAAAAATCCAAACTGTCATATTTTGGATGCTGGAAGCCAGGAAGATAGGTTCCTTCTTGAAGCCAGCATAGCCCTAAAAGGCTTGGAGAAAGCACAAAACTGAGGACTGTCCTCCAAAAGGGTGGAAGGAGAATGAGATTCCACTGTGTCCACCTTTCAGTGTACCCCCGAGGGACCAAATTCTTCCCTTCTTTGCCTAACTCTGAAGGAAGTGAGATAGTCTTATATCAGGAAAGCAAGAGATTACAACCTTTGAAAAAATGAGGGGGAAAAAAAAGCTAGATGCCTGGAGCTGAATAAAGGAACAAAATCTTTAGCCAGACTGAGTGCTACAGGTCTTTTCCAGTTAAAGACAGTCATCAAAGACTGGGAGAAGGAGCTAATCACTCTTCAAATGTGCCAACACCAATGCAAAGCTATGAGGAAGCATGAATAATCTGGAAAACATGGCAGTTAACTTGTTATTAGCTTGAAAGAAATAATTATACGATGTTTTGTGTAAACCACATAGTAACCACAAGGAAAAAAACGTGCAAAAGAAAAGAGAAGGGAAACAAAGCATATCACTACAAAAACAAAGCACAAGGAAGGCAAAGAGGGAGAAAAGATCCACAAAACAGATAGAAACAATTAAAGAAACAGTAATAGTAGATAGATCCTTACCTATCAATAATTACTTGGATTCAACTCTTTAATCAATAGAATGGCTGGCTAAACAAACTGAACAAAATCCAACTGTATGCCATCTACAAGAGACTTGCTTTAGAATTTAAGACATATACAGGGAGAAAGTGAAGAGCTGGGAAAAAATATTTCATTCAGAAGGTAACCAAAATAGAGCAGAGGTGGCTATACTAACAAATAGAGTTTAAGTCAAACTGTCACAAGAGACAAAGAAGATCATATACAATGATAAAAGGTCAATTCATCAGGAAGATATAGCAATTAGAAATATATATGCACCCAAAATCACAGCACCTAAATATATAAAGCAAACATTGACAAAACTGAAGGAAGAAGAGACAGAAGACATTAATAATAGGAGACTTCATTACCCCACTTTCAACAATGGATAGAGCATCCCAGAGACTTGAACAGCACTACAGACCAAATAGATCTAACAGATAAATACCCAATAGCAACAGACTACACATTCTTTACAGGTGCACACAAAACATTCTACAGAATAGATCACACGATAAGCCACAAAACAAGCCTTTGCAAGTTTAAGAAGACTCAAATCATACCAGGCATCTTTTCTAACCACAATAGAAAAAACTAGAAGTCATTTTTTAAAAAGGATTACTAGAAAATTCACAAATATGTGCAAATTACACAACACACTCCTGAACAACCAATGAGTTGAGGAAGAAATCAAAAGGGAAATCAAAAAATATATTGAAACAAATGAAATTAAAATATGATGCACCCAAATTTATAAAATGCAGCAAAAATGGTACTAAAAAGGAAGTTTATAGCAGTGAACATTTACATTATAAAAGAAGTACAATCTCAAATAAGTCACACAGCTTTATACCTTAAGGAACTAGAACAAGAAAATAAATTAAGCCTCAATTTAGCAGAACAAGGAAATAAAGATTAGATCAAAAGTAAATAAAATAGAATATACAAAAACAATAGAAACAAAATCAGTGAAACTAAAATTTGGGTTTGCTTTTTTTTGTAAAGATAAAATTGACAAACCCTCAGCTAGACTAGGAAAATAGAAAATTAATATAAAAGCAGAAATGAAAGAGGAAACATTGTAATGGATGTCTCAGAAATAAAAAGGCTAATTATAAATTGTGATAACCTAGAAGATATGGATAAATTCCTAAAAAATTCAGCCTACCAAGAGTGAATCATGAAGATAGAAAATAATGAATAATGAGTCTGAATCAGTAATCAAAAACCTTCTAACAACAAAAGCCTAAGCCCAGATGGCTTCAGTGGTGAAATCTACCAGACATTCAAAGAAGAATTAACTACAATCCTTCTTAAACTCTTTCGAAAAATAAAAGAATACTTCCAAATTCATTTAACGAGGTCATCATTACCCTGATACCAAAGCCACACAAGGACACTACAAGAAAACTACCAGCCAATAATTCTGATAAATATAGATGATAAAATCCTGGAGAAAATCTGGCAAACCGAATTTAACAGGATATGAAAAAAGGATTACACACCATAACCAAGCAGGATTTACTACAGGGATACAAAGATGTTCAACGTAACAAATTAATCAATTAATTTGATACATGGTTTTGTGCTGGTCTCAGCCTATGTATAGCAATGCTATTGGCTAGAAATGCCTGGGGGCACTCACTCACCTGGGCCCCAGTGAACTTTACACAGACATTTCCCCTTTACAACCAATGTTGATTGGGCCCAGCTTTGTGGTTCTTATTAAAATTGCAAGATCACTCTTGAGCAATGGCCATTAGGAAATTGTGAAGAAAAAGAGTTTATGACTTAAAGCCTTGGAGTGCAGGTTAGGAGAGAGAAAGCTTGGGCCTGGGGTTTTGTTTTTATTGGGGCTGAGGGTCAGGACCTAGGAGTATTCACATGCAATAAAGAGAAATTGGATTCTCATCTTATACCCTACACAACAATCAACTCAAAATGGATTAAATATTTAAATGTAAGACCTTAAACTGTAAACTTCTAGAAGAAAACAAGGGGGGCTAGCTGCATGACATTGGGCCAAAGCCCAAGCAACAAAAGCAAAATTTTGCAGGTCGGATTATGTCAAACTTAAAAGCTCCTACACTGCAAAAGAAACCATCGATAGGATGAAGAAGCAACCTACAGAATGGGAGAAAGTGTTTTCCAACCATATATCTGATAAAGCATCAATATCCAAATTATACAAGGAAATGCTACAATTCAATAGTGGAAACAAATAAAAAACACTAATCATTTAAAAATGGGCAAAGAGCTTGAATAGTCATTTTTCCAGAAAAGAAAGACAAATAGCTAACAGGTATATAAAGATGCTCTACATCACTAATCATCAGGGAAATGCAAATCAAAACCACAATGAGAGATCATCTCATACCGGTTAGGATGGCTAGTATCAAAACAAACAAACAAACAAACAAAAACAGAAAACAAAAAACAAAAAAACAGAAACAAAAGACAACATATGTCAGTGAGGATATGGGGAAATTAGAACTCTTGAGCACTGTTGTTGAGAATGCAAAATGGCATAGCCACTATGGAAAACAGTATGATGGTGTATCAAAAAATTAAAAATAAAGTGTACCATATGATCCAGCAATCTTGCTTCTTCTGTATTCAAAAGAATATATTCAAGATCTCAAAGAGATACATGAACTGCCATGTTTATTGCAGCATTATTCACAGTGGACCAGATATAGAAAAAAACATCAATGTCTATTGACAGATGACGAAAATGTGACATATACATAGATGATAGATATCGATAGATATCTATATCTATATATAGTGGAAGACATCATGCTAAATGAAATTAGCCAGCCATAGAAGGGGCAGTACTGCATGGTTTGCCTTATATGAAGTGTCTAGTATAATCAAACTTGTAGAAAAAGACAGGTGTTTCCCAGGGCCTAAGGAAAGGGGAAATGAGGAGTTGCTCTTCAAAGGATATAAGATTTTACTTTTGCAAGATGAGTAAATTCAAGAGATCCACTGTACATCATTGTGCCTATAGCTTACAATACTGTATAGTATATTTTTTTAAAACAGTGGATCTCTGGTTAGGTGTTCTTACCACAATAAAAGTGTAAAAGTAAATTAATAAAATGGATGAAAAGCAATCTAGATAAAAGGGAGATACTTAGAAAGGCATCAAGAAGTCAAAGTGTATGCCGAGTGAAAATGTGTGACCTATAAAGAAATAGCTGCTTATGGTGAGAGCCTGGATTGTAAAGTGAAAGTACAACAAAGAAAGATAACAAATGTTGACAATCAATTAATTAAAATAATATTTTTTTTCATTAGCATCAACTGTAACTTTCTAGTCTTTCAGCTATAGAAGGGAGATTTTGTGGGTTTTTTTTTTAATTTTTAAAAAAGGGTTGATTCATTTTTTTTATGAGAGACAGAGAGAGAGGGAGAGAATGAGTGAGGGAGAGGCAGAGAGGGAGGGAGACACAGTACTGAAGCAGGTTCCAGGCTCTGAACTGTCAGCACAGAGTCTGACATGGGACTTGAACTCACGAACCATGAGATCATGACCTGAGCTGAAGTTGGATGCTTAACAGATTGAGCCACCCAGGCTCTCCAGGGAGATTTGTTTGAAAGAATCTCGATGGCTAGAATGCTGATATTCTGTAAATGCTTCTTGAATGCACAGATTAATAGATGAACGTACACACACACACACACACACACACACAAATACAAATATAAAGAGACATAGAAGTTAAATTCCTTCACTCTTGCTGTAGATTACTTTAAAATGTCAGATGTGTTAAAAGAGTCCATGTTGCAAAGAAACCAGCAGACAGAAGACATCCTATGAGTAAGAGCATCTGAAAAGCATGTAAGTAGTATATTGTCTTAAATAGAACAGTCATTTACATATGTTGCTAGTGTTCATAATTCACTATTGATTTTAAGAGATTGGCGTACTGAAAGCTATAACTAAACTATAAGCACTGACAAGGGTGAGGGAGCCATTGACTGAAATCCATCCTCTAAAATGGCCGTTGCTGATTTGTGAATTGAGCTGCTGTCTATGTTCAAGCAGCATTTGATATATACTTTTTTATTGTGTCTGCACTCTGCTGAAGACATAGGGTGTCAATGGAGACTTAGTCATATATTCTGATACATAACATTGAAACTTTTATTTTTTAATTACAATTCAAGTAGCTAAAAGTGGATACAGTAGACAGTTGGACAGCCTATTTGGCAGGAGCTATGTTGGAGGGAAAAAAAGAGAAACGGTTTCTTTCCATGACTGCTTTTGGATCTCTCTACTCTCAGCCCTTCTTGATGCATAAAGTGAAACTTTACCCCAAATGCATACTATTTGGAAACAGAAAAAGCTTTTTTTGTTGAAGGGTACAATGGAAAATGCATAAATCAACCTTCTCAATTTGGATGACTTTGGTAATTTGCATTCATCTGTTTAAAGAGAGATGTCTTTGGAGACTTCCTATTTTTACATAAAAATTACACTCAGCATCTCCCAGCCTCTTTTGTTCACTAAAATTAGATTTGCTCACTTATACAATTCAGAGGGCCTAATTTGTTCAGAGGGAAGTTACATGCTATTTACAGCATGCCCTCTTCTCACCTACCTCCTTCAAAATTATATATATATGTATGAACCGCAGGCCCCCTCCCACACCAGTATACATGCTCTAGTGATTCATAGAGTGCACTTCTGTGGGTGAAAGGCCACCTCTCTATTACAAACCAGAAAAGAAAAATTGGCAAAAAGTAAGGTTTGCAAGTGCCATGGGATTTTGTGAGAGTAATTACCCTGGCCTTCAATATTAATGAGCAGTTAGAGAACCATCCATGAAGCAGACCACTGAACGAACCTGCAGCTTCAACAATTCTAGTCCTGTGGCTTTGCCAATAATGGAGTTCTAGTTCTTATACACAAACTGAAAAGCTCTGAGATTGCTGTGAGTGTCACGGCTATATTGCAGTCTCCTTTCCATTGGATGTGTGACCCCGGTCTAATTTGGAAATGTATCAGCAGGGTAGTCCCAGAGAAAAGCATACTCTGGTGTGATAGGAAGGGGACCTATCATGAGACAATAAAAAATAAAGAGTACATAAGCATTTAAATATATATATATATATATATATATATATAAAAAATGATGAGTATATAATGAGTATAATGACTTCTGTGATCTATAAGCCTTTAAACAAACAAATCATATGGTAAAATGAAGATTTCGAGATTTAAAGTCATACGTATTTCCATGTTTGTCCTTTTACAAGGTGTGTGAATGTGGGCAATCTAGTTAAACCCTTCTAAGCCTGTTTTCTAATTATGGAATAGGATGATGGTGTGGACTGCATAGCATTTCTGAAAGTACGTACCAATGTCAAATTAGTAAAGCCATCTTCATGGACATGATCTATGCAGTGGTACAGGACCTCATGCTCAGAAAGGCCCACTGTTGGTTTAACACTCTTAAGTCTGGAAATTCTTTAAATTTTTGAATCGGAACCCCTAATTTTTATTTTTCAAAATTTATTTATTTATTCTTGAGAGAGAGTAAGCATGTGAGCAGGGGAGGGGCAGACAGAGGGAGAGAGAGAATCCCAACCAGACTCAACACTGTCAGATTATGTCAGGGGCATAATCTGAAAGACCGTGAGACCTGCGCCAAAATCAAGAGTCGGACACTTAAACAACTGAGCCACCCAGGCACCCCAGGCGCCTTGTTTTCATTTTCCATTAGATCCCAAAAACTATGTAGCTTGTCCTGCAAATTAGGAAACCACCTGGCCTAGTGATCACCAATGTTAGGTGCTCAGTTTATATTAGTCTTCTCTTTGTCTTCCTCCTTCTCTTAAACATGCAAAGTCAAGGGCAGTCAGTGTCTCCTGCTTCGTACTGGCTTCCCACACACTCTTATCCTCTAGAGATAAGCTCAATTAATTGCAGTGGCTGCCTTTTCCCACTATATCTTTGGAGTCACATTCCAGGACCAGCTAAACATTACCTAACTGTTTCCTAATTCCAAATGCCCCCTTTCCATCTTATAAAGCTATAGGAAATAATCACTTGATCCTTTTTCATGGTAGGGAACTTCCTCTAATTACTGGATTAAAACAGAAGGTTGAGGAAATGGTAATGGTACATTGACATGGAATTTGTTTTCAGTGTTCAGCTCAAACCTACTTTTTGACACTGGCTTGGTGTCAGGTCTAGGCTTTGGAAGACTGAATCACAGAACGTCTACCTAATGTCAATTCTAGACCCTATGAACTATGTGATTACTGATATAGTTGGATTAATATTTACAATAGTTTTTACTGGTTTTTAATCGTTGCCCTTGTTCATTTGTCCCAGTTTTGTGTTCGTCTTTTTCTGCCTTTTGTGGTTTTAATTGAGCACGTTTTTATGATTCCATTTTATCACCTTTCCCAGCATATCAGTTATTATTTTTTTTTAACTTTCTTTTTTCATGTTTATTTATTTTTGAGAGAGAGAGAGAGAGACAGAGCATGAGTCGGGGAGGGGCAGAGAGAGAGAGAGAGACACAGAATCCGAAGCAGGCTCCAGGCTCCAAGCTGTCAGCACAGAGCCCGACGCGGGGCTCGAACCTATGAACCATGAGACCATGACCTGAGCCAAATGTCGGATGCCCAAATATTGAGCCACCCAGGCGCCCCAATTACTATTATTATTAACTATTACTTTTTTAGTGGTAGCCCTAGAGTTTCTCATATACATGTACAGCTATTCCAAGTTCACTTTCAAATAACACTATACCACTTCACAGGTAGCTTGAGTACTTTATGATAACAAAGTAATCCTTATTTACACTTCCCATCCCTTGTATCATTGCTGTCATTCATTTTACTCATATATAGGTAATATATAAACATATATGTTCATTTATTATATAATAAGCCTATGTATATTTGAATACATTATTGCTATTATTGTGAGCAAACTGCTTTGTTAGATCAATTAAGAATAAGAGAAATAGGAGTGCCTAGGTGTCTCGGTTGGTTGAGCATCTGACTTTGGCTCAGGTCATAATCTTATGGTTTGTAAGTTCTAGCCCTGCATCGGGCTCACTGCTGTCAGCGTGGTGCCCACTTCAGATCCTCTGTCCTCCTCCTCTCTCTCTGCTCCTCCACTGTGAATGCTCTATCTCAAAATAAAATAAACATTTTAAATAAAAAGGAATACGAGATATAAAAGTTTTAATTTCACCTTCACTCACTCCTTCTTTGATGCTCTGTATTTTCTATGCAAATCTGAGTTTTCTGACCTATATGATTTTCCACCTCTCTTATGAACTTCTTTTAACATTTCTTTCAAGGCAGGCCTACCAGCCACAAATTCCTTCAATTTTTGTTTGAGAAATTCTTGCTTTCTCCCTCACTTTTAAAGGATAATTTCACAGGGTACGTAATCCCAGGTTGGTAGTTTTCCTTCCTCAACATTTTAAATGTTTCCCCCATGTTTAAATGTTTCTTTTTGATTTTATGGTTTCTGAGGGAATATAAGATGTAATTTTAGTCTTTGTTTCTCTATAGGTTAGGTGTTTTTGTCCTCTGGCTTCTTTCCGGATTTTTTCTTTATCTTTGATTTCTTGCCATTTGAAAATTATTTGCCTAGCTACAGAGGTCGGGTAGGTTGCTTTGTTTGGCATTTTTCATGCTTGGTATTCATTGAGCTTTGTGCTTTGGTGTCTGATATGAATTTGGTGAAATTCTCAGTCATTATTGTTTCAAATATTTGTTCTGTTCCTTTCTCTCTTTCTTCTTTTTCTAGTAATCCCATTAGGTGAATGTTATATATTATAGATAATGGAATATTAATCAACCATGAGAAGAAAGGAATCTTATCATTTTCAACAACATGGATGAACCTGATAGATATTATTCTAAGTGAAGTAATCCACACAGAGATAGGCAAATACTGTATGATCTCACGAATATGTGAAATCTAAAAAAATAAAAGTCAAACCCAGAAGCAAAGAGTAGAATGGTTGTTACCAGGAGCTGTGGTTAGGATAAATGGGGACATACGGTCAAGGGGTACAAGTCTTCACTTATAAGATAAATAAATTCTGGGGTTCTAACATATAGCATAGTGACTGTAGATAATAATTGTTGTATATCTGAAGCACCCACTGGTTTGAGCTTCTCTGTACTGGGTTTCAAACAAAGTAAGTTTCTTTGGGGGTATCTTTGCAGTTCTCTGTTCTTATGCTTCTCTTTCTGGGCAAAATCTCTGAGCCAGTGCTCCAGAACTGGGGGACGTTCATGACCTGCTTGTCTTAAATGGATACCTCTGATAAGCAGTGCTCAGGGGAAGCAATAGACTCTATTTTTGTTTGGTTAGTTTTGGTTTTGGTTTTTAGCCTTTTCCCCACCTTTTTAACTTCTCCCAGAGTGTAACTCTGCACTATGAGTGAGCCGAGGCAAAGGTGATCCAGCCCAAATATCTTAGCCTGCTATGCCCAGAGTTGAACACCTGTCCCATGAGGGCTGGATGTATGAAGTGGGCCCCCCAAATCCTGGCTGCATTTGCCAGAAATTTAACCTTTTGAACTTGAACGTGGTGTGAAAAAAAAAATGCCTTCTTGCTTATCCCTCCCCCACAAAATACATCCCATGACTAGGAGCTAAGGGGAAAAGAGGGCTTGTTTTATAGGCCATAACCAACCAGATTTAAGCATTTAGACACTGAGATGAGGAGTGGGAGAGGAGAGAGCGGGTCACAGCTCAAATACTACAGACTTTCAGTTCTTACCAAGATTTGGTAAATTTTTTTAGTAGTGTTTCTCCATCTGCTCTATGGCTTTAGTAAAAACTTCCAGAGGCTTCAAATGATTGAGTTTGTAAAAAAATAATTTTTAAGAGTTATGGTTGTTTTCTGGGAAGCAGTTTTGTGAGAGTCCCCACACTGCCATTCTGGAAGTCTCTTGCAGTATTTTCTAATGAATTTTGGCAAGTTTAAGAAAGAACTTAAAATGGCTTTTCAACTTTCAGAATTGCTATTAAAATTAAGCTTTCAGGTCTTCAATTATAGGACATTTATTGCAGAGTGTAGGACCACCAGCAGAGAAGCTGGGAGAGAGGAAATATATCTGTTAACTCTAGAGGTATCTACATAAGTTGAGACAATTCAAATTGTGCCATTTTTATTTGATAATATTAGACAATTATGATAATAATGATGTAAAAATAATCAAATTTATTTTAGATACAACTTTAGATTAGACAAAGAAAACTATGGGAATGGAATTTAGAAATGAAAGAAGTAAATACCTTATATTAAAAAGTGTTATCATTGGATAAACTTTAGATTTAAGTTATAAATACTGTACTCTTCACCACTAAATTCCAATTATATAAGTTCTTTGATTTTCTGCTAGAAAGTTGCTCTTTACTATCGTAAAGAATGCTGAGTTTATTTCTTTTTTTACTTAAACGTGTGATACTATTTTCTCTTAATTTTGTCACTTTTACCTCTGATGCAGAGATACTTCCTAATTTATAAATCTATGCACTTAGTACAATTTTTCTATACCCTATATTGCTAGATATTTAAACTAGATAATAAACCATAAACACTCACTTCCATGTCACTCCGTCTATTTAACCCAACTATTTTTGACCTGCACATGAGTCATTTATGTTCTACACGCTCAAAGAATTGAACTAACTAATGGTTTTAAAACATTGTATTTGTAACATGATGGTCACATCAGGTATTTCTCAAATGAAAATACCCTATGTCAGATTAAATTTTTTTAATGAGTGACTTATCATTTTCTCGTATTTACATCTTACCAAAGTTGTCATGTAACATTAAGCACAGCTAACTGCTGTTGTAAGATATGTAAGAGTTAGAGTGAGGAGGGTATATCAAAACACAAATCCTACCACACATGTGCATCTATTTCTGCCTACAGGCTGTGATTCTTTTTCGATAAAGAATGTTTGAACAACTTTCACTGGTGGCGTGCTGTTGCTCTCTGTTCACGGATTAATTAAAACACGTTCCAGTAAAAACCTCCAGCATGAATACATGGAACCAAAACATGTTCTGTGTACTGCACCTTCTTATGTGATAAGCCATATTTTCCTTCAATGAATGCACATTGCTTATGTTTTTAGAACTATTAAGCTGGGATAATTATGGAACAATCTAGACAATGTTCAATAGCCCATGCAGATGCCTGACAGGGCATGTTGTCTCTTAATTAGGAATTTGAATGCCTAATGCTTGTATATTAACTGAAATAATTGAATAGATGTTTTACATTTCTTTCACTTTTACTGACTTCAAAGCCAGACTAGCTGGAATTATGTGTTTTAAAAAGAAAAATATTTTATTATGTGTTACATAGGAACTAAAGATGTTACATTTAGCAGATATTGGTTTAATAATTTTGCTTGCATTTTTTAGCACAATATTCCATACAGCATTTTACAGATTCTGACACATCCCATATCACCTTCCTGTTAGTACTGGAAATCAAAGCTCAATGTTTCACTTTTTTTTCCTAAATACTTTATTAATTAGATTATATAAACACTGCATTTGATGAGAAGTGTGTGACTAATATAGCATAAACATATATATTGCTCATATTTAAAATGCTTGATAACTTAGTGCTTATTCACAACTATTAATACAAAAGCTGTTTTTAAACATAACAAATTGTTCTCTATTAAGAATACACATAGTGACCTATTTCCATAAACATTTTTAGTAAGAGGTATCTTGATGTGCATAACCCTGCAGACATTTTATGGAAATTAGACAATATTGTGCAGAAATACATCAGAGCCATATTGTTTTTGCTTAATATTCTGAGAGGTGGGTTATTTTTGTTTGATATATGATGCAAAATAAAGGACCCTATATAGCAGTGAATATGAGCCTTTGTATGTTTCAATATATTTCTCCCTTTGTTTTGTTCATGCACCTGGTTTATTTGCAAGATTTTATGCATAAAACACAAAAGATATTATTTGGGAACTATGTGTTGTGTGTGCTCTCACATGTACAATCAGATTAATGCTGATTATATACAGAAACAGGAATTGCCTTCATAGGCTCAAAGACTCTTAAGAGATATAAGTTTTGGTCAAAATATTTAATAATCAGTACAGCCTATATTATTTAGCTTAGTTTTTTGAAGAAAAATATGGAGTTTGTCTTACACCAGAGAGTTGTGGGATTTAGAAATGTTGAATGTCAAACAAAGATATGCATATCAGCTTTTCTCCTAAACAATACGAATTATTCCACATTAGATTAATGTGATAGTCATGCAAAGCATAGGGAATAGATGCTGCATGGAGAAACAAAGCTATAATTCAGAGGAAGATGAACTCTCCTTGCAAGAAAGAGTTGAAAATCATAACCTATCCTAATTTTGTGTTATAACTCAGAAATGCAGACACTCTTTCCATTTTTAAGCAGCCATTCAGCAGCTCCCATTTTTTGCATTTTATTTTGCCATTTTAAAATCAGAGAATCCATATTAATATATTAGATTGATTTCAATAATATATCAACTCTTCTCTTGTCATTTTTGTTAGAATATATGTGATAAATAATGCATATATTGGCCCATATTGGATAGGAAAAGATATATATTGTAATGAAACAAATAACAACCAAATTATTAATAGAACAGGAAATGCTCGATGCCCAACAGTCATACCCTCTAAACAACAACAACAACAAAAAATTGAGTCATATTAATGTATTCAACAGTGCCTTGGTGACACATCAGATGCCATCTGTCATTACATGCTTATTATGTTGCTGAAATAGAATTATGAGGTTTTGCTGACAATTACTGCAGAACATGGTATGTTACATTCTTCTTCTTTTTTTCGAGGCGAGTGGAGTTGTATTTCATTTCCACTTAGTCTACAGACAGGCTATAGAAAAAACAAACAAACACATGAGTCATCTTGAAATTGAACTAAGAAATCACAGTATGTGACTTTTTAGATACACACCTAGAGATGGAAATATTCTCTTCTTTGACTCCTTGAACCTCCTTTCACTGTCTTTTCTTTATAGATATAATTTTATTTATGACAATTTAGGAAAATATATTTTTAATTCAAAATACCCTTTGTTACCAAGCAATAAATCCTTTTGGAATGGAAATTTACAGAAAGAATTATTTACAGGAATCAACTATAATTACATATAATTCATGCTGCAGCTGCTTATAATTGTAGTTTTCCCCAGGACCTTTCCCTACTTATAACCACCGGAGAATTGCTTCTTTGCGAATGGTTAATCGGAATAATAATTTTTCTATAACTAGATGCAATGGCATTAAATGATTAGTGAGAAACCTTTTCTTTCCATAATCAGATGAAAATATAAATTTGGTTTGACAGTAAAAATTTGATAAATACCTACTATGTGTAGGAAATTGAACAAGGTGATGCAAGTTAGGATGCGGGATAAATAGAAATCATAGTCTCTACCTTAGAAGAATTTAAAATCTTGCCAAAGGTTTCAAAACATAACCATGCGTAAAAACAATGTAAAAGTATTTGTAAAGGATAACATTGGAGAAACATGGAAATACTATATTCTTATTTTCCTAAGTACAAGACCAATATATTTTATAGAAAGGTAAAAGTTACAAATGTCTTCACATAAACTTGTCTATGAGACACACGCAATGCTTGATCTTTACTATATGTATTTATTATGTTGTTGGAGTTCCAAAGACCATGTGATTCAGTTAAAATACGTGAAATTTGGAAGGAATCAAAATGGAGCCTAGTATACAGAATTAGTACTTTGTGATTGGACAAATTATTTCACTTATTTGAGACAAATTATTTAAACTTTCTGAGGTGTCTTCTAGTTAACAATAAGAAGAAAATATCTATCTCTTGATTCTTATAAAGATTCATTCAGATACCATACATAAAAGCCCAACTTGTGGCCCAACCAGAAAATAACAGGCTGTTATAATGGCAGCATTCCATACATAGCTCTATGGATAGGGCTTTGTTGCCTTTTGGGCACTAGAATCTTTTACTATGACCATAATCATAGGACTAATATTGTCTATTTATATGCAATACCCATGAGCATCCTTCATCTAGTAAGAAAGAAAAAACATGGAATTCTGGAGAATTATTGAATCTATATTGTACAATTAAATCTATGTGCACACTAATACATATAATATATTTGCTTTTATATTTGCTTTTATATAACAAACATAAAAGACTATTCAAAAGAATCTAAAAGAGATTCACAGTTATCTGTCCCCAGGAAAATGGTACTTTTCCTTAGAAACTATTCTGACTAAACCATCTTCTGTGTGTCTAGTTAGAGAATCCTTATGGTTTCTGAACGTACTCCGTCAAAGTACAGATTAAGTGTATTGAGTCTCTCTAAGAACTACACTTCCTGGAGTTCACATCCTATGTAGTCCTCACCTCCTTGTGTATGGGCTAACCCTATGACTCATTTTGAACAAGAGAATGCAATGAAGAAAACATGAGACTTCCAAGCATAGTTTGCTTGCTTATTTGTTTATTTATTTATTTACTTATTTTTAAGCTCACAGCTTCTTCCTGGGTCTAAGGAAAACCTTGCTCTGTGAGTGTTCACACAACCACATAAGGGATCCAACTAGTTTAAGACAAATAAGGACACCCTAGATTCTGCAATGATTATCAAGGAGAGATACTCATGTGTGCCTTGTGACTGGATTGGGCTTATGAAAGTTCTGGCTTTTCCAGCAGTTGCCTTGAAGTCTCTAACATCCATTTCTGATGGGCAACAAAGATTCCATGAATCTTATATGTTAACCAATAAGAGTCAGGAGATAGTAAGAAACCAGCAGATAAACTACTTGCTCTACCTTCTCTTGATGGAATGTTTCAAGAAGCAGCAATTTTACGCAGCCTCCAGGAAGATCTCTCAAGAGACTTAGAAACCCATTGTGTTTATGGAGAATCTATGGCTCACTCGGTAATAACCTTTGTGTTTCTTCTCCTGCCTGTGTTTTCTATCATTTTCTGACTTCTCTTTTACTCATTGTGATTTCTCTGACTTGTTTCCTCCAATAAAAAGCTAGTATGCACCCTTTGACCATAGGCTGTATTTTCTAGAGAACCCAAGTATGACAACCAGTAAAGAGACATTATAAAATACTTACATTGGCATGTGTAAGGACAGACCAGAGTTGAAACACTGAAATTTCAGGTATTATGGGACCTTAAAGATTTCTTTTGGAAATTGCATATTATCCAAAGTATTTAGAAGTCTCAAATTTACAAAGTTTAAGTGTTTGGTTATGTAGTAGCCATCTGGGCTCTATTCTGATATGGGAATGCAACCGTTGTCTGCTCTAGGTTTCATTTAAGATACAACAGGCAAATGCTTTTTTCTTTTCCTAAGTATGTTAAATCTAGGCCCTCCTTTTATTAAGATGACTTCAAAATAAATGTTTATCATATTAAAACAATGCAAGTTCTCTTATGAAAACAACTTGCTGCAAATACTATGAGTACTCACTACCCATATATTAAAGAGAATGAGATATCACATAAGAGAGGTCACTCTCTTCTGTAAATGTAAACATTTTATAAGGCAGGGAAAGTGCTGCCACAGAGTCTGTACCTCAGCATATCCAAGACCAGGGCTGGAAGTCAGGAGAATTAGCTGCAGGTGCTTAGGGCTTAGAAAGTGCTGAAGGGACGAAAGGCCAATGTGTTGGCTCCAGGTTAGTTCTTATGATCAACTATTCTTTTTATCTTCCCATAAGACCACCTCTCTCGTTTGTTGCAGAGGAAGGGAGGGATAAGAGGAGGGGGCCAAGAAGGAGTTAGAATGCGATTTCAAATAGGAAATAGAATTCCTCAGCGATGGCCCTGTAGCAGTGAGAAAAGGCGCATTAGCTTAAGCAGATTGGGGAGGGCAGCAGGGGTGGGGCATTAGAATTATTCACGTAATTTAAAGCATTAAAAGTAAATCAAGACAATGGCCTCTTCAGTGTTTAGACCTGTACGATTTCTGGCCCCTTTCCACACATTTTTCTTTTGTTTATCTCCTGAGAGATGCCCACATGTGTACAATACAAAGAACTGAGTCATAAAAGCAGAGGCCTGTTAGCCTCCCTGAGGACCAATTAATGGTGCTCCAAATCTTGTGGGCAGGCAGATAAAAAGGATAGAGAGAGCGAAGGGGAAGAGGATGAATACTCAACTAGACTAGGGCAGGATTTTTCTTTTTTTTTTTTTTTTAGATGTTGGAAGGGACTTCTTTAGCTATTCTTATCTAACTTCTTTAGGGTTTGTGGGTGTTTTTTCTTTCTTATTTTTTTTCTTTCTCAACTGCTCCTGGAGTCCCCCTAGTTGTAATGTGAACAGAGAGAAAAGTAGTACTTCAAAATATCAACTAGGCTTTCATCCGAACTGATGACAGCACGAGCCTGGTTGAAAAAAAAAAAATTAAAAAAACGCCATTTAGAATGTTTCTGTTCCTCTGTTCGTATATTGGCAGTTTTATTGATAGGTGCTTGAGTTTGTATTACCATTTGTATCTCCAAGCTGGATATTACTGTGAAGGCAAGGAGCTTTGTAGTTCAACCTTTAACTCCAATCTCACCCCCTACGAGTCCACAGGCCTTTGAACAGCCACGGAGTGGCACTTTGAAATCAGGAGTTGAAAGTGTTTGACATGGAAAGGGGAGCTTGAAAGTCTTGCTCTTTGAACCTTTTCTTTTCAAAGTCCCACTGAAAGTACAGGCAGGACAATAATGGGCAGGCTGGGGGCTCTTTGGGTGAAGAGGGGATATGTGGTAATGAGGATTTAAGTGTTTCCTTAGCTCAGTCCTACTCTGTTTCCTGTGTGTGGGGGAATTAAAGCTGCCTTAAGATAACGCAGTCGCCTTTTGGTGGCAGTGGTTGGATTTTTTTTTTTTTTTAAACATGTTAATTCATTGCTTAATGACATTATGAGAAAAATCCATCCAGCCGGCACAAATGAAAAAGTGGACCTCAGAATTCTCTCTGGCCCAGCCAACTTGGAAGAATGATCTTCCAAAACTCCCCACTGATGAGGCAGAGGTATTTCTGAAGTTTATCTATTGAAGGGAAAATGAGCTGCTTAGCATTGCTTGGAAAGGGACTTGGTCATTACTGTGGCATTTCCTCTGCTTAACCAAGAAGCAAATTAAATTCTAAATCCACCATTTGTTTTAAAAACAGATTTAGATCATTGATGAGTATGGTGAGGTAAGATGATAGCATAACTTTTGGGAAATTTAGCTCTATGTCAACAGAATGAAAAGGTGAAGTTGCAAGCAAACCAGCTTACATGCATTTTCCATTTTATTAACCATTCTTTGTGTGTAAAGATACTCCAGGATCACTACCAGAACAACAGTTTTTTAGATGGTTTCCAGTACTAATGCATCTAATCCTTCATGAAGTCCATCTTTTGACCAGTGCATACTTCCTCTCTACAAAGTCCAGTTTATGGTGATGGAATTCAGGAAGCAAAACAGATCACAAAACAAAGAAATGGATGACATTAAATTTAATGCTTTCAAAATAATGATTAATAACTACTTTTGGTTTGGTGGCTAAAAAACTAATCACATCAAATGGAGATGTAAACAAGTTAAGATTAACATTATTATAATTTTATATCACTGTTAAAATTGATAAAGGAAAAGTGACCACAATATTTGTTAAGGACCTATTACATGAGAAACACAGTATTTTATAATTTATTTTACAGATGTTTTCCCATTAATCTTCTCTATAAGCCAAAGATGGACATGGTTATCCTTATTTTACATATGATCTTGAGATTTATAAAGATTAAGTAGCTGAAACATGATCACAAGGCTCAAAAGTAGTGAAATTGAAATTTACATCCAATAATTCCAACTCCAAAACCCAATCATTTTTAACTGTATGGCACATGTGCATCAGGAACTTATTCATAAGAAAGACATATTTAGAGTAAAATAAAGAATAAGTATGTATTGAAATCACTTTCTATAACAATGACGATGCCATTGCAAATATTGTTGAAATGCTTTCTTAAACAGAAATTAAAGGACATTTAGTATAATTTTAACAGTTATGGGGATTAATAATAAATCCTGACTCATAACTGTGAACACTGCCCAAAATTCTGATTAATCAATAATAACATGCAGTTCAGTTGTGAATGACTGAAATGCACAAGGTCTGGAAATAACTACCTAAATTCTATGTATTGATACATTTTACCCGTGAATTATCTCTACAATTATTATAGATCTAAAAAAAAATTTTTTATTTGAGCATGACATTCTGCTATGCTCCAATCCTGGAGTAATTTATCCCATGTTTGTGTCCAGCTCCTGATGGATGAAAAAAAAAAAAATTGGACTGGAGTATCAGAACTCTCTAGGTTGCTATGGCTTATTGATTGGATAAAGAGGACTTATTTTTCCTTGAGCTTTGAAATTCGAAAAACACACATTTATTTCCTATCATGAAATGGTGTTTTGTTTGCATAACTAACATTCACTATACTGTGACTACATAATGCTGGATTAAAAATAATGATGGTTACTCTAATGAGCATAGATCCTTGTGAAATTCCTTCTGGCAGTACAATGTTTCATTCCCTCCACAGGTTTCTTGGATAACTAATTTGTGGCTCAGTATTTTCTATTTTCTGACCTATTTGAAATGAAAATACTTTGTTATAATAAAATATTTTTATTATTTAATTTAAGCACAAATATTTACAAGCATGTATAATAAATACATCACACAGTACTTATATATACATACATATGCCAGTACATTAAATTAGCAAGAGACCTGGAGACAGATTGCCTGGGCACTGGGTCCTGGTTCAGACATTTCTTAACTATGCATCTTTGGGCAAGTTACTTAAGCTCTCTGTGCCTCTCTTTACTTAATGCCAAAATGGTAATAATTAGTACAACAAATTCATAGGGAACTTGTGAGGATAAAAAAGAAAACAAAAATAGTGCCAATAAAAGTTAGCTATTATCATTATTAAAGGTAATATGTCTTTATTAGGTGCTGTAGTGACCTAGTAACCATAGATACGAAAAGTTTGAATGTAGCTATAAGTAATATGAATGAATGTCTTACATCTCCATTTTCCTTTTGGTCCTAGAACAACTGAATGATTGTAATTATGCTATTTTTAATCCATTATTATTATTATTATTATCGTCATTGTTACTACCTGTAAACCAAATAATTAAGATAAAAAGTTTAAATAGCCCAAGGGCAATTATACAACTTTAATATTGTTAGAATGCAGATTTTCTCACTAAATTTGATCTTTAATACTAATGAAAACAAAAACAAGCAAATAATAATTCAATCAATTCTGGGATGGGTAGGTAACATTACAAGAAGTTCCTAGATTAAGAATCTGCTTTGCAATATCACTTTAAATATGTGCGTATGTGTGTGTGTGTGTCCGTCTTCATTCAGTTTAATCAACTTTAGATGAATATTATTGAAGCTTATCTACAAAAAAAAAATTTGAGTTTTTCTTTGCTTCCCAAATGGTGAAATTTGCATCATGATGTGTTAAAGCAGAGGGGCAAGTTTGAAAAACAGACTAATGAAAACTGTAATAAGTCTATGTGGGTGAAATGTTATGTAAAAATAGGTCCTAGGGAAATATTTTTGAAAATTAACTAAAAATGAGTATGGCTTTCTTTATAAAAAGGTTAATTTAGTTTATTCAAAGTCCTACAAGAGTAATGATAATACATTAATTTCTTTATTTGCCATTAAATCTTAACAATCTGAAACTGTATGTGTTCACAGTGGTAATTCTTTACACATGATTCCCTTGTCTAGATTCTAGATACAAATGGTTTAAACAGTCACTATTTAATTAAAATTTCTTCCTAAGATTTTCTTGTCATTTTTATACAAAACTTTAAATCATGTATTTTATAAGATATCCAATTCTGAAAGATGTTGGAAAGTTTATGATACTTTAAAATATTTTATTTAATTAGAAACTGCAAAATCTTTCTTTATCATTTTCTTTTACCATTCTTCTATTACCAAAGAGTTTCATACTTACCCTAAATTTTAAAACTAATTATATTCCCTGGTATATTTTGCATACATAGCAATAAATGCAAATATTAATATAGATATTGATATGCAAAGTTATTATACAAGTACTTTTGATTCTAGCATATTTGTTCCTGACTGACCTTGTGAACTACTCAATTGATAGATGTTTCTTCCTGATGTTTCATTTTAACATTGTAGTTAAAAAGGTTTTTTTTATTTGAGAGAGAGAGAGAGCATGCACACGAGTTGGGGAGAGGGGCAGAGGGAAAGAGAGAGAATCTTAAGCAGGATCTCTAGACTCTGGGATCATGACCTGAGCTGAAATCAAGAGTCACATGCTCAACCGAATGAGCCACCCAGGTGTCTCTTAACACTGTAGTTTTTAAATAAACAATAATCTTCCTTACAAACCAATCAGCCATCTTTATCATAGTAAAAATTAAGATATGTACTTTTTATAAACCAAAGGATTAAATGTTATTTAGAAAACAGCACACAAAGTAACGTCATATGAAAGTTGCCTTCCCCCATATTTGTTTTTATGGCAATCTATAAGAAAAATCTAAATAACTAATGGATTAATTGAACCTGTCTGCCAGACTTAACCTTTTCAGAAGGAGTTGGTGAAGAAGTCTGAGTTTGACTCTCACTGCATTTCAATTTTTCCATGGTAATAATGAAGTTTCCTAAAATTATGTTTTGTAAATTACTTTGGAGGTTTATGGGTTGTTCAACATAATTCCCGGGCCTTCAAAATGGTATCCTTTGTACCAAATTTTAAAAATGATCAGATGCTACCTACAAAGCTTGATGAAAGAAAGAAATAAAGAAAGAAAGAAAGAAAGAAAGAAAGAAAGAAAGAAAGAAAGAAAGAAAGAAAGAGGAAGGAAGGAAGGAGGGAAGGAAGGAAGGTAAGAAGGTAGGAAGGAAGGAATACCTGACTCATCCCTGTAGTTTCTGATCTTGAGTATAGCCAACAAATTTGTATAGCTAGCCATCTCTTTAAGATTTTAATGTATTCTGCAGCACCTGGGTGGCTCTGTTGGTAAATACTAATTTAATCATCTTTTTTCTTTTAATTTGAGAACTTGTTCTTGTGTCACATCAGCCCTCCACTGATGATCTTTCTGTTTTGCTCTGTTAAGTGATTAAGCCTTTGATATTCTGAGGAAAGAGAGTAGAGAATCTCACTTCTTAAACAGATTCCAAGAAATCTTCTTTTTGACTGATTTTTCATTTCTAATTGCAGTGGTGTTTAGTGCTACCAATATCTGGCCATGTGTGCATTCTGTGCAGTAAGTCAGGTTGGTGCTCAGTTTCTGTCCTTTCACCTTAGAATTCATCTGTGGTGAGTCTGTTAAATTACTTACCTTCAAACATTTGCTTTTTATCATAAAAAATTTTACCTTTTTTCTAAATTTCTCACATTATCCTTATTAGTTAATGTCTTTGAAATTTTCCTTTTCTGTTGTTTTAGTGGAGTTTTAGTAGACTTTTAGTAGACAGAAAAATATATATGTTCAGTTTGTTATCTTTACCTAGAAGGCTCTTTATGAATTTTTAACATAAAATAAAATAAAATAAAATAAAATAAAATAAAATAAAATAAAATAAAAATCAGCAATTTTCTAAGGTATTTTGGTCTCCTTGAAATGTATTCCGTTTTTGGGTCAAAGTGCTTTAAGGACCTTGAATCTTAACCCTCTGATCAGACAGAAGTCTGAACCTCACCCTCTTTTTTAGAGGAGAGCATCTTCCCACTGTCCCATCCGCTTGAACTAGATGGCTCAGAAAAATAATAATTTTCCCTCTCCAGGTCTACCCCACCTGTTCTCATTGACCCTGGACAAGCGATTCTTAGAGACACAGACCTGAATCAGCAGCAGCATCATTATCTGGGAACTGGTTAGACTTAGGCTTATTGAATCAGAAATTTCGGGTGTGGTCCAGCAATCTGTTTCATCAATTCTTCCAGATGTCTTTGATTCATGCTAAAGTTTGAGAACACCAGTCTTGAGAAATAACTAGGGTCATATCTTAGCATAACATCATTGAAAATGACATTCCCAACTATGGAAAGCAATAGTTTATTTACCAAAAAAGAAAAGCAAAACTTTTAGATATATACTGGTGGTAAAATGGGGATTAATCTAAATGTTGTTAAAAGAAAGGTAGAATATAAGGTTAGAGAGATAAGAGTTCATTTTAAATGGAGCCATTCAGGATTTAGTATTCTGGCAAGCTCACTAGATCTAGCCCAGATATATATAACATGTATATATACATTGTTCTGTATATAACAATGATATTTGGTAAATGAAGTTGGGATGCTATATTGCTTTGACAGAGTATTGAATAGGTCACAAGGCATCACAAGTGGGCATGTTAAAATGGATTTATGATGTGGGATCACACTATCTGACCATATGCTCTCTGAGAGGGCTTAAAAGACACTATTCACCTAAGTAAAATAGTTGACTTGTAAGATGATCAATAGCATTAATCAATCAGTCACCTCAATGGCTATCTTTTGCAAGTAAGGGTTTATGGTTGGAGAAGTGTCCATGTGATGGGGCTCTGTAGTGTCAATACAAATGTAGCAGATGCCCTGTAGTGGCATTTAACAACTAGAGGCAAGGTGAGGATAACTACCGTAATGAATTCCAAGCTTGAATGATAACAGAGAACATTTGCTTGTAGATATTTATTGTGATGGCACTAACAGACCAATGTATTTGTAGGGTCAAGAAAGCTGGGAGAAAATGGTAGTATTGCTTGCCTTATATAACAAAAAGGATCAAGAGATGTGAGACAAAGGCTCAGCTGTCACAATGTGAAATTGTGATGCCTCTTCAGTTTCCAGATCTGAAGCAATTCTCAAATTCAGATCTCATTGACTCAAGGGGTTGTCATATCTGTTTAGGAATAATTCAACAAAGCCCCTGCCAAAATAAATGTGCATATATATATATATATATATATATATATATATGCATATATATATGTGCATATATATATGCATATAAATAAATAAATAAATAAATAAATAAATAAATAGAAAATATTCTCCCTAATCATCATTCCCCAGGTGGATCCTTAGATAGATAGATAGATAGATAGATAGATAGATAGAAAGGTAGATGAATGGATGGATGGATGCATAGATAGATAGATAGATAGATAGATAGATAGATAATAGATATAGATAGATATAGATATGCACATACATACATACATGTATGTAAATACTTACCAGAGTTAACTGACACTGCAGACACTGCAAAAAGGAAATATATTTCCTGAGAGCTGTTAGAAAAGGGCTTGACATAAATTATAAAGGACTTCCAAAAGCTGTGGTGGCTGTTGTGTTACAGGTATATAAATGGAAACCTGGCTCAAGTCTGTTTCACAGTGGTTCCAATTGCAATGCAGGAAGATTCTTTGTTCTTTCTTCTTGTCTTGTGTATTTATTTGTCCTTGATCTTTTGAGTGATTGCTATTATTTTAGAAAGGGCCAAATAGAAGTTACCTAGTCTTCTATATCCTGTCCAGATAGTAAATCAGTAACAAAATTATATAAATCCTAGGTAATAAACAGAGATTAACGCCTTCCTTAAGAAAGTCTTAAATATGGAAGGTGATGAGTATCATTATATTCACATTCAATTTATTGATAAGGGCCTACGAAAACAAAATACAGATGAACCATGACCAATAACTGTGCACTACCATAAAAATAACTAAGTCAAAATCCTAATTTCAGCTGTTGAGCTGAATATGTTAAATTTGCTAGATCAGTTTAACACAGCCTATCTCATTTGGTGGGTTAGTATCAACTAACCTAATCTATCAAGATTTCAATCTTCATTAAGAAAAGATCAGTACTACTTCATATTTACATGGAAAGGATAGTAGTATGCCCTCACATTTTTGCCTTAGGGTACATATAATATCTTGTTTCAGTGAAAATGTAGCTCAAAGGGACTTTTATTATCTTGCTATTTTCAGATCATCTCACTGGCTCCCAATAGTGATAACAGCATACTAATTTTACCAACGAACATGATGTGGCGAGTCTCTTGGATGCCATAGAAAGACACATATGTGCCAAATAGTGGGTGATAAACCTAACCAAATTTGCCTACGTAGTACAATGTATAGGAGTCCAATGATTTGGTGCATGCTGGGACATATCCTCTATGAAAAAGAACAAGTTTTCATGCCTTACAACTCCTTCAGTAATTAAGAAACACATTGCTTACTAGGTCTCTTGGACATCAGATCAGTATGTTCCATATTTGTGAATTCTGCTCTGTCTTTGGTCATGTGACTGACAGGTAGCTCATTCTTCAGTGGAAGCTGATCTACTACTTGGAAGACATGATCTGACAGATCTAATGGTGCTACAGATATCTGTGGTAGATATAGATATTCACCTACATATTATATTTGATTTATTATATTTTATATATTGTATATAAATATATATTTATTATAATATAATATATGTATATATATTATACAGTCCCTTAATATGTAGAATAAGACCATTCCTTCTGCAAAAAAGAACTAATTACTATGTAAAAATCATCTTCTAAGGCAATCTTGGGCTTTTATAGAGATTGGATACCTGAGATATAATTTGACACTAAAATCATAATGGCTTACTATTAACTATGTATTTTTAAATTTACCAAGTTTGAGGAGGGATAATAGAAATCCATATGATAATGAAAATGGTACATTTCAGATCTGTACTAATTGGGTCCAGAGTGGAAAAAAGTCCTTCTCTCAGCTCACAGCTACTGCTTCTTAGTGAGTTCCCTATGAGCAGCTGAGGGAGGTGAAAAATATTTGGTCCTGATCCATGCATGCATCAGTTTGATATAGTGATACAAGCTGAAATTAAATTTCTGTTACAGTTATATGCAGACATCACCCCACTGGGAAGAGCTTCAAGCTGTGTATTGGGTTATCAAGTTTGAATGGAGGGACAATAATATAAGGGGAAAATACACAGAAATGTTGGACAGTAGCCAAAAGTTTGACTGCTTCGTTATGAAGACTGTAAAATGAAGATGAAGATGTCTAGAGAAGAGGCATGTAGACAGACCTATGGAAGGAGCACTGAAGTGTGTGAATCTTTATGATTCATGTAAATGCCCATCAAAAAACATCCACCTTAAAGATTATGTTCAACAACACTGCTACTCATCCTCCTTTGATCATCCTTTCTTGGGTCCATTGCCTATCTCTTTCATAGTTTTCTTTTTTTAAATAGGTGAATTTTATTTTCTAATGACTACCTTGGGATAGTTAGTATAGTTCTTAGCATAAGAATTACATTTTCTGACACCCTTAATATCTGTAAAAACAAAAAGAGCAAAACAAAAATCCAGTGATTGATATCACCGGGGTAGACAATTCTATATTTGAAATAATTTTCCTTTAGAGATTTTAAGATATCACCCCTTTGTTTTCTGAGTTGTAATGTTTCTGTTCAAAATATAATGCTAATTTCCTTTTTGCTTTTCTTTTGCACACCTATTCTATTCATATGTTCTTCCCTGTATACAATTTTAAAATCTTTTATTTATTCTTGGTGTTCTCAATTGTAAAGATGATGCACATTTTTTAACATTTTAAATTTTATTTATTACTCCAGATATTCAGTGGGAGCTTTTAATCTAGAAATTTATGAGCACTAATTCTAGGAGCTTTTTAATATTATCTTTTATAATTTTTTCCTACTCATTTTTTTTATTCTCTTCTTCTGGAAATTAATTGTATTAATTTAATTGTTTGTGTTCCTTTAATGATCCTTGTGTTTTCTACTTAATTTCTCCTATTTTCAACTCTTTGCATTTTTAATTTTCTTTATGAGGATTTACTCATTTGTAATCAAAATTTATTATTATATTTATTATTTTGATAATTTTGTTTAATTTACTAGGCTGTTTGTACTCAATTTTTATCTTTAAATAACATCTTACAATATTTTTAAGGAGATTAATTATTGTTTTTTGTAATTTTTATTTTATTTGTGACAGATCTATTTCCTTTATGTTTCTATGTTTTGCTTATTTTTGGTATCATTTAGCCTATCTATTCATATTTAAGGGAGACACATTAAGCAGCACTGTATTGTGATTTTCATGTATGTGTTCTGTATTACTGGAGGAATCCTTGTAGGAGCCAAGATGGGAAAGAACACCAAAAGTCTTACTTTCACTAATCCCCTCTTTTCAGTAATGTGCATCATCCATCTATGGAAGTACCTGCTGTGCCCAAAATCCAGGGCTGATTTGCTTCAGTTTCTTTAGTGAATAAATATTCATTTACAGCTTGGATATGATATTGGAATATTAGTAGTCATCTGAAACTGAAGGGTAGGGTCAAGGATATGAGTGTCTATCTTTTTATTCTATCATCTTCCATCCAATCCACCTGTTTTCAGTCACCTTTCATTCTGTCTTTTCAAGTATTTGGTACTCCACAATCATCAGAATTAGTCAAAAGAATCAAAATAATAGTGTGTCAAATATATAAATTAAAAGATCGAAAAAATAGGCAAGCAATGTTTTCTTTTTGGAATTCTGCTTGGTGATATCTTCTTCTATTTGGGAATGACATAGATAACTGATGGATAGATAAATAGATAGAAAATACAAAGAGATAGATAGATATAGATAGGTGATATGGGTAATTATAATCTCTCTTGCATAATTGAATGACTCTACAATTAGGCTTCTGTATAGCTTCTGTATAGAGAAAATGCTGCAGCAACCATTAGTAAACAAAATGGAGTTTAAATGCATAAATAGAGTATAAAATAATTAAAAATTTTAAAGCTATATTTTTTGAAAAAACAGAGATGAAATTTTATAGAACATATGAAAAGCATCAAAGTATGAAAACAGCATTTGCTTCTATTCTCATTGCACTTGGTTAAGGAGCTCTTATTGGCCATTAAAACATTTTAGAAACACACTGAAATAGAGCTTTATTTTATTAGAAAAGCTACATGGGTCCCATACTCCTGGTGTGTACATTTTTCATTCATATTTCTTTCATCTAATTTGATTTTTTGGATTTAGGGTATTTAAACATCTGCCTATAGCAAATATACAAAATTTTCCTACCCTTAGACATAAATTCTAATCAAGAATAGTAAAAAGTCATCATAAAATCAGATTGTTTAAATAAGTGAGATCTCTGTGGCAATATGATTTTTTTATTGTGTTTTCTCATTTTTACATGGTGGGAAACTGAGGCCTAGAGGAGTTAATGACAAAAAGTTATACATCAAATAGTAGAGCTTCTGTTCCTCTCTGTACTGTTCTATGCAGTGTACCACAGTATCTCTAAAATATTATTTTTATATCCAATTATTGTCCTTTATTGGGTAGATTAATACATTTCCTGGATAGGTGATTATTTCTAAAGGTTTCACATAAGTTTCTCAAAGGTTATTAATATTATTTCATTGCCTTTCATTAGATGTTTACTGAGTAAGTATTACGTGTGTTTGCACTATGCTAGGAATATCATTAATGGGCGAAAAATGTCAATTAAATACTCTACTAATATTTTAAGTATTTTTTTAGTAAGAAACAAGAGGTATGCTGCTAGGAATTTTTAAAAATTGAATCTCTGCTTCCAACTTCTTGCTCTACATAAGAGCATCCAAGGATTCTGGCTTCCTCTACTCATGAGAAATTTATTACCAGGCAGCCCAGTCAGAGTAATGTAAATGCTATAATCAAAAACATATTTCATAAGGAATGCATTAATCACGATAGGTTAAATAACAAAAGTGTTAATATTTAATATGTTTTCCTAGAAGGATGGAAAAGTTGAGCACTAAGATAAGACTCTAGGTGACGTGAGGGAACCACAGCAACATCTTATGCCCCCTGGAGAGAGCCCTGCAGCAGACCCTCCCTTTGTTCCTCACAAGCATCACAGAGAATAACAATATCAAATATCCAATACAAGTAGAGTTTTCAAGGGCCACACAAATGTCAGAGCAGCATGTCTTTAGATGATCTCTATAGAAATCACTTATTTAAAACAACCCCAGTACAAATTAATGTGTAAAATATTCCTCCTTACACAGTGAGACTTGTATTAGGTACAGGAGAGGAGGATGCCTCAAGTAAACTAGATTGCAACTTTAAAGAGGTACTCAGGTGCAGGACGAAAATACTTCCATGTTTGTTTGTTTTTTTTAATCAATGATCAGCCTCTTAGAATTCTTAAAAACATGAAACATGAAACACACAAAAACATGAAAACTGGACTCATTTCTGATGCTCATACTTTATTTAGGATTCACTTCATAAATGCAATTTTAAAACAAGAATATATTTGTTCAGTTCAAAAACAAAAACACTCATTTCATTGATCCCCTATCTTGTGTGAACATCTTGCTAGATACTGTGTGGAAAAGATGCATAGGAAACATTCATTGTATTAAAGGTGCTTGTATTCCATGAGGAGAACAGACCCAATATAATTTTAATATAATCTGGTAAATAGACTATATACTAAAATATAAGAGTAAAACAGGTGAAGAACACCTAAACCAATCTATGTAATTTATTTAGAAAAAGGACTTCTGGAATAGGTTACTCCCTCATTTGAGTGTTCAAGATTAAATTCAAGTAAAAAAGGTAGGTAGAACAGTTGAAGGAGAGGCAAAAGTACAGTGTGTCATACAACAAGGAAACTTGCAAGTATACTGACAATTCAACTCTAGATGGGAGGTACTTTTAGTCTAATAATAGCCCAGTAAATAAAATGTGCATCTGCATGCCATGAGGGCTTAGCCAATTGTAATTAAATCTTACTGAAGAAAAAAGCTGAAGATAATTTTTAGTTATTCTCATGGTTGCGTGTGTATATACATATATATACATATATATATATGTACACACACACACATATATATACACACATATATGTTTCAAATCATAATACCACGTTAGATTGCTTATACAGAAGTGAAAAAATATTAACTGTTTAGCAGATTCTTTGAAAGTAACACATAGTTTAATAATTAAAGATCTTTCTTTTTGTACTTTCTCCTATATTTTTCTACATTTAAAGTAGAGTACCTTTAATGGACTTCTAATGTATATTTTTAACATTTATTTCAGATTCCTAGATCCAATTCTTAACTTAGTTTATAGAGTATGCTTCGATATCTGAAAAACATTCTTGTTACTTCTTCCCCAAGATAACTTTAGCAGAAATGAAGTGGGTGAATGAATCTTTTACCACGTCATCGTATTCATTATTGTGACACCCAGAAAGCTTCTTCAGCAATGTTAAATACAATCCTTATGCGAGGCCCCCTTGTAGTCACTTAACTCATAATAACTCATGCAATACTCATCACAACTCCAGGAAATAGGTGTTGTTATTTCTTCATTTTATTTATTTTTTTAAGAGAGAGAGAGGACACAAATGGGGAGGGAGAGAGAGAGACAAGGAGAGAGAAAATCTCAAGCTGGCTCCACGCCCAGCACAGAGCTCTACACAGGGCTTGAACCGAAGACCCTGGGATCATGACCTGAGCTGAAATCAAGAGTCGGTTGCTCAACTGCCCAAGGCCCTAGGCGTTCCTATTTCTTCTTTTAAAAAATAGAGAATCTGAGTCACGTGGAAGTTAGTTTACATCAGTAGTAACACAACAGTCTGCTCAAAACTTTGGATTTCATATAATGAGTTATGCTGCCTGTGAGCATCCAGCATAGTTTTATGAAGATAATAAACCAACACAGAATTAAAAAAAAGAGTTTATATAGGTATTTTCTAATTGCCTTCCAACACCATTTTTGGACTATACTTAATAGATGTGTTATATTTTTGACCCTCATTAAATACCTAGAAGGTTTCTGAGAACTCATTACTATTTATCAAGAAAATAACAGGAACTTATATTGTATTCAATGACCAAACAACAGGATCACTGTCCAGATGTTTTTCACATGTTCAGAAGAGTTGAAGGCAAGCAGAATTGCTGCCATGGGTTGTGTGGGAAGGACATATTTTTATATCAATTATACTCCCCTAAATATGAGACTTCCATTCATAGGACTCTAGCGAGGCCATGAATTTAGCCAAGGGTATAACAGTGGTTCATTTCTATAACAGAGGGAAAACATAAGTCAATACAGCCAAAAAGACCAGCATTTTAAAATGAGTGATGGTAGCTGATGAATCATTTCTGCCTATTACCATGTTATAGTAATAAGAGAGGAAAAAGATATTTAGAGTTGAAGGGCAGTAAATATGGAACAAATAAACTAAAATGGTATAACAGAGTGCACAATCAACGTATGGAATATACTACTACAGAATGTAATATCATTGAATAATGTGGATAGATTCCTCAAACATTCAGGCAATTTTATGACCATAGGCCACATTTGTCTTCATATAAGTTAAAAAGATGGTAATCAAATCTCATGCTTCTGGAAGGAAAGTGATTGCCTATTAGACATTATTTTGGATAATGTTTTTATTTGTTTTCTTCTGAATTATAAGCTGGTGTAGGGAGGATATTAAATAGCTTTTTTATTCTTTGGTATTTTTAGTTTGTCCCATTTTGTGGCACTTATCTCGTATTGCTTTGTATGCAATAATTTGTGCACATATCCAAATCTTTTGAATTCTCAAATTGTTAACTCCTTAATGGGAAGAACTATATATATTCAACCTATGTTTTCCAAATAGCTGATGAATGGAATTACATATGATAAGGGATCAGGCAGTATATGCTATATGTTCTTTAAGTATATGCAGTCCCAAGGCAAATATTGATTTCTCTTATCAAATTTCCTGCAGTGTGCTTCCTGTTTTATGAATGTAAATTTTGCTTGGGCATTTTGACACAATACTTGGAGAAAAAGATGTGAAGAGGCATCAATATTACCAGTAGTTCGAGTGACTTGGTTGTGTGATATTAAAGTGATTTAGTTGTATAATATAGAATGAGAAAATGCTTTGAACAAACATTTGAATTCTCTCCTTGCATATGTGTATGTACAAATAAACAGTAAGAATTTGCAAGATTGCTAAGAAAAACCCACTGTTTTCTCTATAGACAATAGGAGCATGTATCTTTAATGCTCTAGAAAAGAAAGCTAGTTAGCAAGCAGTGATTACCTAAACACTATCTGAAAAGCAAACTTTATATCCTGTTGACCATATAACAGCTTGCCTAGAACATTTTCTTGATGTTTCAAACCTAAAATAACCCAAAGTCTTGATGTTTCACCCCAAGCCTCCTTTACCCAGTTCTCATAATTTTATTAAATAGCAATTGTATATTTTCAGTTGCTCACACCTAAAATCTTGGATTCTCATTCTCCCACACTCTACATAAAATCCATCAGCAAATTCTTGAGGCTCCTTTTCAAAATTAGTCTGGAATTTGACCTCACCTGCACTTGGACAAGCTGCCAGCCCAGCCCTAGCCCTATCAGCTACCACCGGAACTGATGCAATAGCCTCCTAACTGGTCTCCCATTCTTCTCATTCATCTCACTTAAGCATCCAGAACTATCTTTTTATAACAAAAGTAAGATCATAGTAATCCCCTGATCTAAACCTACCCTTTACTTCCCATCTTATTTATCTATCTGTTTGTTTGTTTGTTTGTTTGTTTGTTTATTAAGTAGGCTTCACACCCAGCATGGAGCTTAACATGGGGCTTGAGCTCACCACTCTAAGATCAAGACCTGACCTGAGATCAAGAGTCAGATACTTAACCAACTGAGCCAACCAGGCTCATAATAAAATCCAAAGACTATATTTTTTAAGGCCCTACATGATCTGAACTACAGTTGCATTTTCAGCTTTATTTCCTATCACACATTTCTTCTCTCAATTTGACCCAGGCATGTTGCTCTCTCCACTATTCTGCAAAAGTACCAACAATGCTCACTTTTAATGCCCTTCTCCAAGATATTCATAAGGCTGAATATTTTATTCTGATCAGCCATCACCCCCTCAGAGAAGTCTTGCATGATTATCTCTATCTGCAAGGAGGAACCCCTGTCACGGTGATGCCATTCATTAGTATTGACATTATATTTTACATTGATTTGCTCCTTGTCTGAGTTCCTTACCAGAAGGTAATATCCATAAGCACAGGAACTTAATCCACTGCAATATCCTTAATACTAAAAATAATTACTATCACATAGTAGGTATTCTCTATATATTGGATGAATTAATAGATACTATATTTATTTATATTTATGTAAAAGATGTTTAAATAACAAGTACATTGCTTGCTAAACTCAGTTCAATCAATTGGAATGGATGCACACACATAGAAATGTACTCCTACTTTGTTAATGTTTACCTAGATAAGTGGCAGTTTAATTGGAAAGAAAAAGTAATACAACAAGTATTGATAAAATAGAGAGATGTAAATGAGTGAGGGAAGAGAAATTTAAGGAAAACATGAAAGGAAAGAAAACAAATGAAAATAAGGTTAATTATTAGACTAACCCTCAGAAGAAGTTGTATATTTGGAGTAGAAGAGTAAATCAAGAGAAACATTTTTAAAGAAAGTAGATGGTTTTATTTGATAAAGAGTGGGTTTGGGGTTGTATCAATGGGCCAAACAGAATCTGTAGTCAGCCTGGACTGCACAATACTAGTTAAGATGTGCTCCTTCTAGTGATTTTCTTCTGAGCCTTCTGCCTCACCAAGACACCCTTCCCGGAACAAATGAGAGCAGGATTGCTAGCAATGTTAAATGACTCTGGCTTCTTTTCTCCACCGCCAACCACCCCCCCACACATTCTTAAGAATGATAGTTTTTCAGCTCTGTAAGTCAAATCATGACATCTCTTTAAACTCATACATATTATTTCCCTGGTGCCAGAAGTTGATGTGTCATGGAAAGATGGCCTACAGCTATGCCTTATAAAGCTAAGAAAAATAAAGTACACGATGTTCCTCCTGTTGTCAGGCATTCTCCTTATAACTAAACCATGCTGTCCCCCTTCATTCTGTTTGTTCTGACAAGTTTGCATGTCAGGCCATCTATTTCCTTTCCGAGTGCTCTGTTGATAAAGTGCTTGGTCATACTAAAAGTCCTGGAGAGCTCATCAGTGCAAGGTTTTCACTGAACCAGCTGCTTATAAAATTTTTCATGGCAAGTCAGCAAAGTGTAAGTATGCAGCCATTGCTGGAGTGCAGCTTAAATGAATTGACCGAGTAGTTGTTTTCTGGGCTGTTTGTAACATATATTATATCAAATGTGCTCAGTGTTTTGATATATTTATATATTTACATCTTGAATCCTAAGGAAAACTTGTGAAAACACTTTTTTTTTGCTACTTAGAAAGTGATTATCATAACAACTAAATTCCATTTTTGAATTTCATTATACTCTTGATGTTATCAAGACACATCTGTAGAAAGTATTTTCCTTACAATATAAGAACAGATGAAAACCTGCAGCTGGCTAAAGATGTTGTGTGGTTTGCTATACCCACTTCTGACTATCAGACTCAATACTCATGATTCATCTGCGTTAGCAAAATTACTGTGGTTTTAGGCCATGGATCTCTGATCTCTTGCAAATATACAAATCTGAGAATGACACTCCTTGGATACGAAGAGCCTAAAATATAGCAACATTATGTATATCTCAATCCATCTTATTTTCTTGAATAGTGTGTAATTCCCTAAGCTAAACCAAGAAATGTGGAAATCAGTTATCAATAAAGACAATTAAAGAAAAGTGAAACATTCTCTTTTAGGTCAGTGTAGCACAAGAGCAAATGGGGACTTGGAAATTATTTGATGAACTCCACAATAGTGGAGTGGAGTGGCATAGGAATTCAATGAGGTTAACCATCCCAACTTGTATTCAATTTACCCAATTATGAATGGTTCATAATTAAACTTTTGTTCTAAATTATTTAAATAATTTGGTTTCAGAAAACTAGACTAAAATAGACTTATGTGTACACTAAATGAATCTTTAAGATAATTTTTAGATTAAAACTCATTAAGAGTTAGGTGGTCATATACTTTAAACATCTAAGGCTCTGCAGTGTAATAATTGAAAAATTTGACATTTTCCAAGGAATTTTAAGAAGATAATTAGATTAGATGATTGGGTCATTCTTCCATTAAAAAAAAGAGAAATTAACCTGGAAGTGTTTTTCTCTCAAAAATTTTTTTCTTTTAAAAGACTAAGATAGTTATATCGGTTGCTCATCTAATCCAAAATTATCAATTAAAACCCATCTATCACTTCATTGTTGGGTATTCCTATTCACTCTCTGGGAAAATAGAAAAAAATATTAAAACAATAACATACATATTCCTTAAAACTTCTAGAATAAATACAGGGTACTCATTTGAGTCCAAGACATCTTAAAACATCCTCTCCATGTTTCCTCTCCTAACTAATGAAACCTTTATGGGAATCCGAGGGATTATTGAAAGATTCACTAGCTTAACTCAGCAACATGCAATTAATATATTTCAGAGGTTACATAGTGTTGGCATTCCAGTATTAGATGTTTTTTTTTGTTTTCATGTCTTTTTGTAAAACAGATTACTATGCATGTCTAAAATTAGATGATAATTAGATAATAGTAATACATAAACCAACAGTACACTTGTAGAAAAAGCAGTAAATTTAATAATATCCACTGCAACTGAAAAAAAAAACATCGTATCTAATTTCCTATGAGATCTAGACCAATTTAATCTTTGGCAGTGAGAAGAAAACCCCACTCATTTATTCATTTAATCATTATTTTCCGGTAAATATTTCTACTATCAGATGGCCTAGATTTCAAACCTGAGCTTACTCCTATGACAAGTATATGACTTTGAACAAGTCACTTAACATCTCTGATTCCCTTATTTTTAATCAGTAAAAAAATGGACATAATAATAGAAATAATTTCATAGGATTATTTTTAAGATTAAATGTGGCAATTCATGTCAAGCATTAATTCATGTCTATCAGAGAATATTTCTAGAGCTTTACAAGTGGTTAAGACAATAGCTAAAAAAACTCACAAACCTATAAAATTGTGATTTGCTGAGTGATATAAAGAGGTACTAGCTACTATGAGATTTAAAAGAGGGAAATCTGCCATAGTAAGAATGGAGTGTTTGTTTGTTTGTTTGTTTGTTTGTTTGTTTGTTTTAATGACCAAGGGAAGAGAATGAACAAAGTGCATTTAACAGAAGAAACATATTTAAGAACACCTTAGGATAATTGTCATTTTTCCAAAAACAGCATCTACAAGTGCATAAAATTTTCCATTTTTCTGTTCAGTGAGGGAGATATTTAAACTACAGTTAATAGAGAAACATGAAACTAGTCCCTCTCTTCATAAAGAAATTATCAGCATACCAGGTACCTGCAGTCACAGGCACATGGTACTTAAATAAAAGACGCAGAATCTGCAACATATGCACCCTTTCTCATAAACATTAAGGAAAAGTTCAGGCTTCCACAGAAGCCAAAGTATCTAGTCTCCAGACAAGTCTTAGTCGAGCAGTGTGCATTGTGTACTGGGCTTGAGTGAACACGAGAGGCTGAAATCCTCAGGGTCTGTAGATCTACTTCTTCCAGTCTACTCAGTATTCTTTGGAAAGGCAAACTTGGGAAGAATAGTTGGGCTCCTCATGTTCCTCTGAAATAGAAGCAGCACATAGTATTTCACTAATTTTGTATACAATGTTGATGCCCCCATATTAGGAAGAAGGATTGGATAAGGCACTTGGCTGCCAACAGCTGGGAGGGTAAAAACAGCAAAGTGTACAGGGGAAGCCCTCGGATCCTATTTGAACTGTTCCCTTAGACAGTATTTTGCACTTTTTGAAAATAAATATTCCCTGATGCACTTGTTAAATACGCAGTTTTCCAGATATCTATCCTAAACATTTTAATTCACTGGTTCCATAGTGGGACCATTTTAGAAAGTACCCCAATTAAATCTGATCAAAAGGAAATATTAGGGAAAACTGCATGTAACCACATTTTTGATGGTTAGTGAAAAAAAAATTGAGACTCGTATTTTAAATTTAGGGAATATTATTTATAATTTGTTTAATAAATACATGTGAGATGAAATGCATAAGATTATTGTACACATGTGGATTTCATCTCTTTCAACAAATAGTTTTGTTTATTATTAACATCACAAGTTCAAGAGTTTCAGGATATTCTTCTTTTAATTATTTTTCAATGTTTATTAATTTTTTGAGAGACAGAGACAGAGCATGAGTGGGGGAGGGGCAGACAGAGGGAGACACAGAATCCGAAGCAGGCTCCAAGCTCTGAATTAACAGCACAGAGCCTGACGTAGGGCTCGAACTCACAAATCCTAAGATCATGATCTGAACCAAAGTTGGATGCTCAACCAACTGAGCCACACAGGTGCCCCAGAGTTCCAGGATATTCTGATAGAGATACCACTAGAGTGAAGATGTAGCATTAAAATCATGGTAACTGGAATGAGCATTACTATTTATAAATTTCAATTTTTTTAAATGAAGTTATACACTGAACAAGTATTTATACTGAGCACTTATGCATAAAATAATAAATATATTTTTATTCATATTTTTCATATATGCTGTGTATTTTACTCCAACATAGCAATGTTTACTACAGTTTTTCTAGCCTAAAACTTTGAGTTGGTTCAGCCATCTTTTACCTTTTTTCCTTCACACTTACAAGTGAGAATCCCAGAGACTGGTCAGTGTCACCAAGCATAAATGAACTATACACTTGTGACTCAAAAGTTTGGCACCTCTCATCCCTGAAATAACCTGCTATGACTTTCAGTTCCTTGGTTCATTAATACTTTTTTATTTAATTGAAAATCTTAAAAATATATCAGAGTTTTACAAGGTTTAGCATCTGTGACTCTCTGTCAACATAATGATTTATGCTGTTAAATTCTCCCAAACACTGGGGCACCTTGGTGGCTCGGTTGGTTGAGCTTTAGACTTCGGCTCAGGTCATAATCTTGTGGCTCGTGGGTTCGAGCCCCATGTTGGGCTCTGTGCTGATGGCTCAGAGCCTGGAGCCTGTTTCAGATTCTGTGTCTCCCTCTCTCTCTCCCCCTCCCCCAATCATTCTCTGTCTCTCTCTCCTTCGAAAGGAAATAAATGTTAAAAAAAAAATTCTCCCAAACACCTTAAAAACTCACATCTGTTGTTTCAAAGACAAATTTTACAATAATATTTGTGTAAAGTGTGTGTTCCCATTTCTTTCTTCCATTTCAGGTTGTATACTGGGTGTGTACATATTGTCCTATGTCCACTAGACCAAACCATACAATTTGATATTTTTGTTATTAAGATGGTTGAATTTTCAAATCTTTGCTATTTTTATAATATCTATGTAGGAAACGTAGATGTGAATGAAGCACGAAAATAAAATCCACCTTTCTCACAATGTTTTAGCATTTTTATTTCCATAACTCTTCAAAGAGTTTGGCCTAATTTGGGTTAGGTTTCCATCTCAATAGGCCTGCCCACTGATGCTAATTCAACTTTGCCTTAAGTAGCATAGATATCAAAAGTATCTCCTGCTGCTTAAGTATATTGCACTCTTCATTAAGGATTGAGGGAATATGTGCAAGGTAATGAGAACCCATGTGAGTTTCACAACCATCATGAAAATCACTTGTTTTTCCATGGCTGTTCCTTGTATGCCAATTTCAAAGTCCCTACCAACATACCTCTCTCTCTTTCTCTCTGTCTGAGTTCTTTTAATGAAAACCTCACCCTTAATGTGATGGGAATGCATTTAAATGTTAAATACCAGTATTTTATATTAATTGAATGTAATTCTAATTAATTTAGTTTGAAAAAATATTTGCTACTCATTGTGCAACCTATTTGCTAGTGAAAAACTACAGAATAAAAGCAAACATTCCTTTCTTATTTTAAGCAGTTTTGTTCCATGGGTTTATGTAGGTACATAGGAACTTGAGAGTTATCTCAGTGACCTTCATGGAGCAAACTTATTTTTAAATTTACAAAAATAAGTTAAATGACAGCTTTGGTTGTGTTTGCTTTTTAGATGATATAATATAAACCTAAATGAAGCGAAAGCCTGATATTTTACTTATATATATCCATCTCTTAGAAAATAATTATTTCTATTGTTCTTTATATCCCCTGTACCTGTTATACTTCTTAGGAGAAGGAAAGAGTGGACACATTCTAGGGCTACTTATTTATGCTGCTATGGGACACACTGGGGTCCACCATAACTCTGTGAAATGTCATGTGGACAGTGGGCCAGTAGCCAATATTTACACTTTTACCCTCCTAAAGAATAAAGAGACTTGGCTCAACCTGACCTACCTGCATAGGCTCAGGAGAGATGCATCAGATTTTCTGTGCTGCACAGTATCTTAGTTGTGGCATCCAAACCTGGCCTATCCTCAGATCCATATGGAGATCTTATTTAAAATCAGAATATGGAGCTTCACCTCAGGCACTCTGAAGCTTAATATTTTCACTGGATCCTACAAATCTGCAGTTACGATAGAAAATTCAGAAAAAAGAAACTATGAACAGAGATTATTTAATGGTTTGGACAAGAAGTCACATTTCAGTATCTCCATATATTGTTTTTACAACTACATTATGCTGATGAATATATTCTGTGAGACACAATGCTAAGAAAACGTCTCATCAAACCACAAACTCTTTGTAATGTAGCCTTTGATAAATTGAGGCACATTCAGCATTTCCATTGCACAACTTGTGTCCATCTCCACATAGAAATTTGGAGAAAGAAGTTTGGTCTTCTTGAAATACTACAACAGGTAGTGTGTGTGTGTGTGTGTGTGTGTGTGTGTGTATTCCCATTATGCAGTCAGGCTTACAGCAAAATGATTTCAACATATTCTAAACCATTTTGCTTTGAGGAAATGAAATATATATCACATAAAATAAACTATATGGTCCATTATTTACTAATTATATTTTTATGTTGAAAAAATCATCGGGAATTTATAGCACAACTTGAGTGAACTATATGTGTTGACATGATTCTCGTCCTTTAGGATCTTTTAATATATACTGTGTATATTTATTTAGAAAATATATGCATATTTATATATAGTGTAGATTTACTTAGAAAATATATTTGCATAGTAAAAAAATTACTGTATATGTGAAAAATTTTGTCTTTTCAAATTGCATTTGGCGTATATTTTTCATAAGTCCTACCTCACTAAAATAAAGTTCTTTAGCATTAGCATGCCTTCTAGCTTTTTAATGGTTTGCAAAACACTTTAGGGCTATTTTCAATATAATGGGAGGTGCTGGAATCTATGTGGTGGCTCTAACAACACAGAACTTTCTGTAAAAAAAAAAAAATTGAAAGAGTATGATTTGCTTGCCGATTTCCTCCATTATGTGAGAACCAGAGTGTTAAATCCTAAGCTAAAGTTGGTCTGAATAAGAAATATGACACGATATTTGCTTTTTTTTTCTTGCTTCTTTACTGTCTCGTAGCATCAAAACAGCGAGATTCCCTGATTTAAGTTCTGCTCAATTGCATCCTTGCTCACAAAAGCAGACCACATCCAACCAAAAGTTATTTTTTCTCGTTATTTTTATAAGTAATTCAAGTTTTCATTTTGTACTTTCTTCCAAAGAAGCAAAACAAAATAATCAAGCAAAACAAAAACAAAACAAAACACAAAGAAACCTCTAAAACTTCACAAAGTACTAGTTATTGGCAGCCGTGCTTTTACGTTGCTGCTGCCACCTAGTGGCTTTCCGTTGGAAAGCTATCTGCTGGTTTGGGAAGAATAAACTTCCCCGGGGCTCTTCAAACCACTAAGCGGTCAAGTTGATTCTCTTACCCTGTTAGTCCTCTTTTCACCGGAAACACGTTTTAGCAAACAGAAGAAAAATATGTTGTGTTCAAAAAGAATTCTAAGTCCTTCATCAACAGAACAGAGAAGCTGGTGAAATTCAATGAAAGCATTGGGGAAATACACTTACGATCTAAATAACATATACAAATTTACCAAAACCTCCTCCTTTTTTTCTGTGATTTAAGGTTTTCTATTGCCATTTCAGGCAGGAGATATACTGGCCTCCTTGGAGTAAAGAATTGCGGAGGGAAAGAGATGGATGAAAAGAGGGATGAGAAGGCAGAGATAGGCTGTGTTTTATCTAGCAATTAGCTGCTTACTAAATCTTAAAAGTGATGATTATAGTTATTGTTTCTGTTGTGGGCTTTCCCCTCTGCTCTTCTGTTTACACTCTGTATTGTACAGAAAAGAATTCATCTTCTGGCGATTAATGCCAGTCATTCATCAAGTGGGGCAAATGCCCCAGCATCCTTTGAAATGATTAGACAAAATAAGGACATCCTCTCTCAGGTAATTTGCTGTGAGAATTAATTTGTTAACTTTTCTAAAGGAATAAGTGACCATAAAGTTAAAATAGGATAGGTGTTTGGACACAGAAGGGAAGCTTAAAAGTGTCGCAAGCAATATAGAAGGAAAGGACCTGGTACATGTTATATACTAAGACAAAATGATTGAAAAATTTACCAGTATTGACAAAAGTATTTTGACCACTTTCAGCCTCACATTGCGAAATTTGGCTATAGTTCTCAGCTATTCATGTTGTAAATATCCAAAATATCATACTACACACTGGATTGGTATTGCATACAGGTCTTTGTCATGGCCAGTATGGTGTTGAAAGCCTATAATAAAGAGAAACAGGCAATATACATTTTAAAAATTAATGCCAATGTAAAATGTGATAACAATAGAAAGGAAATTCAATCAGTGCTTGATGTTATACAATCAGGATACAATAGAGAGGTTAGAAATCACTCTAAGTCTTTAAACAAAGGGAATTTCATGCCAGGGATTATATTACAAGTGATAAAATACACAGGAATCTCCAAAATTAGCAACTGCAAAAAACTGCTACCACTCCAATATGTGATCATCAAAGGAAAGAGCCAGTGTTACCCCAAGGAAGAAGCCAAAGCCACTCAAAAAGAAGCTGATTCATGGTGGGCCTGCGTCATCAAAAAGGGAGCTAGGGAGAAGATACAACTATTACTAGAGAAGCAAAGAGAAAAACCCTGGTAGCCCCTTTCCACTTGCCCCCCAGTCTTATAACAAAGCCTTCAACTGACTGCAAAAAGAGTCAAAAGCCAGGTTACGTGGGAGCCTACATATGTAAACTGCAATGATCAGTGCCTAATACAGAATAGAGCCAAGAAAGAGAAAGGAGTGAACTTAAGATGAAAACAAGTCCAAGACTGGCATGGGTAAGGAAAGTATAAGGCAGGCAAATGAGAGGTCTGATAGACGAACATAACCCGATCCATGAAGAAAGAATAGACTGTGCAGGAGAGAAGGGAAGGGGAAGAACCTATCATGGAAGCAAAAAATGTGAGGCAGGACGAGGAATGCAGACTAAATGGTACAATCAGGAATCAATGATGAGAAGACTGGCAATTGAAAACAAGTATGGCTTATCTAGACAAATTTGGAGAGTCAAAAAGCCTTGAATGCTAGAATAAGAAGTTTGAAATCAATCCATAGACCAGCAATTCCCAAAGACCACTACATAGGATGCTAGTTCTGGAAGATGCTGAAAGATTTTGCTTGTGTAAAAGTTGTCATCTTCAAAACAGTTTGAGAGATATCAGGGTTTTGAGAGCCTTTTATATTTGATTTTATGTTTGTTTTATTTATTTGTTTGTGATGCATCCCAAGGGCCCAGTGTTTTGCCACAAGATGCTCTGAAAAAAACTGCTAAAGAATTTGCAAATCCTGCCACTTAGCACGCTGAGTGAGGAATGAGATGTTCTTAAAGCAACTAATCCCCAAAGACTGAAGTAAGCAAAAATACTATTGTAGTAAGCTATAATTGATTCAGATCAACTCATTCAGAGTTTATGATCTACTAGCTGGAACTGTGCTTAGTTGAAAAAGTGTTTGTTTAAAATAACCAAGTGTTAATGGATTTTAACATAATAGATTTAATCTGAAAAAAGAAAGGTGATAATTACAAATAAGTCTCATTTATTCACTGAGGCACAAATAGCAAAGCCTCTTATTAAATCAGAAGTTTTAGTTGCCAAATATTTGGAAAAAAATTTTATTTAAGATTGTTATAAATGAAATTATTGCCTAAACCAGAAATTGTTCTAATAATGGAGACCTCTGTTTAGAAGATCAACATAGCTCTTGATAATAATAATAATAATAATAATAATAATAATAATACTGAAATAAATCCCATTGTCTATAGGCATCCAGTAATGGGCAGGAAAGAGTTAATATCAGGCTTGTAGCCCATTTCTTCCCTTCTTGGGCAAAGTATGGGAGAATCATGACTGTGGCCAAATGTCTATGAAAACATTATTAATAGAGCACACTAGTGGAAAAACACCAAGAATCCTAACCTATAAAATGTTGGGGGAGGATATGCCTGGTGATTCTGGATTACTTATTATAGATAAATCTGGAATTCATGATTTATGGGGCATAGATGGCTGGAGAATGGGGAATAGTCACATGAGTTATGTAATTGGTAGAACACAATACAAGGTTTTCCAAAACTAACTTGGCTAACATTTATTATCAATACTCTTGCATATACTACTCATTAACCTCATATGTTAATCCCAAATTGAAATAGAAATCAATGTGAGGGAATGCAGCCATGAGGAGCTGCATTAGTTCCTCTAGGAAAAAGATGTCTTGCTAGTCACTTAGGACCTTTGAATCATTAGTAGATCTCTTTGCTGGTTAAGAGCCATGGTCTTTCCCCAGTCTGATTTGACAATTTAGCTTTTTGTAGTAACATAGATTGGGAGAGTTGGTGTGATGAACTTTTAGACATGAACTTTTAGAACTTTTAGACACATCTTTTCATGTGTCTGTTGGCCATATGTATGCCTCCTTTGGACAAATGTCTGCTCATGTCTTCTGCCCATTTTTAAATTGGATTATTTGAGTTTTGTGAGGGTGGGTATTGAGTTGTATAAGGTCTTTATATATTTTGGATACTCACTCATATGTGAAATTTAAGAAACAAAACAAATTATAGTGACTTACATACTTTAAAAAAAGAAATAAAGGGGTTGCAAACATAATGAATATTTGTTGCTGGGATGGTCACTCATGTATTCTTTTTTTTCTTTTTTTTAACATTTATTCATTTTTGACAGTGAGAGAGACACAGTATGAGTGGGGGAGGTGCAGAGAGAGAGAGAGGGAGACACAGAATCCAAAGCAGGCTCCAGGATCTGAGGTGTCAGCACAGAGCCCGATACTAAGCTGTCAGCACAGAGCACGTGAGTTCACAGGGCTTGAACTCACAGACTATGAGATCATGGCCTGAGCTGAAGTCAGGTGCTTAACCGACTGAGCCACCCAGGCGCCCCTACTCATGTATTCTTGTATGAAAGTGGCAAAATTAGTCGAACTATAGGGGGAAGTCTTAACAATGGGATTTGGGATAATATACCTAAATCTGGGGAAACTGGGTAAGTGAATAGATAAAGAATGCAAGTAAAGACACCTGGGTGGCTCAGTTGGTTGAGCATCTGGCCTTTGATTTTGGCTCCAGTCATGATCTCACAGTTATGTGAGTTCAAGCCCTGCATTGGGCTCTGCACAGTAACCACACGGAGCCTACTTGGGATTTTCTCTCTCTCTCTCAAAACACATAAACTTAAAAACAGATAAAAAATGAATAAAGTAGAAAGAAAGTACATAAAGACATACTATTCCCTGGCTGCTAATAGCACTCTTTGTAAAACTCTCAAAATATATAAGAAGACACTAAAAAAGAGGAAGGAGAAGTAAGACTTTTTTTTCTTGATTTAGTAAAGACATTGTAGTCAATTACAGTGCAGGTGACTTCAAATTCCAGAGGTAATGCTGTGAAGATTGGGGCACTTTATGTAGAAATATAAGCACAAGCTGAAAAATTCATGCCAACATGGATTCTCAGGATAAATAATCAGAAAACAAATCACTAATTTTATATACAGCTGAATGAAAGGAGATGTTTGGATGATGGATGACCAATCCCATGTGGCTGAAAACCTTTATGGAAAGACACTTCCAGGTCATCTGATCGCTAAATTGTTGCAATGGGTTAAGGTGAGGTTTCTTCAGCTTACACTGACAGAGGTAATTTCTCTATACTCTCTTTGACCAACAAATGGAACATTACCTTCTTTAAAAAACTTTTTATGTTTATTTATTTTTGAGAGAGAGACAGAGTGTGAGCAGGGGAGGGGCAGAGAGAGAGGGAGACACAGAATCTGAAGCAAGCTCCAGGCTCTGAACTATTAGCACAGAGCCCAATGCAGGGCTCAAACTCATGAACTGTGAGATCATGACCTGAGCTGAAGTTGGATGCTTAACTAACTGAGTCACCTAGGTGCCCCTGGAATATACCTTCTAAACAGTGAACAGGGGAAAGCAATCCAGGTTTGACTGTATGATGATCAGAAAGATACACACATAATTTAATGCCATGTACCCAGACTATGATAGATGCAAAAGTATGTAATTAACTATATTCTTGGAGTGGGGGATAGAGAGGAGAGGGTAAGAATATATTCAGAAGACAAGAACAGATATGCTCACTCAGTGACCAGGAAATAGGGCTAAATGATGGAAAAAGAAGATTCATGCTTCCTAAAAAGAAGGTGGCACTCTGGGGGAAAAAGAAAGAGAGAGGGAGAGAGAATGTGAATAGAGAAAATATTAAATATTCTGTGTTCGCATCACTGTCAATGGAATGGATACTAAGTGTGAGTGAGTGATTCAGCCTTTATCACTCTCACATGGGATATTGACTGAGTCAGACCTTCCCTCTGTTTTAGTTGGACCCAATAAACTGGAACCTTTGGAATTGCCCAAACCCTTTTGGATTTAAATGTTAAGCAGTGTAGAATTCTGGGATGTCATAAGAAGATGTCTTCACTCTAATAAAGGAAATGATAGCAGATGGAGTAGAGTGAGTTTCTCAACTCTCTTATAATAGCCCTGCCTGGCCAGCACAGAAGGCAAACTGTTCATGGAGATCAACAGTGCATTGTCAAGGATTAAGTAAAGTGCCCCCCTTTATTTCTTTGGTCATGACCAATATGGGAAATACTACACCAAAGTAGCAGAAGAACAACAGTCCACAAGGGATTGGAAAACCATATTAGATTTAGCTAAAGTACTATATATACTCATTCTGGAGTCCAGGTTGGCACAATCTTCATTTTAAAGAACGATTGTCATTCTTTGGGTAAATAGCCAGTAGTACTTTGCTGCATTATATGGAAGTTCTATATTTAACTCTTTGAAGAACCTCCATACTGTTTCCTCAGTGGCTGCCCTAGTTTGCATTCCCACAACAGTGCATGAAGGTTCCTTTTTCTCCATATCCTTGCCAACACTTGTGTCTTGTGGTTTTGATTTTAGCCATTCAGACAGGTGTGAGGTGATAGCTCATTGTGGTTTTGATTTGCATTTCCTTGATAATGAGTAATGTTGAGCATCTTTTCATGTGTCTGTTGGTCATCTGTATTCTCCTTTGGAGAAATGTCTGTTCATGTGTTCTGCTCATTTTTAATTGGATTATTTGAGTTTTGTCGGTGGGGGGAGTGTTGAGTTGTATAAGTTCTTTATATATTTTGGGTACTCACTCATACATGGAATTTAAGAAACAAAACAAACAAACAAAGGGGAAAAAAGAGACAAACTAAAAAATAGACTCTTAACTATGGAGAACAAACTGATGTTACCAGAGGGGAGGTGTGTGGGGTGATGGATGGATGAAGTGGGTGAAGGGTATTAAGAGTACACTTACCTTGACAGAATTGTTGAATCACTATGTTGTACACCCAAAACTAATATAATATTGTACATTAACCACAGTGAAATTGAAATAAAGGAAAATAATAAAAAATAAAATGACAGGGGCGCCTGGGTGGCGCAGTCGGTTAAGCGTCCGACTTCAGCCAGGTCACGATCTCGCGGTTCGTGAGTTCGAGCCCCGCATCGGGCTCTGGGCTGATGGCTCAGAGCCTGGAGCCTGCTTCCGATTCTGTGTCTCCCTCTCTCTCTGCCCCTCCCCCGTTCATGCTCTGTCTCTCTCTGTCCCAAAAATAAATAAACGTTGAAAATAAAAATTAAAAAAATAAATAAATAAATAAAAAAAAATAAATAAAATGACAGTCAACAATATCCTTGTATAATTTTTTCATATGGATATTTTAATTTATATATATAATGTATAATATATAATTTATAATATATATATAATTATATATATATAATTAATTTATTCCAGCATAATTTAATGTGACAAGTTTTGAACTTGATAACCATTAAGAATAATTTACTGCACTATGTCTATAATATCATGATAACTGTCCCTCAGAAGAAGCATTGCAAAAGAAGTTGTCCTAAGTAATGTATATAGACTGACCAATTATTCCAGATTAAATTCAAGACCTGCTGCATTCTAAGAAGTTTTAGCAAATTATGTGGGATCAAGAGGCCAGAGACATTTCTCAATCTTTGAGAAATCAATGCTTATTTCTTACTCTGCTACTAAAGAATAAGCCCTAGTAGAACTATTTGTAGAAATCACATTACCCAACCAGGAATACTGCTGAATCCTAGTGACTAAGAAGTCCAAAGCTCTTCAAAGGTCCTGGATTGCACTTGGGTACGTTTAAAGGGGATGTTTTCACTGAGAGAGAAAATAGATTCTCTACTTTTTGCATAGGGAAATACTGAAAAATAATAAAATGCACTGTTCAGAGCAGAGAGGAAACCCTAACTACTTTTAATACACTGTAGTCCATGAATTGGCACTATAGCCAAGCATGTATGGGGGCAATTTAGGGTAATTTGGTAAAATTGAAATACTGAGTAGCAGAGGAGGCATGATGTGCCCTTCTGGCTCCACTTACCTGTCTTTGTCATGCTACCTCTGGTGATTCATTCCACATAGTTAAATTAGACCCTTTGGTAGGAGAGCTTCTCAAGTGTTAACCGAGTAATATCTCTTAGAATATCCTGTTTACCTGCACAAAGTTGCTTTCTGCAGTATTCATTGGTAGAATTGAGTCCAGCGTAGGGAACATATAGACCATGCCATTCGCTCAGAAGATGGTGACATGGAGGTCCACATGCACAATCTCACAATAGATTTGTAGGTAGTGTCGTCTGAAAGAAAAACCTGCAATGGATTGGTTATACTTTTGATATATTGTGACATCTCTTAAGCAAAAAGTTAAATACTCTGGGTAAAATGTATTTAAGAAAAGCTACCAATTCTTATTCTACAAACATATACAATGGTAAGAAAAGTAAAGTATATAAAGAATCAAAGTCCATTGTTATTTAAATGTGAGACTGAAGAAAACAGCACTATATAGAGATTGCAGGCCCAATGTGTGATCACACTCCCCATGCATTTTAAGGGCTGCGAACGAATATCTGATTTCTTCTTTTTTTTTCGCAAGTCATATAGTAAATAGATGGCACTAACAAAGTCAAATATTAATAACCAAGAACTACAGATCCTCAAATCCCCTTTCCCCTAACCAGCAAAACCCATAGAAATTTACACTGACCAAAGTAAATAGAAAATAAAAGTCAAACCACTTAAACGGTTGACATTTAGGAATGGAGCCAGGCACTCGCTTGCTTTCATCCTTCTGAATCACCAGTGTTATAACAACAGAAATAAGTGATATTATAGATATGGTGTAAAAGTTAGTGTTAACTTTATGAGCATTAATTTAATTAATACCTGCTGGTGATTGACATAATTTTAAATTTCGCCTTGGCAGAAGAGAACCATTTTACTTTTCACATCATAGTTGCTTTTTCTTTTGTTTTTCTAAATAGGAAAGAACTATTTTAAGGAAAAATGGTTCACAGTCATGGCCACATTGATTATGACCAAAATTAATTTTGAACTCCACTTATTAGTTTCAATGAGCATGATTGGGAATGTAGAATATATAATTTATCAAATTTGTTTTTCTCTGTTTCTCTGACATTCTGTCCTTCTGGAATATAAATTTCAAACATATCCTTTTGAGAAATTACTTCACTGATCCAAGACAAGTGTAAGTTTTACCTTATTAAATTGTTAAAGTACATACCGAGGCCAGTAATTTTTTTGGTGTGTGCTGGTGATAGAGGATTATGGTCAAGTACACAGTGATTATTGCCTTTCAATGGCTGGCTTTCAGCCTGTAGTATGTGAGCATGCTTAATTAGAGAGAGAAAGGAAAACTGAGATTTCTTCCTTAGCCAGAAACACTAGGCACAATGATGGCTGTGGTAGTGTGGCCACTGAGGAAAGCCAGAAAAACTCAAAATGAACAGAAGCTACCTAGTCAGAATTGTGTTCTATAGAGAAAAAGAAGGCCCACATCAACTGAAACTCTTCCAGTAGCAGGTAATCCCAACTCCAAACACGACTGGTAAAGTCCTTTGTTTTGAATACAACTTGCTCTTCTCCCTTTCCTATGGCACCTTTGGTGTATTCTTAGGTGTCCTGAGAAAAGTTCATGGGAGCTCTGCAGAAAACATATCACCTAACTATCCGAGATTCACAGAATTCCACATGCCGTTAATCTTTCAATGAGAAATGGAAAATGTGTAAGAAACCACTTGTTGTGGACTCACTGGTTGCAAGTTATAAAAACCCTGATTTGTAAAAGAAATCTTAAATGTGGGGGTGCCTGGGTGGTTCAGTTAAGTGACTGACTCTTGGTTTCAGCTCATATCATGATCGCATGGTTCATTAGTTCAAGCCCTACATCAGGCTGTGCGCTGACGGTTCAGAGACTACTTGGGATTTTTCTCTCTCTGTCTCTCTCTCTCCCCCTTCCTCCCTCTCTCTCTTTCTTGAAATAAATTAATTAATTTTAAAAAAAGAAAAAAATATTAAATGTGGAAAGAATTAACTTTTTATATGTGGTTTATTGGAATTGCTAAAAAATATTTGACTCTATATCATCTTATACTAAGAATGCAATGAACACGATTTTAAGGTTTTTTTTCGTGTGGTGTCTACATCAAAATACATGAAGAATTATATAAGTGTTATATTCTATCAATCTAAGATTATTATCATTATATCATCATCATCTTTCAAAGAAGAAGGCAAGTAGGGGAGAAGGGGGGAGAAAAAGAAGCAGCAGGAGGAGGTGAAGGAGGAGGAGGAGAACAAGAAGAAGAAACAAGAACAATAAAAATAATTAAAAGCCCATTATGTGCTTAGTACTGGTCTAGGCACTTTCATACATTCCCCTCCCCCTTGTTTTTGTTTTGCTTCTTACAGCAATGCTATGGACCAGTGTTGTTATCTTCATTTTATAGATAAGGAAAGTGAGATTTAGAGCAATAAGAAAACTTGCCAAATTCCATTAATAATAATGTATATTTGCCTTTCAAGATTAGTCAGATTGCTCACATCCTTCCCAGAGTTTATAGAGCAACTCTCATGGAGAGTGGCAATGGATTCAAGATCAGAGACAAGAATCCTACATGGATCTGAAGAATTTTTTTAAGAAAAGAAATAAGATTCCAGCACAGACACTTCTCAAATCACATTCAGACTCAAATCACATGCAGTTTAAGTAAGCTTTTTCTCCCCCTTTATGCCACCGAAACTAAAGCAAATTAAAATCCATAGAGAACAAAACAAAACAAGACAATTCCATAAAATATTTGGAGCAACTTTGCTAGAAGTAGTTTCCTAGGGAAACTTTGCTGAATCTGAATGTCCTCCATACCCTGCCTCCCACACGTATTCCTCCATCACCCCAAACGTATCCTGAAGCAATCCTAGAAATACAAGGAATTTACAAAGTGAAAATTCCCATGGAAAGGATTGTATTATCTTTTTTGGGCTTCCTCTCTTTCATATAACAGTAAAAAAAAATGAAGATTATAAAGCACATTTGTCTTTCAATGAACATGGGAAATAAAAAAAAGGTTGACTTTACTAACAGTATATCTCAATCAAAAAGAAAAGGTTTAAAAATAAGTAAATATTATCAAGTAAAGGTGCCATGTTTATTCAGAAGCATTTTCTCCTTGATCCTTCAATAAATGTTTGACTAAAGTCTGTCCTTGAAAACACACAGACAACTTGCACTAAAGTCACAAATTATGCATACACATTTCTAGGACCAAATTTGGCCCAATGCTTAATTAGTGTCTGGCTGTGATTACATCTGTGGTTTTGAATTTCAAATCTAAATTTTCAGTGTTGCAACAAAACTTGTAAAGATTCCTTTAATTTCTGTAGGGGAAAACAATATCAAGAGTAGTTTCGTATTTCAGTTTGACTGAGAAAATATTTTTCCTTAATCTGAAAGCAATTCCTCTCAAGTTCAAAAAGGAAGAACAAGTGATTTAAATAAATACTGAAATACTGTGAATAAATAAACCTTGGCCTCTTGAGTTTGACTTCTGAATGCCATGAGATTTTTAAGTAACATCATTCTGGGCAATGGGTATTGCTTTTTATTTCTATTATCTGAGAAATAGAAAGCATTTACCCTTTCCTTTTTTTCTTTCTGTATTTCTTCCCCCTACTTCATTAATCATTCACAAGTAGCAAGCTAGTAATACAATTCAACTCTTGTGAGCCAAATAAACACATCTTTCCCTGTGCCCTTAGTACCCTTTTTCTATTGTGTGTCTCACACATCAGTTATAAAGCTGAGTTACAACTGTCTCTCTTTGAAAGGGGTACATTACTGCTAAAGAGTGTTTGTATATATTATTATATATTTCACCATGGTTTGTCATTTGTTCTTGGATCTTCAGTTGCAAAGTCTTATCTCATACTGAGTTTGAACTTGACAAAAAGCAAGAAACCCATGCTGTAAAAACTTCTCTATCTACTCCTTTCAGATTTAGGTTTTGAATCGGTCCTCTCCACAGTTCAACTAAGACACTATCTGCAATATTGAAGGGCTTGACTAGAATGTACACTTAAAATTAGAAAAACTTCATGTAAAGTGACTGAACATGTGAAGTCTGGGGCTTTCATATGAATGGCTTCTGAAAACAGAAATTTAGAACTAACATGTATTTTTTTTTAACGTTTATTTATTTTTGAGACAGAGAGAGACAGAGCATGAACGGGGGAGGGTCAGAGAGAGAGGGAGACACAGAATCTGAAACAGGCTCCAGGCTCTGAGCCGTCAGCACAGAGCCTGACGTGGGGGTCGAACTCACGGACCGCGAGATCATGACCTGAGCCGAAGTCAGACGCTTAACCAACTGAGCCACCTAGGCGCCGCTAACATGTATTTTTTTAATGTTTATTTATTTTTGAGAGAGAGAGAGCAGGGCATAGGCAGAGAGAGAAGGAGACAGAGGATTTGAAGCAGGCTCCAGGCTGACAGAAGAGAGCCCGATGTGGGACTCAGTCTCACAAACCATGAGATCATGACCTGAGTCGAAGTTGGATGCTTGACCAACTGAGCCACTCAGGTGCCCCTGTATTTTAATTGTCTAATATCCAGTTCATTTCTGATTGAGGAACAGCCGAGCACAATATAATTTGATCACGATTAGCAAATCCATATTTCTTAATATTAAATATCATCTCTTATGACTGGGCACCCCAAGTGTTTCTACTGATAGTTAACATTTAAAAAGTGTTCTTAAGGATTCTCATCAGGGTTACCTTCATAGTCCAAAACAGTGTTCCTACCATGTCACAGAAGCTGTCAGGAAAGAGAAAAATTCTTTCAAAGGGTTGTTACCAGTTTCAAAGTTAAGAATATACTCTTTGGCTTGATTGTATCCAATTGTTGCTTGATAAGCTTTTTTTCTTGGCACGTCATGTATTTCTTAGGAACTAGAGTTAACCTCCTATACATGCAAGTATCTCTGGAATCTAAGTGTCTTGGTGTTAATTACTGGTAGTTGAGAGGCTGGTTGTTTGGTAGGTAAATTTTCCGCTTTACTAAGACCCAAAGTAACAAGTAAAGTATGCCCAGTGAATTAAAGAAACAGCAAAAAGACTTTGTATTCAAATGCCTGTTCTGAGTAATCCAAGGTCATGAGACATTTCCAATGTCCTGTGGTCCCAGATTATATTATGGAAATTAAAATATATTATTGTTTCAAATAATATAACATTTTCAATGAAAACAAAATATATTTTTCCTGTAATTCGGTATTGAATTTCATTAACAGCAGGCAAATCTTTCCAATATTCTGTAATTTATGGTGTAGACTTCATGTGACATGATCAAGAGCTATAACTTAACTGAACATATATTATTTCTAAGTTAATATGACTGAAAATCAGTATGTCTGAATTCTGTTACACAGAAGAACCAGGCAAAAATAATTGCTTCCATTAGAACAGTCCAAAATCTTTTTATAGACTATAATCAGTGATATGATTTACTCTTGAAGTGCCACTCTGGGACAAGGAACATTGATAAAGATTCTATTCTTCATTGCAATGAATGATGCTACTAGCCCATCGTCAATATGTGCTGCTGTCATTCTATTCACTGAATTATCCACACTCTTTCTACAGCTTTTCTTCATAACGAAAGCACTAGCTTTTGCAAATAAGGAAAGGGGCGGTGAGTATGCATGCCTGCCCCCACACATGTGTGTGCACACTTAAAATATCTTGTATAATTAGTAAGTTCAAGTTTTCAATATCAGGACAAGCAAGAGAACATACTGATCCTCAGTGAAATAAGAATAGAAATGTAAAAAAAAAAATATTACAGTAGATAAGTAGAAATTCTTCCATTTGTAGCTAAATCAATTTCAGAAGTTCAATTAGAGACATTAAGAAATATGAGCGATGTTGTTAAATTATACCTGACAAGTCAAAGTCTGTCTTTTCTTTTTAAAAATTTTATTGATTGATTGATTGATTGATTGATTGAAAAAGAGAGAGAGAGAGAGATCAAGTGTGAGCAGGGGAAGGGCAGAGAGAGAGGGAGAGAGAGGAAGAGAGAGAATCCCAAGGACGCTGACAGCAATGAGCCCAACATGGGGCTTGATCTCACGAACCTGTGAGATCATGACTTGAGCCAAAATCAAGAGTCAGACACTTCACCAACTGAACCATCCAGGTGCTCCTACAGCCTGTCTTTTCTTGGCCTTTTTAATTCTTGAAAAGCAGGTTTAGATCCTGAATACTTCATAAGGAATAAGCTTCATTGTTTATTTCTTTAAGATATAGGTGATTTCACATATGTGATTTTCAAAGGTACTTTTTTATAATTTGAAAAAAAATTTTTTCAAGTTTTTAAAATTTATTTTTGATAGGGCACAAGCAGGGAAGGGTCAGAGAGAGAAGGAGACAAGGAATCTGAAGCAGGCTCCAGGCTCTGAGCTGTGAGCACAGAGCCTGACACAGGGCTCAAACTCACGAACCATGAGATTATGAACTGAGCCAAAATCAGACACTTACTGACTGAGTCACCCAGGCATTCCTTTAATTTGAAAAAAAATCTTAATATCATTTGGGGCTTTTTTGTGCATTCGGGTGGGGTAAATTGAGGTCAGTTTCAGTTGAACTATCCACTTTGCAGAGGTGGTAATTTCTGCTTCAAGGTCTTGAAAATTGATGCAATGTCAACAAGAATTTACCAAGTACATATTATTTGTTATGCACTGTGTTAGGTATTGGGCTTCAAAATTAAAATATCTTTCCTTGTCTTTTAGGAGCTTATATTTGATTAGGAAATGAATGAGTTGTCATACCATTACTATATACTGTGAAAAGTAAAATTATAAAATCACAGGTTTCAATGGAAGCATATGGGATAGGGTTAGGAGTTATGAGAAGTTTCTGGTAGGATATGACAGGATTCATGGTGATTGAAGATGCCAGCATCAGCAATGACACCACTAGTGTGTATATGGATGGGACCAAAAAGAATATGTGCTTGAAACTGTCTCTTTGCTTTATAGCCTACCTCAAGGTTGTACTTCAAGAAAGCCAACCTATAACTGATTGTAAAATTTCCTACTGGCTTGTAATTCCCTGGAAGTCTATATAAAACAACATTGTCTGAAGGTAGACCTAACTGTATCCTTAAAACATTTATTCTTCCCACCTTGTTCTGATGTTCCTATTCATCTTACATATTGATGTCACTAGGCTATCTTACTGTTATGCCTTGTCCAAACATTCCCAGTCTAGTAGATTTATACAGGAATTAATGCAACTTGGTTTATCCAAATCTGTACAGATATTCTTTGAGTAAGTAAATACTCATACATATTGGGTAGAGTTACATTTATGGTAGGAAAAGTGGCTTTTCACAATGGAAAAAATCACCCAAATAAAGATTCTGTGTGTGTATTATCATTTGGAGAAAGATTATCTCCAATTTTTACTTTATACTTATTTCCTAATTTTAAATGCATTAACTATAGGGAAAAGTTCTTGGAATATTGCTAATATACTTAGGTGAAAGCAAAGTAAACCATGAAAATTAATTTGCCTCTCCTTAATAGTATATAAGCACAGCATTGCTTTCCTAAGCAGCTTTATTGAGATGTACTTTGTATAACAAAAATATTCATTTGTTTTAACTGTACAATTCAATGATTTTTAGTAAAATTGTGAAATTAATAAGTCAATACCATAATCTAATTTTAGATCATTTTCATCACCCCAGAAAGATCTCACCCATTTTTAGCCACATCCTGTTCTTCTTACTCAATATTACTTTTTATCCTTAAAAACATATCATAAAATATTATAGGTGACTTCTTACAGCTTTTGTTCTAAAATTCCATTTGTATTCACATATTTGAAACTGGAAATAAAAACACTCCTATATTTATTGGGAACTGTGTATTATTTAGAGGACAGGCTAAGCAGTAGTGATAAAAGAATCCAAAGTAAAATATCTAGATGAGAAGTTTTTATCTCTCTCTAGTGTAACAGGTAAGTAGTCCAAGCTGCTAGAGTTCTGTCCTCTTCAACACATAGTTTTTACCTCTGAGTTCAAGGGCAAAGCTCCAGTTTCTTCATTTTGCAAGTAAAAGGAGAAGAGGGGGAAACTAGCTAGAAAATTGCATGTTGATCAATGGGACAAGACCTGAAAACTACACACATCATTTTTAAATTAAAGGAATATGGGAGGGGATCCTGAGTTAGCTCAGTCAGTTATGCCGCTGACTTTGGCTCAGGACATGATCTCACAGTTTGTGAATCCCAACCCCGTGTTGGGCTCTGTGCTGACAGCTCAAAGTGTAGAGCCTGCTTCAGATTCTGTGTCTCCCTCTCTCTCTGCCCCACCCCCACTCACTCTCTCTCTATCCCTCAAAATAATAAATAAATCATTAAAATTAAAAAAAAAAAAGATTGAGAGAGAAATGGTGCAAGTGTCCACCTAAAAACAGAAGTCTCTGTTAGTAGAGATAAGAAGATAGAAAATAATGCAAAACTAGTAATTTCTTCCCCAGCACTAGTATATTTAACTGCAGATTTTAAAATGCAAAAACTATCTTTCAAAATTGTATCTTTGTCTCCTCCACAGTGTCCCACTTGGGTGCCTAATAAAAATTACTTTAATTAAATTTAAAGGAAGATGTTTGTGTACATGCCATTCATTCAAGATATGAGTAGAAGCATGCCTCAATTCTCTTTAATTTAATAACAAGTAGTAAAAACTTAGAAGCTTGACAAAATCAATCCACTGAGAATCAAAAAAAGAAGTAAAATAGATGAGAAATTGCTTCCAAAGAAATCTCCATACCGAACAATCAGATAATAATATCTGCTCAGAGGGTTGAACATTTTAGCAAGTGCTTTTGAGATGATGATGAGAATTAAAAGTATAATTTACATATGCAGCATTGTTGCAAATCAGTTATATAATTTGTTATAATCATTGCTTATGCTGGTAAAGATGCTTGGTTCTAAGTACTTTGGAAAAAAATAATTTTACTGTAATTTTCAGAAGAAAGTTGAAATGGAAATAATATTATAAATCATATACCTCAAATTCCTCATTTTAAAAGTCAACCCTTACTAAAAGATAAAGTATGACATACCTAAAGATACATTTACAGATGTTTCATTCAATTAGTATTTACTATTTACTAGTTAATATTTAATATTAATAGTATTTACTATTTATTAAGGGACAGATAATATTCTCAATTCTGGGATTGCAAGATTGAATAAAGCAGACAAAGTCTCTGTTCTTGAGGGATATATATTTAAAAGGAAGTAGGAAGAAAGTAATCAAATAATAATTCACAGGAGAATAATAAAAATAAACTGACTTGATTATGTATTATTTAGAGGTATGCAAGGAACTAAAGTACAGTGGTATAATGGTTGCCTTTTTCAAGTAATCAAAGAATTTTGAAGAGATAGTATTTTAGTCTAAGATTTAGTTATGGGAAATTCAGGTAGCAGAGCTAATGCAAAGGTTTGAGGCCAAAACAAGGCTGATATACTCAAGGAAGAGAAAGGTCAGTGTGGGTGACGTAGAATTTTAGGAGAAAGAATAGAATTAGATGATATAAGAAAGTCCAGGTTTGATAGAGCTTTGTAAGTTGTTTCATTGTGCCTGCAGAAGGTAGCCTTTGGATGGTTTTAGCAAGACAGTGAGATGAGCTAATTTTTATAAGATCATTTTGTCTTCTATAGTGAATAACTCAAGTTTAGGGTGGTGAAGGGAATCAGGGATAATGGTGCAGGGTTCTGGATGAGAAATGACATTGACTTGGGAAAAGTAGCTTTTCAGAAGGGAAAAATATGGTCAGGTATGGAATATATTTTGGAGAGTACAGTGAACAACGTTTGAAAATGGGTTCACGATAAGGGAAAAAGAGGAATCAAGAATAAGTTTTTAAAGTTTTTAGTATGATCATTATAAAACTGAAAAAGACAGGAGGAATAAGTTTTCAAATCTAGGATTAAAAGTTACTATGAGCCAAGTAAAATTTGAAACGTATTTTAGATATCTACATAGCAGTATCAGAGGCAGTCCTGGTGTTTGAGTCTGGGGATAAGAAGCAATCAGGTCTGAAGGCACAGATTTAGAAGCCATTGGTCTGCAGATATCATTATGGGTATAGGAACTGATGAGGTCCTTTGGAGTGTGTGTAGATAGAGAAAAACAAAAAGTGCAATTAAGATAAAACTTAGGCCAGTTTCTAACATTTATATGACAACTACTAGAGAAAGAGGACCCTACAAGAAAGACTCCATAAAAGGTTCCAGTACAAGTACAGAAATTTTAGTATCTTGAAGATTATTAAATTTTGTTGAAAAATTATTGATTAGAAATGTTAACAAAATTTAGATGATAATTCTTGAGCAATTAATCAGCTTGATGATGATACTTAGACCTGTTTAGTGTGTTGCTGTCTCTGTTCTTAGGATGCCAGTCAATTACATGATATTAAGTCAGCCAGCCATGGTCAAACATTGAAATGTCCATTCCCATGGCACACAGTGACAAAGTGCAATTTACTGTTAGGTGAACTCACTTCTAATGTTATTACTTGCTACTTCATGAAATTGTCTTTCTCTCAAAGGAGAATAGTGATTATGTGACAGAATTTCCAAAACATTGACCATTAAGATCTTTAAAAATCACATTAAGCTTCATGCCAATCTTTAAGAAATTTCTCAGTAGGAAGTCATGTTTTCATTTTTGAGCATTTAGGCAATATTTCTTCCTATGATCATGTATAGCAAACATGCAGTGAAGAATATTTTTCTGAAACCACTAGCACATATCATGTTTTGTAGCTACAATTTGTGTAGCTATAAATGGTACTTTAATAATATTATTAATAATAAGTATAATTATAATGCATATTATATCAATAATATTAATAAATGTATACATTGAGTAATTTAAATTGCACCTTATTTAAATGATTATGTAATCTCAAAAAGTAAATTTCTTATCTTCCATCTTCACTTTGTGTTAGTCTTTGCACCACTCACAAATATTTTAATTTTTCTTTTTCTTCCTGAGACACATGATAGAAAAATTTTCATCCACCTCTGAAGTTGAGAGTGACAAGCTACTTGCTTTGACCAGTGAAATTTGAGCATAGGGGAATTTGGGTGGCTCAGTACATTAAGTGTCCAACTCTTGATTTAGGCTCAGGTCATGATCTCACAGTTCCTGGGATGAAGCCCTGCATCAGAGTCTACTCTGAGTCTGCTTGGGATTCTCTCTCTGCCCTTTCCCTACTCACTCACATGCACATGTTCTCTCTCTCTCTCTCTCTCTCTCTCTCTCTCTCCATAAATAAACATTTTTTTTTAAATCTGAGTTTAACTTGAGTCACTTCAGGTAGAATCCACAGGTAGCATAGTGTTATTTGTCAACTAGCACTTCTCTGCTACACTGAAAAAGGATGAATATAATACTTAACAGTGAAAAACTAAAAGGTTTTCCTCTAAGATTAATATCAAGACCAGGATGTCCACTCTATTTCTATTAAACATAGTAGTAGAAGTTTTAGCCAGAGCAGTTTGTCAAGAAAAAGAAATAAAAGGCATCTAAATCAGAAAGAAAGAACTAAAATTGTCCTAGTTTGCAGAAGACGTCATCTTAAATATAGAAAATGCTAAAGGCTCTATAAAATCGAACAAAAACAAAAATAAATGAATTCAGTAAAATTGCTGGATACAAAATAAATATACAAATATCAGTTATGTTTCTATATACTAACAATAAACTAACTGAAAGAAAAACTAGGAAAACAATCCCATTTGTAATAGCACAAAAAAATTACTTCAAAATAAACTTAATGAAGAAGGTAAAAGACTTGTAAAAACTATAAATCATTACTGAAAGAAATTTAAAGATACATAAACATTTAGAAAGATATCCCATGTTCATAGACTGGAAGACTCAATATTGCTAAAATATTCTTACTATGCAAAGCAATCAACAGATTCAATGCAAGCCCTAGCAAAAATAAGATGTGAGATAAATATATATATATATATATGTATAAATATGACATGTGTATATGTGTGTGTGTGTATGACAATGTGATAATGGATAATGGAATATAATTCAGCCATTAAAAAGAAATGAAATCTTGCCATTTGCAACAACATGGAGGGGGCTAGAGAGTATAACTGTAAGTGAAATAAGTCAATAAGAGAAAGACAAATACCGTATGATTTCACTCATGTATGGAATTTAAGAAACAAAATAGATGATGGGGCACCTGGGTGGCTCAGTCAGTTAAGTGTCTGACTTCAGCTCAGGTCATGATCTCATGGTTTGTGGTTCAAGCCTCATGTCAGGCTCTGTGCTGACAGCTCAGAGCCTGAAGCTTGCTTCAGATTCTGTGTCTTCCTCTCTCTCTCTGTCCCTCCCCCACTTATGCTCTGTCTCTCTCTGTCTCTTAAAAATAAATAAATGTTAAAAAAAAATTTTAAAAAGAAACAAAATTAATGAACAAAGGACAAAAAAGAAAGAGAGAGAGAGACAAACCAAGAAATAGACTCTCAACTATAGAGAACAAACTGATGGTTACCAGAGGGCAGGTGGGTGAGGGGATAAATTAAATAGGTGATAGGAGAAAAGAGTAAACTTCTGATGAACACAAAGTAGTGTATATAATTGTTGAAGTACTATATTGTACACCTAAAACTAATATAATACTATATGTTAGCTATACTGGAATTAAAATAAAAAACTTAAAAAACATACCTAATCCAAACATTACCAGGGCATGGTATAATTGAAGTCTTTAAAATATTTTCAGATTTACAAAGAGAGAAAATGACAAATTTGATTTTTTTTTCATTTTTGGCTGAGAAAAAAAAAATGAACTGTGCTTATCCCCATACACTGGGAAGAGAATAAAACATGTATTTTTAAAAAGAAAAAAAGTTCAATGGCGTTTTTTATAGAAGTTGAAAAAGCCAATTTTCCAATTCATTTGGAACCGGAGAAGGCTGCAAACAGCCAAATTAATCCCAAAGAGAGGAACAAAGCTGGAGGCATCACAATCCTGATTTAAAAATACCCTTCAAGACTATAGTAATCAAAACAGTATGTTAGTAGCATAACTACAGTCATATAAACCAGTGGAACACAATAGGTAGCCCAGAAATAAACCCATGCAAATATGGCCAATTCACCTTCATCGAAGTGCAAAAAATACACAATGGAGAAAGGCTAGTTCTTCAACAACTGGTGTTGAGTAAACTGGATATCCACATGCAAAAGAATGAAATTGGACCTTTATTTTACACCTTACACAAACATCAACTCAAAATGGATTAAGGATTTAAACACCTAAAATTAACATTTAAATGCATGAAAATTAAAGGGCCTGAAACTATAAACAATTAAAAGAAAACATAGAAGAAAAGTTTCATGACATTGGTTTTGGCAATGATTTGCAGATTTGACACCAAAAGAACAGGCAACAAGAACAAAAATATATAAGTTGGACTACATCAAACTAAAAAGCTTCTGCAAAGCAAAGGGAACTTCCAATGGAATGAAAATCAACCTACAGAATGAGACGACATATTTACGAATCATATAACTGATAAGGGACAAATCAATAAAATATATAAGGAGCTCCTACAACTCAATAACAAAAAAAAATACTAATAATTTGATTTAAAAAATGGACTAAGAATTTAAATAACCATTTCTCCAAAGAAGACAAAAAAAATGCAAATATAAGAAAAAAATGCTTAATGAAACTAATCATCATTGAAATTCAAATCTAAACAATATCACCTTATACCTATCAGAATAATTTTTATCAGAAAATAAAGTACAGGGGGGCCTGGGTGCCTCACTCGGTTGAGCATCTGACTTCAGCTCCAGTCATGATCTCGCAGTTGACGAGTTAGAGCCCCGCGTCGGGCTCTGTGCTGACAGCTCAGAGCCTGGAGCCTGCTTCTGATTCTGTGTCTCCCTCTCTCTCTGCCTCTCACCCGCTCATGCTCTGTCTCTCTCTGTCTCAAAAATAAAGATAAACATTAAAAAAATTTTTTTTTAAATACAAATGTTGGTGAGGATGTGGAGAACCTGGAACTCTTGCACACTGCTAGTGAAAATGCAAAATGGTATAACCTCTATGGAAAACAACATGGAGGTTCTTCAAAAAAGTAAAAATGGAACTTACCATATAACCCAGTAATCCCACCTCTGGATATTTACCTAAGAGAACTGAAATCAGGATCTCAAAGAAATATTAGTACTGAGATCCCCACCATAGCTGAAGATAATTCACTGCAAATTCTCTTTCTGAGATTAAATATTCTGGTTTATGGTTTATAACTTCTTTTTAGACCCTAGCAAATACAGCATTTTGCACCTCCCATCCTCCATGGGGACATCTAGCTCCTATGGATAATCCCCTTGAGCATTGTCGAAGACAAGCATTTCAGGACAAATATTTTTCTCTTGCCTGACCACATCTGGGGTCGTAGGGAAACATTCAGACAGCTTCTGCCTTAATACTTCGGGAAAGCACAGGTTAATCTCTCTGCTGTCAGAGTAGCTAAACAGCCAGTTACTCATGCTTCAGATTTCTTGAGCATGAGTCAGACACTGTCCACTGTGTCTACCAAACTGTAAGGGACATTACGATAAGTAGTCTCCTTAAAGTTTCAATTCAGCTGTAGAGTGAGAAGCACCACGGTCCCTCTTGTACAGACAGCATCCTCCAAAGAAATCCCTATCTAATCAAAATGCTGCCAATTTTATTCCCTCATGGTGAGTGAGGAAGCTAAGTTAGACAACCACTTCTTTCAACCTCCTTTTGCACAATTGTCTCTCACCTCACTTTGGAATTGTTGGCATCAATCATTCTGTGTCCCCAGTAGAATATTAGGGTAAAATAAATTGATTTTAACATACAGTAACACATATTGTGTTCTTTTTGTTATCCTTTTTTTCTTTATTCAGATGACGACTTTGATCAGATTGTGTTTGAATCCCTAAAAAATTTCATGGTCGTTACCTTAAAAAACTATTGGTGTGTGTTTTTAAAATTGATTTGTGCATCATTACAAGATAAATTGAAAACAATTTTAAATTTCACTTTATTCTTTTGGCTTGCAGGCCTCAAAACAATGTGGAATTAACCGGGGTTTTATTATGCCTAATCTTGCAGATAAATGGCATAATCAGCTTTCCTTTTAAATGCAAATCAAATAATCACAGATTAAGAATTTTATAGCTAGAAAAGATCATAGAGGGACTCTACACTAACCAATTCACTTTATCTTTGACTTAAGGGAAAAGAACTACAATTTTTAAATTACTTGTTCAACATTATAAAACTGATTAATATTAGAATCTAAATTTACTTAAAACTTTTCCCATTATATCATGGTGTTCAATATTTAAATGAACTACAAGTGATTCTCAGTAATCATTAAAAAGTGTTAAATATTTTAATTTAATGACAGCTTTCTTAAGAGGACCATTTAAAAGTAAATAATATTCAAGCTCATTGAAAATATTAGTAATTAGACTCACTGCAAAACAATTGGAATCTCAATTTAGAGATGTTTGATGGGGTAGATTTCCCTTTCTTTAATTAATGCCCTTCATATTTTGGGCTAGGTACCGCATTTATATGGCAGGATAAAATTCCTCTCGCTTCCCCAAGTTATGTTTCTTTTCCCCTAGTTTAGTAAATAGATTAGTGTTATTAGAGTTGGTGAATTTTGAAAGGTGTCTAGATGGGAATTTCCATCATGATTCTCCTGGCCTCTCTGACTCTTAGACCTATCCATTCACTCCAGGGCAAGAGAGGAGAAATGAGAAAACGCAAGATCAGGTCTGCCACTGTGTTTCCATTAACCTGAGTGGTCCCTTCACAACCTCGGAAGTGCAGAGAGTGAATGATGGCCCAAGTGGGGCAGGACAGATCGATTCCGTAATTTTTACTCACTGTTTCTCTGCAGCCCTAACTGGCTATTGATTGGATGAGCTGGAGATGGGTAGTGCCTCTGGGACCTTAGAACGACTGAGAGAAAATTCCCTCCCTCCACACAGCAACACCTCCGGGCTCTTGTAGTCATTCACTTTCCAGAGGAGAGTAAAACAAAACTTAACAATGAAGTCATCTGAAGAGAAATACATTTCATCCTCCAACAGGAAAGCGAACTTACTTTAGTGCTTATTCAGTTTTTGGATTCCAATCACATATTTATACTAAAGAAAATAAACATTTTATAGAGGTTCATAAAGTTGCAAAGTGGGTCAGGGTTTTTAAGATCATTTCATCTGAAAACTGAAGCTGACAGTTAATAATGCATTTGCCCCAATGCTTGGAGTAATTTGGAGTAAACTTGGTTTTCTAATTCCCAGTCTAGCAGGCTCTATTCTTAGAAAAGGTTTCTGTCTCCTAACAGAGCAGTAGAGAGACAATCTCTAGTCTTGCTTTGGATCTTGTTATGCCATGTTGTGTCACCTAAAACTAACGTAGCCACCTATTCCAGTGTGAAGATGTATCCAACTTCATGGATGTCAGACAAGAGAAATGAAGAGAACCTAGGATTACTAACATTTGTTAGACCAACATACCAAGTCTTAAGCTTGCGCTACCTATGGAATCTCTGTTTTTACAAGATTGAATGTCTGTAAGGTTTACGAAACTTTAAGTCAAGGTTTCTTCTCTTTCCAGCATAAATAGTATTAATTTTAAAAATTCTTCTCAACCGTATTCTTTCCTCTTTTCCTCCAGTGGGAGAGCCATGAAGTCCCCTGTAAGGGGTGGAGAGCACCATTTGAATCAGCTGGAAGAAAAGAAAAGACTCTGATATACCTGTTTGAGGAAGGTAATCTAGTTATGAACATAGTATGGCCAGTTAATGTCTATTGCTGGAAAAAAAGGGTATCTCTGATGATGCAGACGCATAAGAAATTCTTCAGGAATGAGATTCTTTAGAGATGGAAAGGCTAGAGAGATTCGTTTAATGGCATTACAAGTTTGCAACAGAGAATAATGTGATGATCACTAGGGTTTTAATAAGTTTTTCTAGGTCAGTGGTCCTTAACTATAGGTGATTTTGTCCCCTGGGAGCTTGTCCCACCAGGGAACATCTGTCAATATTTGGATACATTTTTTGGCTAGCAAAACTTGAAGGAGGTGCTGTTGGTATCTAATGGGTAGATAACTGGGGTCCTGCTAAACATCCTAGGATGCACTACCCCATGCAACTATACAGTCAAAAATGATAATAATTCTTGAGGCACCTGGGTGGCTCAGTCGGTTAAGCATCTGACTCTGGATTTTGGCTCAGGTCATGATTTCATTATCATGGGATCAAGTCCCACATCAGGCTCTGTGCCAGCACAGAGCCTGCTTGGGGTTCTCTTTCTTTCTCTCTCTCTGCCTCTCCCCCACTAGTGCAATCTCTCTCTCTCTCTCTCTCTCTCTCTCTCTCTCTCTCTCTCTCTCTCTTTCTGTCTCTCTCTGTCTCTCTCTCTCTCTCATAAATAAATAAATAAACATTTAAAAAATGTTAATTATTCTTAGATTGAGATACCCTCTTCTGATCATCTGCTGTTCATATGGCTTTCAAAATCTTATCATTTTCAAAGAGTATTTGTATTCCACCCAACAAATTATTAATTCAGACAGAAAGAATGACTTGGCCAAAGAATTTTTTGGTTTTTGGTGTTTTTTTTTTTGCAAGAAAGTGCCAGATCTTTTAATGTTTGATTTTACTATAGCATAATGTAGAGCACAAGACTGTCAGAAGCCTATAAGAAAGGTCACTGAAAGATTAAAGGTCATGATTATAACTCAGAAGTGGTAGTTATTCTTGGAAATTTAATTTATTAGCAATTCATTTGTTTGTTTTTTATGATAGATGGGAATATTGCCTTCCTTGTTCCCCTTGCAAATTTATGGATCATGTTACTATTTCTGCCCAGGTGTTTGTGAGCACAAAGGGTATAGCATTTAATTCCTGGCTGGTGTCTTTTCCTGGCTGGTGTCTTTGCCCTGACAAATGACATTTTAAATAATGGAGTTTCTTTTCCCAAAATGGGTGCAACCTGAGCACTTTTATTTCAAGGTACTGAGACTTTGAATGGTGTGTTGTTTCAACTTATCCTAGGTTTATTATAACAAATAGTTTCAGTAAAATTTTAAAATGGGGTTTTTTTTGAGTTGAAAATGAAAACCAGTGAAATGAACTATAAAGTTGAAAGTTAATTTAAATTGAAACCTTAATAATTTCATTAACAAGAATAAGAAAACTCTCTATTTTATTCCCTTTGTACATCAAGTAATTTGCCTGCTTTCATTTCCCAGATAGTTATTGATCACCAACTATACAATTGATAAAATGTTAGGTACTAGAAATTGAGATTCTGTCTGTTTTATTCACTGTGATCAACTTAGTATCTACTACACTGGTCAGCATATTATAGCCTTCAATAAATATTTGCTGAATAAATAAGTGAATACAAATTTTAACAACCTAAATTCAGGGAACTGTGAGCTATTGGGGCTGCAGTATTATCAGCATCATCTGGAGGGCAGAAGAGCGTGTGTGTGTTTGGAGTAGAGAAGTGTTGATAAATAAAGACTCTTTCTTCAATACATCTTTATTTGAGAGAGTGAGAGAAGCCGCAACAGAGTCACTCCTAAAACTGGGGTGCCCTTCCATTAATTTGGGGATATTCACCATCTCACAGTTGAAAGTTTCTGGGCTGATGGATAAGTGAGTGCCTAATCCTGCTGGGACTGGAGAAGGGTGTGGGAATGAGATGACAGATTTGAGAAAGGGTATGCCAGTGCTGCAGCCCACATTTGGAGCTACTATGGCAAGCAGGTACTTCAATAGGTAGCTGTCCTTTTCATGCTAAACACCCCCAAAACATTATTTGCTAAATTTGTGAAAACTAACCTCATGCATGTTTGCATGTGTGTATGCACATACAGGTGTTGATTAAAACCCATCTGATGTCTCTTGCCAGGGAATTAGATGGATGCATCCTATCTCACTTAAGCCTCTCTTAAGTACTATCAAAAGTGCCCCATGTGGATACTTGCCCACAAAGGGTAACTATATTCAGTCAATGTTACAAAGAGAAGCGATAATGTGGTAGGGAGAAAAGAAGAAGTTGTTTTTTTTTTTAAAGAGCATTTAATTAAATATGAAAGTACATTTTAAAGCAAATATATCTGGGTCTTAGGAACTTGAAGTTTACTCTTCTAATGATTGAAATTATTGGAAGTGAACAGAATTTTCATGAGAGGGTGCTTATAACAAAATGAGAAAGGGAGAGGTGTTGACTTGGTGTCAATTATTGGAAAAATAAAATGGTTCTATGTCTCACTCCAGTAAGCTGAGAATCCTAAATAAATCCCTCTCAAATAAAAAGATGGTCCTTGCCAATGAGATGCTTACATCAGGTAGAGTGAAAAAGACAAAAATGTCAGCATGATATGAGAGCAGGGCTATGGGGATGCACTAGCTGCAGGGGAGCTCAGAGTATTTACACTTAGACTGGGGAGATTCGGGAAGATTTCCTGAGAAGACAGCATGGTGAGAACTAAAGTTTTAAGGATGAGTAAGAGTTAGCCAGGCAAAGAATGTGGGGAAGTACATTCAGGGCAGTTAAACAGCATGACTTAAAGCACAGAGCTGTGAAACAGCATGTTGCATGAGAAAAACAGCAAGTCATTTGATTCCAAGTGCATAAAGTGAGAGTCAGGACATGGCAGGAGAGAAGGTGAGAGAGTTAGATAGGTCATGAGAGCTATACAGTGTAGAATAGTAAAGTGTGTGGATTTTATAGTGTGAGAATTTTATAGGCAACAGGTTTCCACTGAAGGGTTCTAAAGCAGGCAGGTCACATGATCAGACTGTATTTGAAATAGAATATTAATGGTAATTCCATGGAGAATGGATTGGAAGGAAGAGATATTGCAGGCAAAGGCAGCAGTTAGGAACTCATTGATTAGGCTCATTATTACATGAGGAGAGTCTAAACCAAAGAAAGGATAACATGGCTTGAGAAAAGATTGTAGACCTATAAACAATTTAATAAATAAATTTATTAGGAGAATTTCTGGAAGTTGAAGTAAGGAAAAGGAAGAATTTGATATTGTATCCCAAATAGTATATTGTTTTTTTTTTTAATTGTATTTGGAAAATTGTTCTTTAGAGATAGGTTGTACAGAGACAGGAATGATTTAATGGGGAAAGACAAGCTCATGACAAATTTGAGATAGTTTTAAAGATATCCATCAGGCAGTTGGATCTATAACCCCAAACTACGGTGTAGATATTGGCACTAGATACACAAATGGGAGTCATAAACATTGGTTGGTAAATAGAAACTATGAACGTGGAAGGAAGTCTTCTGGGAATGCATGTGGAGTAAGAATGACTATAGGTCAATGGTGAGAGACATTTTTAAAGAGTGGGTAGGGAAAGAGGAAACCCATAGAAGATGGAGAAAGACAAGTCAAAAAGAGAGAAAATGGTTTCCTAAATACAAATAAAACAGGCCACTGTTCTAGTCAGTCAAGAAAGATGAAAAAAAAAATCAAACCCACTGGCTTTACATTTAGAAAGTCAATGGTTACTCTGACAAAACAGTTTCAGTGGACTGATAGAGACAGTATATTTGAAGAAACATGGTGGTAAAAGGGAAAGAGTAATGGGATGATAATAAGGAGATTTGAGTTTCAAGTAAGTTTCTTTCTAATTATTTTTTTTCTTTAGTGGGAGAAAGGGGTTGCTTAGAGACATTGTACACATTTGAAAGCTAGGGAGAAAGCCAAGAAAAATCCTGGAGGACACTTATGAAGTAACGAGCAGGTGTCTGGGTCACAATCCACTGTGAAGAGAAGTATACATTCCTCTCAGAAGGGAATTGCAATTGCAATCCTGATGGTGAGGTGGAGGGGAAGAGCTAATAATTCATGTTTTACAGATTCACATTTCCTAATAATCTAGATGTTTAGCTGTAGAGAGTAAGCCTGGGGGAGTAGAAGGCTTTGAAGATAAAGGTAGAATAGTTGTCAAAAGAGGAAGAAACAGAAGTTGACAGAGAAGGCAAAAGATTGTCCAAAGATCTGAGGAACTAGCTGGGGTTGAATACAAATTTGTGGCTATATGAATGTTAAAATTGTGGCACTTCCCTAGCAAAGTCGAGTACGTGCATTACAGTAAAGAAGACGAGAAGTAGTTTTAATTCAGGATTGACATTTCATCTGTTAGGTGTCTGCAAAGGTAAGGGTGCAAGGCATTGAGGGCATTGGTAGAACAGTAGTTTGAAGTGGTCAGTAATGGGATCCATGCTGTGGAGAAAAGATGGAAAATCTTGGAAGGTCTTGGTAGGTCCCCTGAGAGAAGGTGGGGTAGGATCAAGAACTGGCTGTTTCATAAAGCTGTTTAGTACGGATAGTAGGGGCGAAACTGAGACTCAGGTAGAGGATATTAGAGATATTAGTGCTTGAGTTTCAGATGTGAACAAATTTTAGTTTAACTTCAATGTATGGCATTAGCTGTGGTAAGTTAGGTATTTTTGTGTCCATTTTATGACAAGAAAAAACAAAACAAGACAAAACCTGATTTGGAGAGGTTAAATCATTTGTCTAAGTTGAAACAACTAGTGGGCATTAGAGCTGTGATTTCATTCTCAGTCTTTCTGACTCCAAAGCTTCTGTGCTTTTGCCATATTGTTCTCCACAATCTGGCTTTGCAAATACTGAAATCAAGGTATGCGCCTTTCTTATACTAGCTTACACTGCTTGAATCTGTGTAAAAGAATCAATACAATTCTGACAATCGGTTGTTTTGTTTTGTGTATAATTGTCGATGTTCATGCTTGGTTCCTTTGAATCTGAGTCTTTGATTTGGGAACATCCTCAGAGATGTTGGTGTCAATTTTATTCTGGAGATATACAGCTCAAGAACATTTTCTTTGTGACACTGTTAAGCATATCAATGAGGCTTATATCGCTTTCAGAATTATATGTGATTATAAGACAGTAAGATGTTAAAAGCAAGTCATTTTAATTCAAATTATGAAATATAGAGATATTTTATTTATATTTTGCCAAAAATCTTGTTTAACTGAGTTCCCAAATGGTTTTCTGGTAGAACACATACTGGCTTTTTACAAAACCACAGACATCTACTAATGAGTCCATCCAACTTTTTAGATAATTAGAATGTCCCTCAGCTTAATAATGTAGGCCCGGATCAGAATTATTTTACTCATGAAGGTGTGGAAACTAGGTTTCCTTAATGTCAATATTAATATCAATGCTAGAATTCACATTCAGTTTAACTGGTTTTTTTTTTTTAAGTCGTTCCTTTTGCCTGAGGTACAATTACTTGGATCACAGTTTCCCAAATTTGTCAGTGTACTTGCATTTTTGTAATTGAGTTATTTTCAGAATTTACTTAAATAAAGGAGTATTAAATACATTTTCCTTTTATTACATGGTTAACCTTGGTCTTGTTCGTGGCATTCTATTATGTCCTGATGATTTTTATGGCATTTATTTCCTCCTGAAATGTCTGGTTTTGGTTAATTTTGGTGTTGAGATCCAGTAAAAGTAACCCAGCATAAAAATGTTCTGAAACCAAGTTGTTAATATTATTTTTTTGCAGAGAATTTTTCAGCCAAAACACAGTGTCTAATTTAAATAAACTCCTTTATTTTATAAGTTAAATTGTTTATAAAAAGAAAATGCAAAAACATGGTTAAACCTTTAAGTATTGGGTCATTAAAAATCCATTCTTGCCTTTCTGCCCATAACTACATCTTTTTTCAGACCTGTCACCCATTTCATTTAAGCACTTAGCTCTCTTCTAATGAATGAATTGGCATTTCATATTACCTTATTATCCTATAAAACAAAATGCATACTCAATAACATTAACGGTAATTTCTCATAAAGACACATTATCGATCCGGGTGCTACCTGTAAGCATTGAAAATTGCAGCCTGCAAACGGAGCCCTTCACATCTGGGCCTGAAGAATTAAAGAAAAATTAAATTTGACAGCAGTAAATTCACAGGCACAATCTAGGCCCCAATTTATATGCAAAATGAAATGCTTTATGAAAATTTCTTCTATTTTCTCACGGAGATTTGGGAAAAAAGATTTCACTAGATGCTTCTTCCTTTAATATCCCTCTACTTAAATATTATACTGCAGTCACTGTGGACTCTCTTTGATGTATAAATAATCAAGTTAAATTATGTGCAGCAAGGAGACTAGTGCTCTGCCATTCTTATTTTACAAAGTAATTTCTACCCTAGAGGGTCAAATTTCCCTGACAAATTCTTAATTACTATGTTGCAACAGAAGCCGAATCTATTTGTGCATAAATCCTGGGCATTCCCATGTGGCAAGTAACTAATATTACCAACCATTTCACTTGGCCTGTTCACTGAACTCCATAATTAGATAATACTTTTGATGATGGTACATTTGAAGTCTTAATCCATTTAATTTTTTATGAGATTTTTTTTATTTTAATAGGGATATGTTAGTGACCACTACCTATTTAAAAATCATTAAAATTCTGTCCACAGCAGTAATAAAGATTAAAGATTACTAATATGGCATTCATAACCTTGCTGGTTTTCTAGAAATCCAGGGCTTAAGGTAAATGTTAAAGGTCATTTAATATGTTAGTCACTAATTATAATCCTGGGTAATAGGTTCCTTTTCTAATTATCATGGTATAAAAGTTCTATTGTTTGGGTCTATGCTTTTGGTTTTTATATTTAGCTTTTTTGGGGGATGAGTAATCCAGGAATTAAGCTCCTGAACATTGATGAAAGTAGGTAATGCTTGATGATTAACTGGATAAAAGCTTATATTTGAATGCTATATGATATCTTGCCTTGAAGTTACTTACAAAAGATGCAGCATCCTTTTTCTAGCTCTAGGTTCAGGGAAAAGGTCACTGTAAGATTAATGCACCCATATTTTAATATCAAACTATGACAAAATTGATAACAGCCTTTTGGTACGCCTGCCAAAATATTCAGAAGAAAGCTTGAACAACCTAAAACGTGAGGAAGACATTTTTTAAACAGTGAGCTAGATTTTGTCTGTCTTTTACCTACTAATAAAAGTGCAGAACTATCCAATTCACATGACGATAAATTGTTCACTCCTCATTGAAACACACACACGTGCACATGCATACACATACACCCCCCCCCAAGCTAGTGTAGCTTCCTGAAAAACAATTCCTAGCTGCTTTCTCAAGTAATATTCTAGGATCATGATAAGCTAAAACCATGATGGACCAATTGAAAACCTATCAGATTTTTGGCCATTACTTTTTACAAACCCAGATTGTCCTGACATTTTCCATTTACTTGAGCATACCTGCTTTGAAATTATTACATATGTTCTACTTACATAATGAGTACACTTTGAGTTATTGCATTAACATGTATTTTTCCCTCCTTTTGAAAATAATTTGCATTTTAAGTCTTCTTAGTCTTATTCATATGTTCTCAGTCTTTTCATGTGTTCTTGTGGGAAATATTTAGACAATTAACTAATATATTGAATGTTTCTTAGGTGGTTAGAACTTGTGAAAAACCTTAGGAATATTTAATGAGAACTCTTATCAGTAGATATATTTGATTAATTAAGTTATAATTTTTTATTGAACACTTGCTATGTTGCAGTCACATAAAGGTCTCTGCTATCATGAAACTTATTCTACTGAGATGAGACACACAATAAACACAATATATATGATATGTCAAATGGTTAAAATTACTTGAAGGAAAAGTGAAACAGAAGTAGAAGATAGGGACTGATGATTATTAGTGATGATAAAGAAAAAGAATACTATTTTAACTTGAATAATATTAGAAGGTTATTGAGACTGAAATTTGACCAGAGACTGATAGAATTGACTCAGGTATATCTATCAGACATCCCAGGAAGAGCAAACAAATCCAAGGGCTCTGAGGCAGGAGCATACCTGGTTTGTTTGAAAGCTAGCCTGGAAATGACTGTGGTTGGAAGGAAGTGAGCAAAAGTAAAATTAAAAGATTTATCTTTAAAACTATTAGAGTCAGGTAATAAGATCTGTAGATTCCAGCAGAAACAGACTTTTTGTGTATGTGAGTTGAAGGGCTTTTGAGTATTTTAAATAAGAAGTAACATAAGTCCACTTGGGTTTAAAACTGAGAACCCCGGACTCTAGATTGAAAATCTGCTAATGGAAATACAAAGCAGAAGCGGGAAGACTAGTTAAGGAACTTCAGAAAACATTCAATCAAAAGGTGGTAGCAGATTGGATAAGAGGATTATTCTGGATATTGAGAGTCAAATTTTACATACTTTGAACGTAGAGCAAAGAAACATGATAACTGATGATATATCGGTTGTGAGAGAAAGGGAGCCCTCAATAACGACTGTAATATTGGCCTTTAGCAACGTGGCTTTCATTTGTAACCTCAACAAAAGTATTGCCAGTATATTATGGAGTCAAATGCCTAAACTAAATGTATTTAAGGAACATTAGGAGGGAAGGAATTGGAGATATAAAACACAAACCATACACCATAAACTCTTTATAAGAGTTTTGTGGTTAAAGGTGGGCAGCAGAATGTGGTGGCAGCTAGAGGGACATAGTAGTTTAAGGAGGTTTCCTTTTTAACCTGAAATAAATTACAGTATATGTGTACATCTTGTGCTTACCGGAACGAGCCAGTGCAGAGGTAAAATTAATCGTCACTTGAAGTTAGTGGTTATGAATTTGAGACAATGAACCATAGTCAGGTTCAGAGGGACTGATATAATTTAGGTGGCAAGTACAGTTTGACTATGATTATATTGGCCAGGAGAGGGTGACAAAATGAAAGACAGGGCAAGAAAGTTGTCAGTATTTGCACACAAAAGATATAATGTGGGAATGTAGAATTTAGACTGGGTTGGGAGGGTAGGAAGGGTACGAAGATGCATATACATACTGTCATAATGATCTGTGATAGATATTCCCTTATAGTTGAGGGAATAAAACATATGAGTGCATAGTTCAATAATCCTTTTTAGCAGGAAGATTTTCTTAGAAAAGGGCAAGTTATAGGACTAGGGAAATTATGAAAATTCATCTCACTGAGGATGGAAGCACAGTGGTAAACACCAAGGGGAGGGGAAAATGGAGAACAACTGTAGAGTGTGAGAACAGAGTACCCAAGAAGGTAAACATTATGTGTTATGTTTTTCCTAATCAAGATTACAAAATTAACACAAAGATAAACTATGGCTGAGGTCAGGTTTTACACAGGACTGGCTCTGTGCGTGTGACCTGCGCTGTGGCACAGGGGCTCATTTTTAGAATGGCCTGGTATTTAGTGTAATTCTCTGCTGTCACATTCTTGAGACTTTTAACAGTTTTTGTAGAAGGACATTTTGTGGTATCCTGCAGAGGGCAAGATCAACCCCCCAATCCAAAATTGATTCACATGTTGAAACTGATGATGCCATACATGCACCATGAGGGTATGAAAAATTTTACTACTCTCATAAATAATGGTTTTTGGGGAGAGCAAGCAGGTCCAAAATGGCCAGAGTAAAGGAGGGCAAATGGAATTGGTTTTTATTGTGATTAAGACACAGATTGGTATGAGAATCTTCACACGTAGCCAAGTTTGCTTGACTTGAACTTTTCCATCTGGTGCCTTGGGAGGGAATACAAGCTTTCTTACCGGCATGTCTTACTATGCAGTTTCAAAGGTATCAGCCATCGATTATCAAAAATGCAGTCAGGCTCTATTAAAAGAGGTCTTCAAGACTCTATCTTGCACTGAACCCACAACTTACATAGCTAGTGCTGGTTTTACAGAAGCAGATTCTGAGGCAAAGATGTTTTTCAGGGATTCACTACTATGAAGGGAAGGGGGAAAGCAAGATGGCGCAGAAAGGATCAGACTGCCGCAGAGTCTGACTGCCAGCGAAGCTGTTCTCCATCAACATTCCCTGCGTGGGGCAAACCAGATATGGAAAGTTCAGCCTCTTTCAGTGTTAGCTTTTTTTTAAATGCAGGTAATAATAGTAATACAAATACATGTTATTTGGAGGAGTGAAAATGTGAAATAACTGCTGAAGAATAAAGGTTTTATGTAAATGTTACTTATTATTTCATTAAGACCTTCAAAGTATAAACCTTGTGACCTATACCTAAGCTGATCAAAATTCTGTTCTTTTGCAGTGGAAAAGTTGTATAATTTCAATTGAATCGGTAAATTGCATTCTATTTTGCCCTTTCTGTTAATAACCTTGTTAAGAGCAAATTTTAATGATGCTAAAACTTCTATGCTCATTGTTAAAAAAAGAGACAACAGGCCCCAAATGGAGTCATTTGTGCTAAGCCCACATAACCAAACTGAGACTTAGTATCTAATTTAATTACAGTTTCAACCTCCCCCCAGACTAGAACCTTAGCCACCCAGTCTGGGACTACCAGGGTCAGCACTAGTCAGGTAACCTGCCTGATAGAGCCCTGCAGTCTATTAAAGGAAGGTAACTTTGCCCCAAACAGTCCACTCTTTGTTATTAATTTCCTTTCTCTACCCTCTTCTGCCAGCAAGTCTTCCATTTTGTACAGCTCCTCAGAACTCCTTTGCATCTGCTAGTTGAGATGCTGCCTCCATTCATGAATCATTGAATAAAGCCAAAAGGTCTTTAAAATTTACTCAGTTGAATTTTGGTTTTTTTTTAACACCATCAGTAAGGATATCTTAATATATATACTTTAGCAAAATAGAATACCTACTTAACAAACTCAATTGAGATCATCCATAGACCATCAATGATAGAAAAAAAAAATGAAGTTTTAAATTGATCAATGTATTTTTTACTCATTTTAGTGTCTTAACAAAGGGTTACTAATATCTCACATAAGATATCAAGGTTTTATTTGTTTTCTCAAAATGTATTAAAAGAATATTTCTGTATAATCATTTCTTCTTTTTATACTGTCAGTTACGGATTTTTGCGGGGCTTTTTAAAGATAAATCCATGTGTATTTAACATTCTCCACTGCTCTGAATTTCTTATACTCTAATTATAAATAAAAACATAAAGAAAGTTTGAATCTTCACCCAGGTCGCCAATGATAAAGTATAATTCCAATTTAGTTAGGGCTCTATTTCAAGTACGTATAGATAAGTCTTAAGTTCATACTTAAAACGTTTTTTTTCAAGTGAGTAGAAAAATGAAATAAATAAGCCTAGAGTTTGAATGATAAAACTCTGAAACTTGCCCCCAATTCTCTTGTAAACTGGGTTGTGTAATTTCATGGTGTTTCTGGAGATTTAAAAAGAAAGATCCATTGCATCATAATATTGTCTATGTTTCTTTCAGGTTCTCTCTCTCTCTTTTTTTTTAATTGAAGTCTTAAGATAGGGTTGGATGTTTAAAATTAAAATGTTTCATCACTTCAAATTCTGCAGCTGTTCCTTTCCTTATACTGTTTAGTGTCACGTAGGCAAACCCTGTCCCAATTACACAGGACCAGATTTGTCATTCTGGTCTCTGAAATAGCTTGATATATAATTGGACATAGAAAGTGTATATATTTGTATTTATGTAGGATTGTAAATGCTAAATAGAACTGTATGCACCTTCTTGATAGGGATCTTTAATGGGAAAATGATCATTTTAGAACTTGATCCTGAACCTGTTTCTCCATTACATATTTGTTTATTTTAAAACTTATTTAGGAAAACAGGGGCGCCTCACTTTGGCTCAGGTCATGATCTCACAGATCATGAGTTTGGACCTCTCTTTGGGCTCTGTGCTGACAGCTCAGAGCCTGAAGCCTGCTTTGGATTCTGTGTGTCCCTCTCTCTGTCCCTCCCCTGCTTGCACACTGTCTGTCTGTCTCTCTCTCAAAAATAAATAAGCATTAAATTTTTTTAAAAAAATAAATAAAACTTATTTAAGAAAACAAAGGAAACATTGCCTTCTGACATTTTGAAATAATATCTTATTTGTATATACAACACCGTAGTGCAGGAATATTTGAAAATGTCTTAAATTACTGTTTTTCTTGATTCCTCCTTCTTTTCTCCCCTCTGGTACACTGTACTAGGTATAGATATCCTATTTAATCCTGGACTGAGAAATGTAAAATGCCATTCTATTAAATTAAAATGGTAAAAACTGTGCCCTTCCTGAGTGCCCATCCTATTTACAAAGGCCTGCACCAGACATGAATTTTTAGATGGGGAAAAATATTCTATATTTCTATATGACCTTCCTTAGGCCTAGAAATCTATACCTTGATGGCAAGAGAAAACGAAGAATAAGAGAGAATGAGAATCATTAAGAATGTAGGCAGAAAGATAACTTAAAAAGTGTATTTGATTTATTTGATACTCAAAGAAAAGTTGGCCCTATTATCAATGTTCTTAACTTCATACTTACTCTACCCCTTCATAGCTGTTAAAAAGATTAAAAGTCATGATCACAGCACTTGATAAGAACAATGCAAATTCATTTTGGCTAATCCGATATCTTAAAATAGACTATCATAAAAATCACTCCAGAAAGATGAGGATCTATTTTTAAATGCTTCCAGAAAAAAAAAAAAAAAGCAGTCTATCTTCCTCAGTTTATCGGTCCTGACCAAGAAGAAAAAGGCTGCCTAATTCTAAATCTAATTTTTAATTCTGTTATTTAATCACATACTTTTATGCTGGATCTTAGTGCAAATGCAAACTTACTCCTCTCAAGCTCTAGTTTTCCCTCTACTTCCCCTTCTCTTTTTCAAACATGCTTAACTCAAAGCATTGTCCTTGTACAATCTGCCCCGGAATCACTTCATATGTTTGTTAAAATTGCAGATTTCTACAGATCAGAATATTTCAAAGTCTAAGAGAAAACCTACCTTTTAATTTATTTTTTATGAATAGTTTATGATCTAATATTTATTAATGCTTAGAACCATTTGGTCCTGATTACTCATGAATTAGCCTTAACCCTTTCATTATCATAATTATAATTTTACTGTAAATTTTCATCAAATTATTCATCTCCTTAAATGATTCATCATATTCTTATGATACCAACCAACATAGACTTAGAATTTTGGCATAATTGGTCAAAATAGTTATTCTGCCCATTGGGTCTATAAAGTCATTCAACAAATCGAACATATTTATTGAGCACTTTTCCTGGTGGTCTATATTTATACATACAGCAATAAAACAAATCAACAATAATCCACTCTCTTGTGGCACTTACTTTCTAGTAAGGAAGGGTACAGGCAATACATACATACATACATACAGCCAAGAAGATAGTAAGTACTAACGAGAGTGACAGTGCCAGAAGTTGATTGCAATTTAAAATTTTATATTTGCTCAGGGAACAATTTTTTTTCACATTTTTGATAAATGATACAAACTTGAAAGAGATGAGGTGGAGTAGACTAAGTCATTATCTGGGAAGAGGGCACCCACAACAGAAAAAAGAAGAAAAACGAAAAAATAATTACAATGGTTCTCTATCAGGAGTACTATGCCCAGTGTGCTGAAGTAATAACAAAGGAGCTGAGATTGAAAGGAAGTAAGCAAGAGAGAGGTAAAAAAAAAAGAGAGAGAAAGGAAGGAAGGAAGAAGAAGAAGAAGAAGGAGGAGGAGGAGGAGGAGGAGGAGGAGGAGGAGGATGAAAGCAGGGAAATCAGATAGAAATTAATGCAATAATACCAGAGAAAAATGACAGTGGCTTAGACCAGGATTACAGTGCGATCAGGAGTCAGATTCTGGTTATATTTTACAGATTCTCTAGTATATTCTGACTATTTGGGTATGGAGTATGAGAAATAAGAGTCATGGTTCTGCTGAGGTCGTTTTGGCCTCAATAACTACAACTAGAGGGTTGGCATTAAGTTAAAGAACACTGCAGGTGGAATCAGTTTGGAGAGATCAAAAGATTGATTTTCAGTATGTTAAGTCTATGAATTCTGAGACATTCAAGCGGAAATAACAAGCATCCAGATAGAAATATGGGTCTTCTGGTCAAATGAATTCAGGTTGGACCATCTAGAGGCATTTAAAAGCATCAGACTGGATTACATCAAGAATGGAAAGAAGAGAAGTACCTCAGGGAAAGTCTTTGGAGAAATCCATTTCAGAGATCTGGTACCAAAGCAAGAAGTGAGGGTTATCACCTAGTGTTTCAAATGTTATTTACAGATCAAGTTAAGATAAGGACTGAGAATTCCCCCATTAGATTTATCCACATGGAAGAATCAGTGACTTTGGTGTGAGCAGTTTTAGTAAACTGCAGGATGAGGAGTCATAACATGACTAGGGTGATTTTAAGAGAAAATGGAGGGGTGCCTGGATGGCTCAGTTGGTTGAGCATCTGAATCTTGAATTCAGTTCAGGTCATGATCTTATGTTTTGTGCTAAGTGTGAGCCTTCTTAAGATTCTCAATGTCCCTCTCCTCTGTCCCTCCATGACTCAACATGAACAATCCCTATTTCTCAAAAAGGAAAAAAAAAGAAAAAAGGAAAAGAAAATGGAAAGAGAATGTCTTTCTTTTTTTTCAATTTTTTATTTAAATTCTAGTTAGTTAACATATAGTGTGCACTATTAGTTTCAGGAGTAGAATTCAGTGATTCATCACTTTCATATAACATCCAGTGCGCATCACAACAAATGCCCTCCTTAATGCCCATCATCCATCTAGCCCCTCTCCCACCCACCTCAGTCCTCTATCAATCCTCAGTTTATCCTTGATCTTTAAGAGTCTCTAATGGTTTGTTTCCCTTTCTCTCTTTTTTTTTGTTCCTTCCCATAAGTTCATCTGTTTTCTTTCTTCAGTTCTACATATGAGTAAAATCATATGGTATTTGTCTTTCTCTGAGTGACTTATTTCACTTAGCATAATACAGTCTAGCTCCATCCGTGTCTTTGCAGATGGCAAGGTTTCATTCTTTTGTTGGCTGAGTAATATTCCATTGTGTATATGTACCACCTCTTCTTTATCCATTCTTCAGTCAGTGGACATTTGGGCTCTTTCCGTAGTTTAGCTGTTGTTGATAATGCTGCTATAAACACCAGGGTGCCTGTGCCCCTTCAGATCTGTATTTTTGTATACTTTGGGTAAATACCTAGTAGTACAATTGCTGGGTTATAGGGTAGTTCTATTTTAACTTTTTAAGGAACCTCTGTACTGTTCTCCAGAGTGGCCACTCCAGTTTGCGTTCCCACCAACAGTGTAAGAGGGTTCCCCTTTCTCCACATCTGGGCCAACATCTGCTGTTTCCTGTGTTGTTCATTTTAGCCATTTTTACAGGTGTGAGGTGGTACCTCATCGTGGTTTTGATTTAGAGAATTTGTCTTTCAAATATACACTCTCCATGCTCAGTTTGCCCTTTCTATGTCATTCAGTGAACAACTTATAATTTCTGTTTTATCTCTAACTCAGATCACTTTAATTGATGGATTAAATGTAAATGTACACTTATAAATATTTATTTTTTATTGATGATTCACAGACTACATTATTAACAACATTGTTGTTACTGGAACTTTTGTAAAATTAAATGTATCCTGCCTTTCCTAGCCAGAAAAGATTTTTCTGAAAATTTTCCATAGAGTTGGATGTACTCCTATTTGCCATATATATATATATATACACACACACACACACACACACACACACACACACACCCATCACCCATCCAGCCCGTCTTCCACCCACCTTCCTCCTCCATCAACCCTCAGTTTATCCTTGATCTTTAAATCTGATGGTTTGTTTCCCTTTATCTCTTTTTTTTTCCTTCCCATAAATTCATCTGTTTTCTTTCTTAAATTCCACATACGAGTAAAATCATATGGTATTTGTCTTTATATATATATATGTAATTTTATTTCTATTTATATTTAATACTTACATAAAATGTATTCATATATGTTTGTATGTATAATATATATATATATATTTATATATATAATTAGGATAATATGTCAACGGACTTATGACAAGTTGTATCTTATTTATTTTCCCTTAACTCAGTTGAATTTTTCAGTTTTTGTAACAACCAAATGCAACATATACAATACTAGACATAACAATTTCTACCACAAAGCACTTCTTCTGACTTGTCTGACACTATTAATGGCAGCATTGTAACACTTAAAAAAGCATAATTTTCTGAGAACTGTTTAAGTTGAATAAAATAAACCAAAGTCCTTTAGTGGATCCTCAAAATATATATGGATAGCAACATGATAACACAGGCAAAATAATGACTTGTGTCATCAGTGCAATATGTTAATTCTATGAAAAAATGTAGTAATTGACCATCTTTAAAACTGTTCCCATCCTAAGTGGTTAAAATATATTTTAAGAAACAAAGGTACAAACTCTTAGTTATCCAAAATTCTCAGCTACAGAATAAAACACTTCCAAGTATTATCTTGCCCCAGACTGCAGATTAAAATGTTCTAGTAACTTAAATAATAGAATTTAATTCAAATATTCAGAGACACGTCCACGTTTATTATTTCAACTGTTTAATTTTCCTCTGTGCGTGTGTATTAATTAGTTAATTCGCTGGCCTCCCTACGTGATGGCTTGCTTAGGAAGGTAGAATTATCGATAAAGAATATTTCTCTTGCTTTAGCATATTTAGGGCAAAGACCAAATGCTTGAAATATTTAAACTTATTTTAGCTTTATGACAAGCCTAAAAAGAGCAGGAAATGTGTCCCAGATACACTATACAAGATAAAAATTGAAAAAGCAGTGACACAAAACCTGGGCAAGAAAGAAAAAATGTACACACACAAAAATAATTTTTAAAAGTCCAGTTCCTTTTAACACTGGGATAACTATCCTCCTTATCCCCCCTTCCCTTCCTCCTCCTCCTCCTCCTCCTCCTCCTCCTCCTCCTCCTCCTCCTCCTTTTCCTCCTCCTCCTTATAATAAGTTGACTAGAATCAAAACTTCAGAATAAACATAAAGGACATACAATCGTTTGAAGAAAAGAAAAATTCTGCCTTGATTTAAGAAACACTACTGGAATCCAAAAGAATCACAACCTCATTTAAAAAACACATTAGCAAAAAGTTTGGGGGAAAAACATACTTTAATAGTCTATAATGAACTACTGATTTTTACATACTATTCTCATGAATTAAAAGCATCCTTATTTGAAAAAGTGGTTTGGGGAAACTATATCTTCTATTGTTCAACATCTTAAATCTGTTAGAATACTCTTTTCCAGACAGATATGAATAGGGTCCGTTATCCATTGCAGGCACAGTAGGTCAAAGAAAATGTTATAATATAATATAAATACGTTATTATACCAACTCCATTGTAACATAGAATTTTGAATATGTGTTTAATGGAAGAAGGGGTTCACAAAGGCAAAAGTGCTTAGGGCACACAGTGTTCATAATGTGATTCTGGATTCTGAATTGAATCTCACAAACCAAGTCCCATGTTTATTCTCTTACCAAATGTAGAGAAATTTCCCCCTCACTTTTGCTGAAAGTAAAGCTAAATCATTTCACCTTTGAGTTTCTAAGGGAAACCAAGAGATTTTGAAGTCATATTACTTATATTTCTGTTAATTTTAAAAGATTCATTCTACTTTTGAAAGGCTCTTTGGTCAGTAGACACAGGACTACTACCTCGAAAATTGCAGGGACAGGGAAATATATCCACTCTGTGGAGGAGAGTATACTGCTCAGAGATACTCTGGATTCAAATGGGATATCTCAGCTCTGGTGATTTAGATGTGTAAGTTTTGGTAATTTTTATAATATCTCTATTCCATCTTTTCCCAGCATATTTAAAAAAATGGTGTCATGTTGTGTGACAAGATTGTTATGATATTTAACTGGCAAATTTGAACTCTAAAGAGGCTTTTTCTTCAATATCCCTATAGCAGAAAACGTCACCACTATTCACCACACTGGTCAGAACAGAAGTTCCTAGCCTGACCCATGAACACTTTCTTTCGTATCCCATATTTAAATAACCTTCAACTTCATTAGCTTGACTTTTCTAGCCAACAGTATCTGGACCGTATTATTAGCTTTCAGATAGTTCACTCTCTGTTGACTCTTTTTATTCTATAATCTGTATGCCATGTAGATGCCAGTCAAATCATGACATCACCAATGCTTCCAACAAAGTATACAATATCATCAGTATGCTATGGCCTTCAAGATATTTTATGATATGGCCTCTTTCTACTTCTCTGACTTCATGTCCTAACTTTCTAGTCACAATTGGTCTTTTAGACTTTTATTTTTTTTATTTTAGGGAAGTTTCAGATTTACAGAAAAGGTGTGAAAATTTCTAGATAGTTTCTATATATTTATACCCATTTCCTCTGTTATTCACATTTTACATCAGTGTGGAATATTTGTCACAATTAATGAGCCAATATTGATAACATTAGTATTAAAATCCATAATAAGATACCCTTAGGATATCATCTGGAATACTACATGACATTCAGTTGTTATGTCTTCTTAGGTATCTCCTGGTGTGATAGTTTCTTAGACTTACATGACTATGGTGGGTTTGAGGATTATTGGTAAACTATATTGCAGGATGTCCCTCAACTGGACATTTTCTAATACTTTTCTCATGACTAAACTAGAGTTATGGATTTTAAGGGAAAGACCACAAAGGAGTCTTTTTATAAAAAAGAAAAACATGTAAAACTAAACTGGTTTTCTGATAATATTTATGGCCAATGCTTGATATCTTGAACCAGCAATGTTATTATTATCAACATATTCAGCAACTTGTGTATGTGTACATGGTAAAAAAACAAAAACAAAAACAAAAACAAAACAAAAAACAAAATGCAGAGGTAGCATCTGATTTTCATCACAATATATTCAAGGGTACATGATATCAACACAACTAACCACTGTTGACGCTACCATTATCAGTTTGCTAAGGTCATATTTGTCAATTTTCCCCACTGTGATCTTACACACCCCCCCCTTCCATACTGTAATCTTAGAAAGGAAGTCATAACGTGGATCCCACACTGAAGAGGTAGGAATTTATGCTCTACTTCCTGAGTATGGTGTATCTACATAAATGACTTGGAATTCTTTTCAATGGTATATTTGTCTATTTTCATTCATTCATATTAGTATAAGATTCATAGATATTGAATATCCATGTATTTTGTATTTTGGGTTATAATTCCAAACCATTTTATTATGCTGTCTATGTAGTTCCATCTTTGGTGATTGGAGGTTCTTTGGTTGAGTCTCATGTCCCTTTGACACACCTCACATTATTTTTTGCTTGTTTTGTTTTGTTTTGTTTGTTAGCATATGTTTACCTTCTGGCACTATAAGATGCTCCAGGCTCATTTTATGTATTCCCTGCCCCCATGATAAAATCAGCCATTTCTCCAAGAAGCCCTTGGTACTCTTATTGGAGGACAGTATTGGAAACCAAGATCTGGGTACTAGGTATGCGCATTGTTACTAGGGTATCATTGTTTTATGCCTTCTCAGCTGACAGAAAAATTCAATCTATGTGTACATATGTGTGTACATTTATCTATACCTTTTCTCTATGTATCTTCATGCAAATATTAAAATAAATTAGTTGATACTATGTCTTCAACTCTAGTACACTTTGATCATTCCAATCTTCTCCCCCTGCTTTCTGAAACCTACCACTATAACAATGAGACTGTGCTTAACTGTACACCATTCATTAATTTAATTCTTTGATTCTAGTGTATGTGGATAATGCTTCCAGAATTGTTAATCTGTACCCTCCATGAGAAATAACTTTATCAACTAAAGTGCTCTATCCAGTTTATTTTGCCTTTAGTTCTACAGGCCACTCATTTCCAAAGTCGCTTAGGTCAGCATCCTTTTATCTGAATACTTTCATAGAAATTATTTCTTCTGCTTTTTAGATATTTTATCACAGTCCACATTCTGTCCTGACAACCCTGACTCCTAAATGATTTTTTTTAATTTGCATACATTAAGGTCCACTCTTCGTGCTGTAAAAAGTTCTGTGTGTTTTGATAAATACATTGTGCTGTATCTATACCATTATAATCACATATAGAATACGTTCACCACCCTGAATTTCCTGTGCTTTGCCTATTCAGTCCTTTCCTCTTCCCAAATTCCTGACAACCACCCATCTATTTCCCATATCTATATTTTGTCTCTGCTAGAATTTCATTCTTGCTTTTGTTTATCTTGATAGTTCATTTCTTGATTTTTTCTTTCTTTCTTTCTTTTCCTTTTTTTTTTTTTTTTTTTTTTTGCTAAATAGTATGTCATTGTATGAATGCACCACAGTTTACGCATTTACTGACTTATCCATTTATTTATTAAGACATCTTGGTTGTTTCCATTTTGGGTCCATTATGAACAAAGTCTCTATAAACATTCACATACAGGTTTTGGATGGAAATAAGTTTTCAAGTCAATTGAGCGAAGTGCTCAATGAACACTGGATCATATGATGAGATGGTTTAGTTTTGCAAGAAACTACCAAGTAGTCTGCTAAAGTAGCTGTATCATTTTTCATTCTACCTGCTATGAAATTCCCACCAGAAATAAAAGTTGCTATTATTCCACATCTCATTAAATACTTGATCTTGTCAGTGTTTGGGATTTTAGCCATTGTAATAGGTATGTTATAATATTTCATTTTGTATTAATTTACATTTTTCCTTAATGACAAATAATGTTGAGCATCTTGTCACAGTCTTATTTGCTATCTTTATATCTTCTTTGGTGAGGTGTCTGTTCAGATCTTTTGGCCATTTTTTAATTGTTGTTTTTTATTGTTGAGTTTTGAGACTTCTTTGCATATTTGTATTCCAATTCTTTAAAAGATGTGTGTTTAGCAAAGATTTTCTCCCAGTTGGTAGTTTTTTTTCATTGTTTTAACATCATTCTTCACATTTTAAGACACATTTTTTAAAAATTATTTTATAGTTTATTTATTTATTTTGAGAGAGAGAGAACACAAGTGGGGAAGGGGCAGAGAGAGAGGGGGAAAGAGAATCCCAAGCAGGCTCCCCTCTGTTAGCACAGAGCCTGACATGAAGATCTATCTCAGAAACTGTGAGATCATGACCTGACTGGAAATCAAGTCTGGCGCTTAACTGACTGAGCCATGCAGGTGTCTCTGAGAGATATTTTATTTTTAAAATCTAACTTATCTATTTATTTTTAATTCATTAATTGGGCTTTTGGTATTGTATCTAAAGCTCAACATGAAAGCCACCTTAATGTTTTCCTATGTCTTCTAAAAGTTTTATAATTTTGCATTTTATATTTCTATATTTTGTGATAAGTTTGTATAAAATATAAGGTTTGTGCCGAGGTTTAGAGTTGTTTGCTGTTGTTGTATATTGACATCTAATTGTTCCAGCACCATTTTTGAAAAGACTAGATCATCTCCACTGAATTGCCTTAGCAACCTCATGAAAAATTAGTTCATGGTATTTGTATTCATTTATCTAGGCTCTGTATTGTGTTCCATTGATCTATGTGTTTATTCTGTAATTGTAAACAATCTCTTGTTTATGGTAGCTTTATAGTAAAGTTTAAAAACTGATCGTGTGAGCCCTCCAATTTGGCTCTTCATCTACAATATATTGTTGGCTATTCTAAATTCTTTGCTTTTCCATATAAATTTCAAAACTAGTGTTTTGATACTACAGTTTATTGGGTATTTAAATTGGGATTGTACTGAATTTATACATAAATGTGGGAGGAATTGACACCTTAATAATACTGATACTACCAGTGTGCAAAAATGGAATACCTTTCCATTTATTTAGATCTTCTTGGATTTCTTTCTTTTTTTTCAATTTTTGTAATGTTTATTTATTTTTGTGAGAGAGACAGAGTGTGACTGGGGAGAGGCAGAGAGAGAGAGGAAGACACAGAGCCTAAAGCAGGCTCCAGGCTCGACCCCCAACATGGGGCTCAAACTCACTGACCTGAGTGAAGTCAGACGCTTAACTGACTGAGCCACCCAGGCACACCCTTCTTGGATTTCTTTTATGAGTGTTTGCTGTTGTTATTGTCTTGGGGGTTTTTGTTTTTTTTAATTTCAGCATAGAACTCCTGTTTATAATTTGTTAGATTTACATCTAAGTAATTGTTCTGTGGGACTCAACATCCCTAGTCCCACAGACTATATATATATATATATATATATATATATATATATATATTACTACATATTACTATAAATGTTATTTTTTTTATTTTAAATCCCGATTATCCATGGCTGGAATATATGAAAACAATTGACTTTAATATATTGCCCTTGTATTATGTACTAACCTTGCCATATAATTTCTTATCTTTTCCAGGAGTTTATTAATTTTAATAGATTCTTTTGTTTCTCTAATATATATTTCAAGGAGCTTTTGCTGCATCCATAATATTTTGATAAATGTTATTTTCATTTTAAATTAGTTCGTTCAACATGATTTTTTTAAGTCCTCTTGAGACTACATGGGTTATTTAGAAGTGTGTTGCTAATTTCCAAATACTTGGGAATTAATCATGACTTTTTTTCAGCTAATTGATGTGTATTTTAATTTCATTGTGGTCCAAGAATATCCTTATATATATTTGTAAAAGTGTATTTTATGTTCTAGAACAAGATTTATCTTGGTTAATATTTTATGTTATCCTGAGAAGACTGAGTATTTTGCTATTGTTAAATGTAGTATTCTATAAATGTTTCTTTAAATTTTTTTTTAATGTTTACTTATTTTTGAGAGAGTGCAAGTGGAGGATGATGGGTAGAGAGAGAGGGAGGCACAGAATATGAAGCAAGTTCCAGGCTCTGAGCTGTCAGCACGGGTCCCGACTCAGAGCTCAGACTCACAAATGGTGAGATCATGACCTGAGCCAAATTCAGACACTTAACCGATTGAGCCACCCAGGCACCCCTATAAATGTTAATTGGATCAAGTTGACTGATAGAGTTGTTAAGGCTATCCATATCCTACTGATTTCTGCCTGTCTGATTTATCAATTACCAACAGATAGGTGTTGGAGTTCCCAACAGTGATAGATTTGATTATTTCTCCTCTCATTTTTATCAGTTTTGCATCATAATTTTGATGCTCTCTTGTTTACATGCATATGCATTTAGTATTTTTATGTTTTCTTGTAAAAATTGACCCCTTCATCATTAGGTAATGAGTCTCCTTATCCCCAAGAACCTTGTTTGTTCTGAAGTCTAAAATTAACATAGCTAACTTGGCTTTCTTTTGACTAATGTTAACATGGTATATCTCTCTTTATCCTTTTACTTTTAACTTATCTGGGTCTTTATATTTAAAGTGGGTTTTTTGAGCCTAACATATTGGGTATTTTTAGTCTAATCTGACAATATATTTTCCCTTGTTTATTTAGGCCATTTACATTAATAATGATTATTGTCATGTCTGAATACATATTTAACATGTTTTTGATTGCTTTGTAATCATTGTGTTTGTTCCTTCATTCTCTTTCTCTCTCATTGTCTGCCTTCTTTGGCTTTAATTGAACATTTTATATTATTTAATTTTTATAGTGTATTTCTTTGTATATTACATTTCTTTGTAAAATGTTTTTAGTGTATACAAAACATTAAGCATCCCTGCATTAATTTAAAAAATTGTGTTTTCTTTATGTTAAAATGTAACTTAAGGGTGCGCCTGGGTGGCTCAGTCGGTTAAGCCTCCGACTTCAGCTCAGGTCACGATCTCGCGGTCTGTGAGTTCGAGCCCCGCGTCAGGCTCTGGGCTGATGGCTCAGAGCCTGGAGCCTGCTTCCGATTCTGTGTCTCCCTCTCTCTCTGCCCCTCCCCCGTTCATGCTCTGTCTCTCTCTGTCTCAAAAATAAATAAACATTAAATAAATAAATAAATAAATAAATAAATAAATAAATAAAATGTAACTTAAGGTCATGGATTCCAAAACATAATTTTGCAAGACTAGCAAAATAAGTCAGGAATTTGGGTACTTGGAAATAAACTATGAACTCACAATTTGATGCTAAGTTATGTGGTATATTTAGTTTAGGCAGCATGAGAAGTATTTTTTTTTCCTTATAGATACAACTACCTTTGCCTTCTCTCATCTCCCAATATTAATTTTCTTGACCTAAACTGAATATCTACACTTTTTTTTAGTTTTTTTTTTTAATTTATTCTAAGAGACAGAGAGAGAGTACAGAAGGGCAGAGAGAGAGAAATCCGAGAGAGAATCACAAGCAGGCTCTGCACTGCCAGCACAGAGCCCAGTGTGGGACCCGAACTCATGAACTGTGAGATCATGACCTGAGCCAAAACCAAGAGTCAGACACTTAACTGACTGAGCCACCCAGGTGCCCCTGAATGTCTACACTTCTTGAAACAATCATTTACAAATTAATTCTGATGAGAAAACTTGATGTATGTTTGTTATATGAATGGGCTGGTCAAACCAGATGATCAGCATCTTCATTTTCTAAAAACTCAGATTCTTTACTAATAAAACATGAGTTATGAAAGGACACAGGACATACCCTCTACTCTTTTAGAGTTGTATTGATAACATTTTTTAAATTTGAGCTCTGAGGAGAATTTAAATATATCTGTTTAGATCTATGCCTATATTCTGAGTTAGAGCACACATGTGCACACGCGCGCATGCACGCGCGCGCACACACACACACACACACACACACAAGCAAAACAGCAACAAAAACAAATTTGCCTGGTTAATGTTCACTCTGTATATGTATGTATGTTTGTACAAATGTGTTGGGGAGTAGAGGTGTGTTTACAAAGATAGGGTTGGTCTTGATGAGAGAGAAATTAGAAATATAATTGACCTTTGTACAACACAGGGTCAGGACATTGACTCCCTGTGCAGTTGAAAATCCAGGTATAGCTTTTGACTCTTCCCAGAACTTAACTGCTATTGACTGGGAGACTTACCCACAATGTAAATAATTGATTAATACATATTTTGTATGTTATATATATATATTATATATTGTATTCTTACAATATAGTAAGCTAGAGAAAAACTATTAATAAGAAAATCATAAGGAGGGGCTCCTGGGTGGCTCAATTCAATTTAGTGTCTGATCTTGATTTTGGCTCAGGTCACGATCCCAAGGTCATGGGATCAAGTCCCACCTTGGGCTCTGTATTTAAGCATGGAGCTTGCTTCCTCTCTCTCTCCCTCTCTCCCCCTCCCTTGCGCGCTCTCTCTCTCTTTGAAATAAAATATTAAAAATTAAAGAAAATCATAAGAAAGAGAAAATATATTTACACCACTGTGCTGTGTTTATTGAAAAAGAATCTACCTGTAAGTGGACCTACACGGCTCAAACCCAGGTTGTTTATGGGTCAATTGTATAGAATTCAAATACCGAGATTATGTCAATCATACTTTCCTCCTTCGTAATCCTCCCTCAACCCAAACCTCACAAACCCACAGGACTTTCACTTGGATTCTAAATGCACTTAAGAGTATTACCCCCAATGAAATAGGATTGCTCTCTAGACTCAGCTTCCAAACAGATGGAATAGGGGCAGTTACCTATACAGTACACTTCCGTTATGAAGGTTACTTTTCTATGATTTCTTGATCATAGATTCCTTGATTCTACGATCTAAATATATATTGACCCTCAAGCTAAACTTTAGGTTAAAATATACCTCTACATACTTTTTATGTGAAAATATCACCAAGTAAAAAGTACGGAAAATGAGGTGGAAAATCTATTTACTTGAATTTTTTTTCAAACTTCTTAAAATACATCCCAGGTTTTTAATTGCATATCTTCTAATTTTATTGAGCACATTTTAAATAATGAAATACTTTTTTTCTTTTTTTGATTAAATATTGTAGAGAGACAGATCATTAGAAGAAAATCAGAAAATATTGAAAATATAAAAACTGAAAGTACTTTCATAAATCTAGAACATGTATATATGTATATATTGATGCATCTGTGTATACATATTTACCTTATGAGTAAGTAAGTCTACATACCTATGCATGTGTATTCACATATACATCCATATATGTATATATGCATGAATATATTCATAAACATGTATATATATATATTATGAAATAGATATTACAAAAACTGAACCATATTGTTTTTCCACTGGTCTCTTTACTGATATTATGAATATTTTCTATGGCTATAAATATAGGCTCTACATCATCATTTCCAAGGGATACATAGTATTTTGCTAAGTGGATATTCAGTTTCTTTATACATAGTCCCCTATAGTTGAACATTTAGCTTTTAGACAATTGTTTCCTATTAAAATAAATTCTGTGGTGAATATTTTAGTGATTGCATGTTCTACAGCCATATGATTATTTCCTTAGCATAGACTGTAAGAGTTAGAATTTTGGATCTCATGGTATGTTCATTCTTAATACTTAAAGATTGTACCAATATTACTCAAAGGTACAGATTGTTCAATTTTAATTGCACTAATTTATTTTGCAAATATGCATTTATTAAAAATTGTTGAATTTATTTATTTATTTTTAAGGTTTTATTTAAATTCTAGTAAAAACTGTTGAATTTAAAAATTTTTCAGTTTTAATAGAATTTCAACCTAATTTGAACATGGATGTCTATTTTGTGGAAAATAATAAGCTGTAGAACAATGATTTTTTAAAAATATATGAATATCCCAAATCCCAAGTAGCACTTAAAACATACTTTTGGCCTTATATTAAGGTATAAATACTGACATCCTACAGGGCCTCTCAAACACTGCATATGCAAAAACTGTGTCATTGTGGGTATGGCTGCTGAACTGTCCTCTATGGTCACTTTCTACCTCACTGGTTTTCCATCTCACAGGCTGGCCGCAAAGCCTATCAATCTTGGGTCTCAATAAAGTTATAGATACCTAACTCTCATAGGTCTTCCGGATTATTCTAAAAGCCATAAATATTAGATCTGGAAATGCCACAATCTGCAATATTTACAGAAAACAGTGTTTTGTGTACCAAAACAGTAGTTTATACATGTTTTGCTTCTCTTTAACTTACTACATTTAAAATGGACATATATATTATTGTTCTCATCAAACCATCATTTAAGTATTAGAAAAATTAGCTATTTTTAATTTTTGAATAATTATTTTCTAGTAGATGTAAATGCAAAGATTCTCAACTTGCTAATGAAGAAAAAGCCACATTTGAGATGTAGACTTGAAGAGTCTTGCAATACCTGAAAGTATGGAATATTACAATAATTTATTATAAAAAAACTTTTCTGACATCAAGGACTTTCAATAAGCAATAATGTCTCATCTAATTGAATTCCTTCTCTAAAACTTCAACATCTTGAAACATAAAAAACAGGACTACATTTTATAAAGGTTACATTTGTTTTCGCATCTGGAAAAGAATTAAATCAATAGGCATATTTGGAAGAACAAAAATTGGATAGTATATTCCACTGGGTGAAGAAAAAGGAGATACCGCAAGGTAAAAGTAGATGTTAACAGACTAATGATCATTTTTTAATAACAGAGGGACCTTTCTGTGAAAAAAAAATACCAGTATATTTTTTTTCATTGCTGTCTTCTCTTTCAGCTAACCTTTGAATGAGAGAAACTTCTGCTGATGTCAAATGACCACAAGGATATTAACAACTGGACTTGGAGGCTGTCGGCCGCTGTTGGGTATGTCTCCTTTACCAAGCTGGCTTTCTTCACTACTGCCACTGACCTTGCAAACAGCTCCGACAAAGGTCGGAATGGATTCATTGATCAGCTAGACCAAGCATATGACAGTCTGTGCCTTAATTGAATCCCAAAAGGGGGCAGACTGGGTTTTTATTACAGAGGCCAGCCGATAGCACTCATTAAAAGCTCCACAGACTGTGTGGTTTACTAATTAGTTTATTATACAGACACCTTGACGATGGGCAAAGTTGTCATTTTGCCCTTTATCGCACAGGGGATGTTGTTAAAAGTTTAATCAGCTAACACTGACCAAGTTAGCTTGGCAGGCTGTGGATGGTCATTACTGAGGTCACCCCTGCTGTAACAATTCTGACAGGGTCACAGCATGAACTTACAATAAAGAGAGTGTTACATAAGGTAAGAGCACACCTGAAAGGGACCCCAGAAAAGAGATGTGCTCTGCGGGGAGTAGGAAACAGATGGGCTGTTAGGACAAGTGAATCCTTTTAAAGTTTATCTTTGCCTGCCCTGTTTAACATATGCTTTCTGAAAAGATGGGGCATACAACAATCACTTTGATATGTTCATCAGAAATAAGATTGGTAACAGTTTTTTTTTTGCCAAATATAAGGGTACTTGATTAAAAATTATGTTCCCGTGTTTTATTTAAGCTTTACATAGTGCCAGGGAAGTAAGCAAGATATTTTATACTGTTTAAAATTGCCCTACTTGTACCATAAAAAATAAAAACTTCCTATTATAGACTATTATTATTAATTTTACTTAGAAAGTCACTTTGAACATTACCCAATTATATAAGAAAGTTCTCAATTTTACCAACTTTGTCTCATTTCTTTCAGAGGTTCTAATTTTCTAATGGGTTGATTCTTAAAGTATATAACAGCTAAGGAGATTTCTCTTTTTGTGTCTAAGCAAGATTATACAGTGAGTGAAGTATAGATGAATCCACATTATGCATTTGCTTAAAAATGCAGTAGATGAGTAGAATACATGTCTAATTAAAAATTATTGATAAATTCAAAATATATGCTATGTGTGAATAAATATATAAAATAATTTCTTTATATCCATTTTTTTTTTGCTGTCAAAATGATAGTATTCTGTGTTCTCAGTAGAATTGGTCATGCAGTCCATCTAATTCAATTGTTAAATTAGTCCCATAACATTTTCAAAACATAATTTTGATTTTCTGTACACAACCTTAGTGGGATTGTGCTTTACAAAGTAGCTGTTTATGCATTTTAATAGTGAATTTCAGCTCTATGGATGATCTACTCTGATGTAGGTAACCAGTTTAGAAAGCAGTATTTGCATGTTCTCTGTCTTATCCTACAGTAGTCAAATCTCTAGAGATCTGTATGAACCTGAATCTTAGACCCAGTTTATACAATATACAAATTGTGCTGGTCCACACCTGATCCTTTGAAATTGAAGCTTTTAACAGCATCTAATCTTTTTTTTCAACATCAGTTATCATATCTGCAACATTATCTGAAGGCTTTGTGATAGTAAATCCATATTGGCTAAACAAGATAAGAATGTGTTCAAACTACACATTTATTTTTGATACAACAAACTTTTATTTTGACTCTGTCATGAGAAATAATGGGCAACATGAAAAGCATCTACCCTAGAGATTAAAATATAGTTTAATAGATGTGTGTTCACATTGAAGGAGGCTTTATGAAGGGAAATGAAGAAACATTCTGTATTGCATTCAAACTGAGGAAGGAATTTTAGTAAGAATTGCATATTATCCAAATTGGAACTGATCCAGGGATCTAGGTCCGGCATTTAGGTTAACTATAGGGCTTGTAAAAAAGGAGGCATCTTCAGGGGTTCGCACACAATTCTTGATAGTCCCAAGGAAGCCTCCCACAGAGACAGATTGCTCTGTCAAGCCCACACAGGCAAATGCTTCATCATTAACTCACTTTGGAACAAAAAATAAACTGTTTCAACAGTGGAATTAAACGAGTACTGCTACTGTGTACGTTTCCTCCCAGAGGCCATGAAAGAAACCAAAAAACTTTTGGTAAGAAATCTGAAACATCATCTTTTCAAACATCTCAACAGCAGTATGTTAATTTCAAACACTTCTAAGACTTTATGCTATATAAAAGTTTGATAAATTTAACTATTAAAGATCAAAGCTTTCATACATCACAAGACAACTTAAGGAAAGTGAAAAGTCAAATTATAGACCATGAAAAGTTATTTGCAACACACAAAATCTTACAAAGACTTAATATCAATAACGTATAAGAAATGCCTATAAGTCATCAGGGTAAGGAAAAATACAAGTGGAAAAATGAAAAGAAGGCAATGAAAATGCATTTGATGGAAGCAGGAGACATGGGGCTAAAAGTAGATATACATCCATATATATACATATATCTTTATGTACAAACATAGACATATCTATAGAATTGTATTTGTATCTGTATCCACACATTACATATATAAAATATGTTCAGACTTATTTGTAATAAGGAAAATACAACTGAAGACAACAAAGACATGACATTTTATGTACATTTTGATTATCAAAAATTTTAAATTCAGATAATACCTAAGACAAAATATAACCAGGATAAACACAATCTTATTAATAATAATTAATAATACTTTTGAAAATGGCTTGGCTCTACACAGAATCGAACATTCCCGTTCCCTTCAACCCAGCAGTCACTCTCCTAAGTACAAATCCCATGACACTTATAAGCACGTGTGCTTCAGGAGACATGCATAAGATTGTTCAGATTCTGAACTGGTACATCCGTGGGCACTTATTTATTAAATCATCAGTCAATCAATACACAGATATACAAATTAAAGTAGACTATATGTAGTTAAAGATGGATATGTGAGAGGAAATAAAGATTTTGTTTAATATGTATATCTGTAAAATAGAGAAAACCTAAAATAAAGAAAAAAAAAACACAAACCCACAATGAAGAAGAAACTGAGAATCAGATCGTGAAGAGATACATGCCAGAGTTTCCTGGGTGTGGATAAGGATTTTTGGTCTTGGTTACCTACGTAGTTGGTTTTTATTTCTACTCAGAGACAGGAGATAAATCCTTGGGCCCAGGTGAGGCAAGGAGTTAGAATGAATACTGCTGTATAAATCTATTACCTTCAAAGTGCTATGCCCTCTGTGAAAGGGTGAACTGATAGCTCAGAGAGATGTCAAAGGGATGTCTGAGTCTGAATTCTGGGTGAGCAAAGAAAATGTTTTCCCTGAGAAGCTTAACCACTACCCTGATTCTCAAGACAGTTTAGAGTCTTCATTATTCTGGGAAACTGCATGTCAAAAATAAACATTAAAAAAAGGAGAATATATATTTTGCCATGATTGAAAGATTTTTGACACTGCACAGAATAAAAAGTGATTAAAACCACAACTCGATCCTGCGTAATAGAATAATTTTTTAAAAATATCCAACTATGATAGAAACACATAAAAATATTTACAAACTGTAACTAAAAGACCAGACACCACAAAAGTGATATGGAGAGACAAAGAAATATAGCTAAAACTATGGTAATAAATAATATCAAGAATATGGTGACTTAAATTTTAAAAATAATATATATTAAAATGCAATTAAACAAATGAACTGATATAGCTAAAAAGGAAATCAGCAAACTGGAATATAGGGGTGAGTTAAATAGACAGCAACTTAGAGACTAAAATAAAGGATATAGAAATGATATCAACAAATCTTAGTAGAAAAAAAGAGGTCCAGCAGATACTAGATTGTTGTTCCAAAAAAAGAAAATGAGATAATGCATTACTTGAAGTAATAATGGATGTCAAAGGATCAATTATAAAGCTAAAAATATAAACAGAATTCTAGAAGGAAAAGACACCAAATATTTTGTTTATTTAGATGTCTCTAATTACTTTTAGTGTCATGACAATAAACACTTTTTAGAGAGCAAAACAGTTTGAGACCTAACGTGTTATATTTTATTTCTTCGTTTAATGTTTATCTACCACATACAATGGAAGCAGTGTGAGAGCACTGCTTTTGTGTGTCTTGTTCACGTTTGTCCTTTTTTTACTTAAAAAAATATAAAATCAACAACAAATATTTCAGTAATGAATGAAAGAAGTCAAACAATAATATTGTAAAAAGAGGAAATATAGAGGTAAACTAAGAATCATATGTTTAGCTAAATTGTCATTCTAAGTGAAGAAAAATAAAGATATTTTCAGATAGGTAGGGATTAAATTTTACTCACTTTTTTCCAGAAATATTTTACTGGATATATTTTAGAAAGAAATAAATTGCAATAGAAGCAATGTGAGCATCAAGTTGGTTAACTTGGAAAACAGGTAAATCTATAGCATAGATTATACAAAGTAATATTAATAAATGGTTTATAAAAACAAGACATCTGAATTAGTAGCATTGATATTATAGATCAGGAAGAAATTATAAGGGGATGAGAAAAAGTTATAACTTCTTGCCTTTTCAGGATTATTTTAAAGATTGTACCTCTAAAAAAATAAAATAAAGATTGCATCTCACATTAGACACTATTAAGTAAATAAACATATCACACATTCAAGTGCAATTGAGAAAATAACAGAACTAGAAGGTATAATTTCCAAATTAGTGGAAAGACAAAATGGAGGGGAACATGGTAAGTAACATGAAGAAATAAAAAAATGTCAAGTAGGAAGCACACAATAAGACATTTGAAACAAGCCTACATACTAGACTAGTCACTACTCTAAATAAGATAAACTAAATTTATCATTTAAGTATAAAAGTAAAAATGGTGGACTATGAAGATCCAAGTCTTAGTTCCCCTATAGAAGCATCAAAACCAATTAGAAACTTGTTTAAATTTTCAGGAATTTGCACAGCAGTCAAAGGTTTATAGAGAACAAGTAAATTCTTTTAAAAATTTTTTTTTCAACGTTTATTTATTTTTGGGACAGAGAGAGACAGAGCATGAATGGGGGAGGGGCAGAGAGAGAGGGAGACACAGAATCGGAAACAGGCTCCAGGCTCTGAGCCATCAGCCCAGAGCCCGACGCGGGGCTCGAACTCACGGACTGTGAGATCGTGACCTGGCCGAAGTCGGACGCTTAACCGACTGCGCCACCCAGGCGCCCCGAGAACAAGTAAATTCTTAATCAAGAAAAAGCCACATTCCAATGGCAAGAAATTTCATGGTGTATTTATTTATTGTACTCCCCTCCCTCTCTGAAAGGGATAGAGGTATAAAGAAGTAGAGTTTTTGCATGTATTCCAGCCAATGTAATTTACACTAATTGTCAAAAGAAGCTCTCCAGATAGAAGAAAAATGATACCAGATGAATATTTGGATGTAAAAATGAATGAAAAACACTAAAAGTGGTTAATGGTGAGTAGACATACAATACAATCATTGTCTCTTAGAGTTAGGTGTTGATATCTAAGAAGAGTGATACAGACACCTGATAGGAAGGACTAATCATTGGTGGAAATGTTGGTGCCTTAATGGGGTTAGCAGGGCATTCATACAGTTGGATGACCAAGCATGGGCAGCCAGACTCAGGTGAATGTGAGAATATTGTCAGTGGATGCACATCAATGCAGTTGTGCCAGTGTATCATCCCTAAGAAGGATGTCCAAATCTGAACAGGATAAAGAAATCATCCACTCTATGGAATGCAGTCTGTCATGGGATTTTGGAGCCCAAGTGTAATGAGGATGAGAATCATACAGGATGGTGCTCAGTGTAGGAAATCCAAGCCCAGGAAGAGTGAGGGGGACTCCCACAATGAATTGCTATCTGATGTGGGCTTTAAGAGCTTATTAGAGTGAGAAGAGTGTCCAAGCAAGTATGAAGGATAATGTGAGTGGGTGTCAAGTGAAGTAAGGAGAATGCCCCTGCAAAGGACAAGATTGACATGAGGTTTAGAGCTCAAGCAGGGTGGTGATGATGACCTGGAGGATGATCTGGGAGGACAGCCTGGGAGAATTCAACCTGATTGAAATGAAGAAAGCATATACCTGATGGCACAACCTAGTAGAGGATGTTAGATCACTAGCAGGGTTTGTAGTGCCTCCACATGTGATGATGGCCTAGTGGGAGTTGGTGGACCAGACTAGGATGAAGAGAGCACACACAGGGGGAATTATGTCAGTCTCATTGAAGTGTGCAGTCTCCCCATAAGGGGAGAGGAGGGCATCCACCTTGAAGTGGCAATGGGATATTGGCTTCATGTAGGCAGTTGCTCAAATAACAAATATATTAAAAGTAACCCTTCCCCAGGTTTCCCATTCTTAGGGAAAAGAATGACAGATATGGGAAGTGAGAGAACTGAAACCCTATCAAATTAGATAGGAATAAGAATATTAGTGTGAAATCATGGTTCTCAGTATATATGGATAGATATAGAGAAAATGTAGATGTAAGTGTGTGTGTGTGTGTGTGTGTGTGTGTGCGTGCGTGCACGCGCGCACGCGTGCATGTGCGTGTGTGAACGTGCATGTGTATTCTCTGGCTCTGTCCAGAGAAAGCAATGGGAACAGGAACACCCCAATAGTAATGAGTATAAATATTACCAGTTCTTTTTTTCCAAATACTATTCTTCATGCTCCACCTAATGGAATTAGACCTCCTTGGATAAATTGCTGATACTAGGTCTAGGGCAGGGAAAATAAAAAGTGGACTAGGCATACCTAGCTGTGCCATAAAATAAGGACGTGCTAAAAAAAATGAGAAATATCAAAAGGGCAAACCTGGGGCAATTTGGACATCAGTATACATAATGATTGTATTGAATTATAATTCACAAAATTAACCATATGTCACTGATAATATAATAAAGCAATGAAAAAAGTGAAATTTTGTGGAATCAATTTAGGAGTCAAAACCAGAATCTAGTCACATAGTGAGAGATACTTTTCTTTGGCTAAGTAGCTATATTCCAGGTATGCAAGGATGGTTCAATATTAAAAACAGATCCATGTCATTCATTGTTATGTATAGATCAAAATGGAAAAATAATATAACTTTTGTGGATGCTGAAAGGACTTGTGATAAAATGTAGCATTTACCTCTGATTAAAAATATTAATTCTAGGGGCACCTGGGTGGCTCAGTCGGTTGAGCGCACGACTTCAGCTCAGGTCATGATCTCACAGTTCATGAGTTCGAGCCCCGCATCGGGCTCTGTGCTGACAGCTCAGAGCCTGGAACCTTCTTCACATTCTGTGTCTCCCTCTCTCTGCCCCTTCCCTGCTCATGCTCTGTCTCTCTCTGTCTCAAAAATAAAATTATTTAAAAAAATATTAATTCTAATCGTGAAATATTGGTATTTATCTCACCTACAGCAATGAATTCACCTCCTAATTGCTCTTTCTTCCATCCTTGAATACCTACACTGCCTCTCCTGGCAGTTTTTTTTATCACATGAGCCAACATTTATTCAAAATGTAAGTCAAACCAGTCATTTCTTTCCTTAACCTACCATAGGTTTCTAATAACTAGATATAAAAAGTAAATATAAAAAAACAGAACTATAAACCATTTGGCAGAAAATATATGAGGTATTTTCTGTGACATTAAGATAAGGAAGGATTTCATGAACATGGAATATTCTTGAAACTGGAAATTCATTAACTAACATTTAAGTGATCAAAATGATGCACCCTCCTAAGTAGTCTAGGCAGCCTCAAGCATAAAAAAAAAAGTCAAATATCATTAGCAATCAAAGAAATGCATATTAAATCTAAAATTAAATACCAGAACACATCAATTCGAATTGCTAAAATGAAAAATAAAAAATTAAGTGACTGAAGATGCAGAGAAACTGGATCTCTCAAACATTACTGGCATAGCCACTCTGAGAAACAGTTTGCAGTGTCTTATAGTTAAATGTGCATTTGCATGTGATCCAGTAATTTTTGGTGTATTTTGGGGTGTTATTCCTGGAAAAATGAAAACTTATGTTTACTCAAAAACCTGTACGGGGCGCCTAGGTGGCTCAGTTGGTTAAACACCCGACTTCGGCTCAGGTTATGATCTCATGGTTAGGGGGTTCGAGCCCTGCATCTGGCTCTGTGCTGACAGTGTGGAGCCTGGAGCCTGCTTCAGATTTTGTATCTCCCTCTCTCTTTCTGGACTAGATGCACCCTTGTGCTCTCCCTCTCTCTCAAAAATAAATAAATATATTTTTTGAAAAAACCTGTACATAAATATTCATAGAAATTTATTTGTAAAAGCCAACAACTGGAAATAATCAAATATCTGTCAAAAGGCAAGTGGATAAACAAACTGTGATATATTCATGCAATGGAATACTACTCAAAAAAAAAAAAGGAGCAAACTATTGTTACATACATCAACTTGGATGAATCTGAAGGCATGTGTTGAAGATGTCAATCTGAAAGTACTACATACCATATTAACCTATTTATTTAGTATTTTCAAAAAGAAAAGATTATATGGGTAACAGATCAATGCTAGAGGTTAGGGCTGGAAGAAGAGTGTGACTTTGTAGGAGTAATATCAGAAAATATATTCCCGGTGGTGGAAGAGTTCTACATTCAAATTTCTGTGGTAGTTATATAAATCTATTATGTGTGATAAAGATGGAAAGGTACATTGAACATGGAGAGTATATAAATGTTGTGCAATATGGCTCCACTTCTGGTGGCAGGATCTGAAGAAGGGGAGTAGGCACCATGTTTGGTCAAAAAGGTGGCAAGAAGTCCCTGAAGCATCCTAAGAAGGAGGCCAAGAACATGAATGAGGAAACTAGGGCATTTGAGCAAAAACAGAAAAGGGAGCAGAAGGAACTTGAGGAGCTAAAAGCGAAAGCTATGGGGAAGGGCCCTGGCCAAGGTGGAATTAAGAAATCTGGCAGAAAGTAACCTGTTTCTCATGCCTGAGGCAATGGTGATTCTTAATTCCATTTCTATTTAAACATCTGGATTACCTGCCATAACATCTGTTACCACTTATTGCTCGAAAACAGTCCTGTCTTGGGGCCTATTGAACATTTAAGAAAAAACTTTGGTGAAAAAATAATAAAAGCTGTGAAATATGAATAAGGCCTCTTGTTTTATTAGTAGTATTGTATCAGGGTTAATTTCTAGTTTTGATAATGCTCTATGATTCTACAAAATGTTAACCATTGGGAAAAGGTGGATGAAGTGTACTCAGGAATTCACTGTACTATTATTGAAACTTCTTGTGAGTCTAAAACCATTTCAAAACAAAGTGTTTAAAAGTACAAAAATTTTTAAAGATTAACAAGTATATAGCCATAATTTTCTTGTGATATCTAAAATATGTAGAAATGACTCCTTAATATCATCAAGTATTCAGTAAGTGTTCAAATTTTCCCAAATGTCTCATGTTATTTTTATAGTTGTTGTTTATCATAATTGGGAATGAAATACTGTCTACATATTTGGTTTATATTTCTCATAATTCCCTTTTGATCTATACATTCTCTTTTCTTTTTTCTTATACCTACAGTTTATTAGTTGAACAAACCGGATGGTTAGTCCTGTAGCATAGCCTGCTGACCCTCATGTTGAAGGTATTCTGTTTTTTTATTACTATTTTTTATTTTAATTCCAGTATAGAATGTTAAGGGTATTCTTGTGGTGTCACTTAATATATCTTCTGCCTGTGTTTCTTTTAATCTTCTAATTAGAGCTGGAGGTTTGATCAGCTTCAGGTTCAGTTTTTGACAAGACTATTTTATAAGTGCTTACATATTATATTTGCAATATAACTTCTCTTTGGGGGGGGCTTTAAAAACTATTGATAATTGCCTGGACCCATTAACTTCTTTAATGATTATGAAACAGTGCTATTTAAATGCTCTCATTTCTTCTGCATGTATTAGCTGGAGTGTCTTTATGGAGAAAATTTCCTGTAATTCACTATTTGCTTCCTCTGATGTACAGTTCACTAAGAAAATAAAGAATATTTGTTATTTTCTCCTTCTGCTAACTTTGAGCTAAGTTTGTTCTTTTTATAGTTCCTTGAAATGTAAAGTTATGTTGTTTATTTGCAATCTTTCTTCTTTCTTAATGTAAGCATTTATCACTATAAACTTCCTTCTTAGAACTGCTTACACTGCATCTTGTAAGTTTTGACATATTGTGTTTCCATTTTCATTTATTTCGTGATATTATTTGATTTCCCTTTTGATTTCTTCTTTGACTCATTGATTGTTGAGTAGTGTATTGTCTCATTTCCACATATTTGTGAATTTTTCAGTTTTCCTCCTGTTATTGATTTCTACTTTCACATACCATTGTGCTCAGAAAAGATACTTAGTATGATTTCAATCTTTTTAAATTTTTGAGGACTTATTTTGTGACCTAACATATAATCTATCCTGGAGAAGTCCCATGTGCACTTGAAAAGAATGTGTATTCTGCTGCTATTAGATGGAATATTCTGTATAGGTCTGTTAGGTCCATTTGGTCTAAAGTATAGTTCAAGTCCAATGTTTCTGATAAATTTTCTGTCTGGATGATCTATACATTGTTGAAAGTGGGGTGTTGAAATCCCCTACTATTATTGTGTTGTTGTCTATTTCTCCCTCTAGATGTGTTAATATTTGCTTAATATATTTGGGTGTCTGATTTGGAGTTCGGGATAATAAGCACTTCCTTTCTCTATTTACCAGTTTTCAAAGTAGTAATTTTTTTTTCTATAGCATTCTTTAAAGCTAACAAAAAATAGTTTACTATTTAAGTATCATTATAAGCATATTAGTTTTAACATACCTGATGTATGTGTTTAGTTATCATTCTTATTGATGGTTAAACTGTCCAATCCTTGACTCATGATGACCTCATTGGCTTGACTTTAGTTCTCTTTGCCACATTCCGAGTAGTCTTATAAATAGTGTTTGTCACTACAACAAATTATTGAAACTTGTCTTATATTTGTCCCCTGCCAGATATGGTATCAACTATTTTTCCATTTTTCTATTTTTTATAGTGAGAAATGACATTTATAGACCACAATCTGGGCACCTGAGTTGCTCATTGCTGTGGTGTTATTCAAATCTGGATTGAAAATATGTAATATGTTAGAAGAGATTATATATACTGAATTTATGTATCTGATATTTCCAGTTTACATGTAAGACTAAAATTTTTCTAACAGAACTTTTTTCACTGTTTCAAAACCCTTTTTCTTATGCTAGAATTATTGTCTTAATTGCATTGACATAATTTTTCATATGTGTATGTGTTTAGATGTTTATATATATGTATCACAATAACATTTCCAGTGTTATTACTCATAATATGAGGATTCGTGCAATTTAAATGTTTTGCTAGTTTTACTTTGTTCTTAGGGCATATCTTAAAAGGGATAATTGGTCACTAACCTGTTTCAGACTCACTTGAAATAATTTTCCTTTGTATAATATACTACCAACTTGAAACATGACAGGCTCATTTGTTTTATATTGCTTTATATTTTAAAGCTTTTTATAAATTTATATTTGTTTTATAAATATCTTAACATCTCCATAGCAACAAAATCAAATCTAGAAATTAAGGCATATTTAGAGAAGTCTAGATTGTGCCCTGTCCCCTCCATTTTGCTCCTTTTCTCTCACACAGGGAACATCTTTTTTTGTTTTGTTTTTTAGGTTAGCCATCTATCTTTCTAGAGTAACCAAACACACATATATTTGTATTTCTCCCCATTCTTAGATTGCATATATACATCACTGTATATACTTTCTCCCATCTTGCTTGCTTCTTAATTCTATTGCTTGGGTGCACCTGGGTGGTTCAGTTGGTTAAGTGACCAATTCTTGATTTGGTTCAGGTCATGATCTCATGGTTCATGAGATCAAGCCTTGCATTGGGCTCTGTGCTCACAGCACGGAGCCTGCTTGATTGTCTCTCTCCCTCACTCTCTCTCTCTGCTCTTTCTCCGTTCTCTCTCTGCTCTTTCTCCGTTCTCTCTCTCCCTCTCAAAATACATAAATAAACATTCAAAATCATATATTGGCTGAAGATACCTTCATCTCATTACATAGAAATATTCTTCATTCCTTTCTGTAGCTGCAATTTACTTCATTGGCTGATGTGCCATCATCCCCAAGTCTATAAATGGATATTTGAGTTGCTTCCAGTTTTGTTTTTGTTTTTGTTACAAATACTATAAAAGTTATAGTTATCAGAACTTACGTGCAGTCACTTTATTTCCAAATTTTTGGTAATGTATTTTGGGATACACTTCTAGACATGGAATTTTGAATAAAAGAAAAAGTCACATGTAACTTCACTAACTACTCCCAATTTTCTCAATAGGGCTGTATAATTATATTTTCTTACTTTCCATCTTAAATTTTCCCATATTTCATCAAAGCAACGTGCTATCAAAAATGAGATTTTTGCCAATCTGAGAGTTGAGAAAATTGTTTTCATTTAATTTAATTAAGTTTGAGGAGATGCATCTTCGTATGCCTGAAGCGTGACAAGGGGGAAGAGGAACGAGAAGAGGAGAAAGAGGAGGAGGTTATATGTAAACGGTCTATTTGTGTCTCTTATTTATTTTGCTATACGGTTGTGTGCAATGGTTCTGAATGTTTGTATACTCTATAATTGGGAATATTAAACTTTTGTTTTTGACATAAATTGTACATATCTTCCTAATTGCACATTGATCATTTTTATTTTGCTTATGGTGCTTTTACCAAGCATTTGGTCACATTTACCAATTGTTTTCTTTATTTCTTCTAGATTTTTAATCTAGGGCTGTTTATTTAACCCCAATTCTTGTGTAATTCCATATTTTTTAAACCTAAATGTCTGATCATTTGGAAGTTTTCCTCGTAAACAGCATGTGTAACAAATCTAATTTGATATTTTCTACATTTGTCTAGCTACTTAATTTTCCAACATCAATTTTTTAAAAGTCCACTTTTTCCCATAGATTCAAGATTTTCTTTGAATCTTATACTAAATTTTCATATATACTTGGGTATTTTTGCATTTTATAGTCTGTTCCATTGGTCTTTCTCTTTATGAACTGATACCATACTGTCATCATGAGTTGGCATAGACCCCTCTTTGCTCTTCTAATTGAGATTTTTTGGTCTATTTTTTATACTTTTTCTTCCAGATGAATTTGATAATTAACATCTCTTGCTATAAAAAAAGTGGCAATATTTTACTGAATGCCATTAAATATCAATTAGGGAAATTGCAATTGTTTCTCTTCTTTGATCCAGCAATTTACCTATATTCTAGGTACTACTCACACATGTTCACAAACAGGTGTAAACAAGAATATTCGTTATAAGAGTGTTTGTAAAGGAAAAAGTAGAAACAACTTCAATATTAAAGGGAAGAATCATTAAATAAATATGGGGTATATTAACAGATTATTATGTAGCCATTAATCTAATTATGAGGATTTTATGAATTTATAAAGAAATACTATATAATATATATAAGTATATGTTATATGCAGTTAAAATATATAACTGGAGAGGGCGGCAAGATGGCGGCTTAGGAGGACGCTGGGCTCACCGCACGTCCTGCTGATCACTTAGATTCCATCTACACCTGCCTAAATAACCCAGAAAACCGCCAGAGGATGAGCAGAACGGAGTCGCCGGAGCCAAACGCAGACCAGAGGCCCATGGAAGAGGGTAGGAAGGGCGGCGAGGCGGTGCGCGCTCCACGGACTGGCGGGAGGGAGCCGGGGCGGAGGGGCGGCTCGCCGGCCAAGCAGAGCCCCCGAGTCTGGCTTGCAAAAGCGGAGGGGCCTGACGGACTGTGTTCCCACAACAAGCGCGACTTAGCGTCTGGGAGGTCATAAGTTAACAGCTCTGCTCGGAAAGCAGGAAGGCTGGAGGACAAAGGGAGGGAGAGCTGCTGAGCCCCCTGACAACAGAGCTCAGTTTGGTGGGGAACAAAGGCGCTCGCCAGTGCCATCTCCCCCGCCCATCCCCCAGCCAAAATCCCAAAGAGAACCAGTTCCTGCCAGGGAACTTGCTCGCTCCGCGCAAACACCCAACTCTGCGCTTCGGCGGAGCCAAACCTCCGGCAACGGATCTGACTCCCTCCCGCTGCCACAGGGCCCCTCCTGAAGTGGATCACCTAAGGAGAAGCGATCTAAGCTTGCCCCTCCTGCCCCCGAGCACCTTGCCTACCCACCCCAGCTAATACGCCAGATCCCCAGCGTCACAAGCCTGGCAGGGTGCAAGTAGCCCAGACGAGCCACACCACCCCACAGTGAATCCCGCCCCTAGGAGATGGGAAGAGAAGGCACACACCAGTCTGACTGTGGCCCCAGCGGTGGGCTGGGGGCAGACATCAGGTCTGACTGCAGCCCCGCCCACCAACTCCAGTTATACACCACAGCACAGGGGAAGTGCCCTGCAGGTCCTCACCACGCCAGGGACTATCCAAAATGACCAAGCGGAAGAATTCCCCTCAGAAGAATCTCCAGGAAATAACAACAGCTAATGAGCTGATCAAAAAGGACTTAAATAACATAACAGAAAGTGAATTTAGAATAATAGTCATAAAATTAATCGCTGGGCTGGAAAACAGTATAGAGGACAGCAGAGAATCTCTTGCTACAGAGATCAAGGGACTAAGGAACAGTCACGAGGAGCTGAAAAACGCTTTAAACGAAATGCATAACAAAATGGAAACCACCACAGCTCGGCTTGAAGAGGCAGAGGAGAGAATAGGTGAACTAGAAGATAAAGTTATGGAAAAAGAGGAAGCTGAGAAAAAGAGAGATAAAAAAATCCAGGAGTATGAGGGGAAAATTAGAGAATTAAGTGATACACTAAAAAGAAATAATATACGCATAATTGGTATCCCAGAGGAGGAAGAGAGAGGGAAAGGTGCTGAAGGGGTACTTGAAGAAATCATAGCTGAGAACTTCCCTGAACTGGGGAAGGAAAAAGGCATTGAAATCCAAGAGGCACAGAGAACTCCCTTCAGACGTCACTTGAATCGATCTTCTGCACGACATATCATAGTGAAACTGGCAAAATACAAGGATAAAGAGAAAATTCTGAAAGCAGCAAGGGATAAACGTGCCCTCACATATAAAGGGAGACCTATAAGACTCGTGACTGATCTCTCTTTTGAAACTTGGCAGGCCAGAAAGAATTGGCACGAGATTTTCAGGGTGCTAGACAGAAAAAATATGCAGCCAAGAATCCTTTATCCAGCAAGTCTGTCATTTAGAATAGAAGGAGAGATAAAGGTCTTCCCAAACAAACAAAAACTGAAGGAATTTGTCACCACTAAACCAGCCCTACAAGAGATCCTAAGGGGGACCCTGTGAGACAAAGTCCCAGAGACATCTCTATAAGCATAAAACATACAGACATCACAATGACTCTAAACCCGTATCTTTCTATAATAACACTGAATGTAAATGGATTAAATGCGCCAACCAAAAGACATAGGGTATCAGAATGGATAAAAAAACAAGACCCATCTATTTGCTGTCTACAAGAGACTCATTTTAGACATGAGGACACCTTTAGATTGAGAGTGAGGGGATGGAGAACTATTTATCATGCGACTGGAAGCCAAAAGAAAGCTGGAGTAGCCATACTTCTATCAGACAAACTAGACTTTAAATTAAAGGCTGTAACAAGAGATGAAGAAGGACATTATATAATAGTTACAGGGTCTATCCATCAGGAAGAGCTAACAATTATAAATGTCTATGCACCGAATACCGGAGCCCCCAAATATATAAAACAATTACTCATAAACATAAGCAACCTTATTGATAAGAATGTGGTAATTGCAGGGGACTTTAATACACCACTTACAGAAATGGATAGATCATCTAGACACACGGTCAATAAAGAAACAAGGGCCCTGAATGAGACATTGGATCAGATGGACTTGACAGATATATTTAGAACTCTGCATCGCAAAGCAACAGAATATACTTTCTTCTCGAGTGCACATGGAACATTCTCCAAGATAGATCATATACTGGGTCACAAAACAGCCCTTCATAAGTTTACAAGAATTGAAATTATACCATGCTTACTTTCAGACCACAATGCTATGAAGCTTGAAATCAACCACAGAAAAAAGTCTGGAAAACCTCCAAAAGCATGGAGGTTAAAGAACACCCTACTAACGAATGAGTGGGTCAACCAGGCAATTAGAGAAGAAATTAAAAAATATATGGAAACAAACGAAAATGAAAATACAACAATCCAAACGCTTTGGGACGCAGCAAAGGCAGTCCTGAGAGGAAAATACATTGCAATCCAGGCCTATCTCAAGAAACAAGAAAAATCCCAAATACAAAATCTAACAGCACACCTAAAGGAACTAGAAGCAGAACAGCAAAGGCAGCCTAAGCCCAGCAGAAGAAGAGAAATAATAAAGATCAGAGCAGAAATAAACAATATAGAAACTAAAAAAACTGTAGAGCAGATCAACGAAACCAAGAGTTGGTTTTTTGAAAAAATAAACAAAATTGACAAACCTCTAGCCAGGCTTCTCAAAAAGAAAAGGGAGATGACCCAAATAGATAAAATCATGAATGAAAATGGAATGATTACAACCAATCCCTCAGAGATACAAACAATTATCAGGGAATACTATGAAAACTTATATGCCAACAAATTGGACAACCTGGAAGAAATGGACGAATTCCTGAACACCCACACGCTTCCAAAACTCAATCAGGAGGAAATAGAAAGCTTGAACAGACCCATAACCAGTGAAGAAATTGAATCGGTTATCAAAAATCTCCCAACAAATTAGAGTCCAGGACCAGATGGCTTCCCAGGGGAGTTCTACCAGACGTTTAAAGCAGAGATAATACCTATCCTTCTCAAGCTATTCCAAGAAATAGAAAGGGAAGGAAAACTTCCAGACTCATTCTATGAAGCCAGTATTACTTTGATTCCTAAACCAGACAGAGACCCAGTAAAAAAAGAGAACTACAGGCCAATATCCCTGATGAATATGGATGCAAAAATTCTCAATAAGATACTAGCAAATCGAATTCAACGGCATATAAAAAGAATTATTCACCATGATCAAGTGCGATTCATTCCTGGGATGCAGGGCTGGTTCAACATTCGCAAATCAATCAACGTGATTCATCACATTAACAAAAAAAAAGAGAAGAACCATATGATCCTGTCAATCGATGCAGAAAAGGCCTTCGACAAAATCCAGCACCCTTTCTTAATAAAAACCCTTGAGAAAGTCGGGATAGAAGGAACATACTTAAAGATCATAAAAGCCATTTATGAAAAGCCCACAGCTAACATCATCCTCAACGGGGAAAAACTGAGAGCTTTTTCCCTGAGATCAGGAACACGACAAGGATGCCCACTCTCACCGCTGCTGTTTAACATAGTGCTGGAAGTTCTAGCATCAGCAATCAGACAACAAAAGGAAATCAAAGGCATCAAAATTGGCAAAGATGAAGTCAAGCTTTCGCTTTTTGCAGATGACATGATATTATACATGGAAAATCCGATAGACTCCACCAAAAGTCTGCTAGAACTGATACAGGAATTCAGCAAAGTTGCAGGATACAAAATCAATGTACAGAAATCAGTTGCATTCTTATACACTAACAATGAAGCAACAGAAAGACAAATAAAGAAACTGATCCCATTCACAATTGCACCAAGAAGCATAAAATACCTAGGAATAAATCTAACCAAAGATGTAAAGGATCTGTATGCTGAAAACTATAGAAAGCTTATGAAGGAAATTGAAGAAGATTTAAAGAAATGGAAAGACATTCCCTGCTCATGGATTGGAAAAATAAATATTGTCAAAATGTCAATACTACCCAAAGCTATCTACACATTCAATGCAATCCCAATCAAAATTGCACCAGCATTCTTCTCGAAACTAGAACAAGCAATCCTAAAATTCATATGGAACCACAAAAGGCCCCGAATAGCCAAAGGAATTTTGAAGAAGAAGACCAAAGCAGGAGGCATCACAATCCCAGACTTTAGCCTCTACTACAAAGCTGTCATCATCAAGACAGCATGGTATTGGCACCAAAACAGACACATAGACCAATGGAATAGAATAGAAACCCCAGAACTAGACCCACAAACGTATGGCCAACTCATCTTTGACAAAGCAGGAAAGAACATCCAATGGAAAAAAGACAGCCTCTTTAACAAATGGTGCTGGGAGAACTGGACAGCAACATGCAGAAGGTTGAAACTAGACCACTTTCTCACACCATTCACAAAAATAAACTCAAAATGGATAAAGGACCTAAATGTGAGACAGGAAACCATCAAAACCTTAGAGGAGAAAGCAGGAAAAGACCTCTCTGACCTCAGCCGTAGCAATCTCTTACTCGACACATCCCCAAAGGCAAGGGAATTAAAAGCAAAAGTGAATTACTGGGACCTTATGAAGATAAAAAGCTTCTGCACAGCAAAGGAAACAACCAACAAAACTAAAAGGCAACCAACGGAATGGGAAAAGATATTTGCAAATGACATATCGGACAAAGGGCTAGTATCCAAAATCTATAAAGAGCTCACCAAACTCCACACCCAAAAAACAAATAACCCAGTGAAGAAATGGGCAGAAAACATGAATAGACACTTCTCTAAAGAAGACATCCAGATGGCCAACAGGCACATGAAAAGATGTTCAGCGTCGCTCCTTATCAGGGAAATACAAATCAAAACCACACTCAGGTATCACCTCACGCCAGTCAGAGTGGCCAAAATGAACAAATCAGGAGACTATAGATGCTGGAGAGGATGTGGAGAAACGGGAACCCTCTTGCACTGTTGGTGGAAATGCAAATTGGTGCAGCCACTCTGGAAAACAGTGTGGAGGTTCCTCAGAAAATTAAAAATAGACCTACCCTATGACCCAGCAATAGCACTGCTAGGAATTTATCCAAGGGATACAGGAGCACTGATGCATAGGGCCACTTGTACCCCAATGTTCATAGCAGCACTCTCAACAATAGCCAAATTATGGAAAGAGCCTAAATGTCCATCAACTGATGAATGGATAAAGAAATTGTGGTTTATATACACAATGGAATATTACGTGGCAATGAGAAAAAATGAAATACGGCCTTTTGTAGCAACGTGGATGGAACTGGAGAGTGTGATGCTAAGTGAAATAAGCCATACAGAGAAAGACAGATACCATATGGTTTCACTCTTATGTGGATCCTGAGAAACTTCACAGGAACCCATGGGGGAGGGGAAGGAAAAAAAAAAAAAAGAGGTTAGAATGGGAGAGAGCCAAAGCATAAGAGACTGTTAAAAACTGAGAACAAACTGAGGGTTGATGGGGGTTGGGAGGGAGGAGAGGGTGGGTGATGGGTATTGAGGAGGGCACCTTTTGGGATGAGCACTGGGTGTTGTATGGAAACCAATTTGTCAATAAATTTCATAAAAAAAAAGAAATACAAAAAAAAAAAAAAGACTGATTCTTAGTCTGGGATGAGAACATTCCAAATGAGCCTAGAACTTCTTGTCATGACACAGCATGTCGATGGACTCAGGAGCTGACTTGAAGAGGCTTCCACTACCAAAGATGGGTTAATTTGGGTATCAATAAATGTAACTGCAATTTATTTAAACATATTACATATATTTAAATTTATGTGTTTTAATGAGTATGACATGTATGGAAGCAAAAAAATAACATTTTATCCCGTTTGCAATACAACTAGGCATTGCACAAACCACATTTGGAGCAGGCAGGGGTGTGGGACATTGTATATGTTAAATGTTTAAATGAAACCAATAAAAGGCGATTAGATCTGGTTCTGTGCCCCCCCCCAAAAAAAAAATATATATATATATATAACTGGATCACATTTGTTTAAAGAAAAAATAAAAATAATATACATACATAACAGAGATTATGAAAGAAAAATGGTTGCATGATTGGTGTTGTTTAAATATTTTAAATTAAGATAATTTACTTTTTCTTGAATCACATGTTCTTTCTCTGTTTCATTATTTCCATTAGCATGCCAGCATAATATTACATATCCCCTCTTCAAAATAAAATCCTTTACCTCATACACCCCTGTACTTATCACTCATTGTCTCTTCTCATTTTCTGCAAAATTTCTTTGAAGACTTATGTCTATTTATTGACTTTATTTTTAGTTTCAGTTTCTCTTGAATCTAAGTAAATTGAGATTACCTCTCTAAAACTTTAGGACATCAGTGATTTCTACATTAGTACACAAAATGATCAATTATTATGGTTGATATCTCAGCAGCATTTAAAGCAACTGATCTCTTCTCCTTTTAAATAGTTACTGCTTTAGGCTTCTGGACACCATACATTTCCATTTTTCTTTCTACCTCACTTTTTGTTTCTTCCTATTTTCTTTGGCTGAATTATCCTTCAATTTCCAACTTCCACATGTTGTAATGTCTTAAATTCTCTCCTGAGATCCATTCTTTCATCTAACTACACTAGTTCTAAGTGGACATAATGGCTTTTAAAAAATCCATTTAATAATGACTTCTAAGATCGCTCTAATTCTAAGCAGTCCCTGAACCAAATCTTCCTCCACACTATTAAGTTTTCCATTTGGAGATCTAATAACCAACTAAAATTTATTATATCTGAAACCAAATTTATGATTTCACCTTACATTTGCTATACTAACCCCCATCCTACTAAATAGCACATTATTCACACAGTTGAGTGAAAAAGTGGGCTATAATTTGCTACTTCATTTTTATCTCACACTCCATACTTTTTCTAATTTGCTACTTAATTTTTATCTCACACCCCATACTATTTCTTAGAAATACCTTAAAATGTTTTTGAGGGTTGATGTCAGCAAAATTGGCAGAAGAGGCATCTCCAGAAGCTTATCCTCCCACAGAAACATAAAAAGATCATGCACAGAGTCATCTGCAAAGACTGGAAGAGTTTCAATTCATTTAATTTTTTTCTTCCTTTATTTCCATTTTTCCCTTCTTCTTCTTCTTCTTCTTCTTCTTCTTCTTCTTCTCCTTCTCCTTCTCCCTCTTCTTCTCCTCCTCCTCCTCCTCCCCTCCTCCTCCTCCTCCTTCTCTTTCTCCTTCCCCATCCACTTAGCACTTAAGGAAACAAACAGTTCCAGCCTACAGCAAGCCTCAAAAAGAAAATCTTAAGGAGGCTGAGGTTTTAATTTTTTCATGGTTACTATATTATAATATCCAAAATGTCCAGCATTGAACAAAATACTACAAAGCATACAAAGAAATAAGAAAGTATGGCCTATTCACAGAAGAAATTAACACAAACTTCCCTCTGAGTAAGCACAAACCTTGGACTTACTAGACAATAACTTTAAACCAACTATGCTCAAAGAGCTAAAAAATATGGACAAAGTGCTAAAGACCTAGGAGAACAATATATGTACAAATAGAGGATGTCAATAGAGAGATAAATAAATATTCTATTAAAAATATAAATTTTGGAGCTGAAAATTTGGATTAAAAATATAAATTTGGAGCATGACTGGCATGAATAACTCACTATAGGGTTCCAATAGCAGGTTTCAGAAGGTAGAAGAATCATTGAAAATCTTCCATAGAAGGAGTTTCTATGACCTAAGCTTTCACTGATGAAACATACCAAATATTTAAGGAGGAAATGAATACTCATCCTTCTCAAGTTTTCAGGAAAAAAAAATAGAATAAACACTTCCTAACATATCCTATAAAGCAAGCATTACCCTGATATCAAAGTCAGAGAAAGACAACTCAAAAAGAGAAAACTACAGACAAATATCCTTAATGAATATAGGTGTCAAAATCCTCAAAAAATACTAGCAAACTGAATTGAACAGCATATTTATTTTTTTTTTAATTTTTTTTTCAACGTTTATTTATTTTTGGGACAGAGAGAGACAGAGCATGAACGGGGGAGGGGCAGAGAGAGAGGGAGACACAGAATCAGAAACAGGCTCCAGGCTCCGAGCCATCAGCCCAGAGCCCGACGCGGGGCTCGAACTCACAGACCGCGAGATCGTGACCTGGCTGAAGTCGGATGCTTAACCGACTGCGCCACCCAGGCGCCCCTGAACAGCATATTTAAATGGTTATATATACACCATAAACCAGTGATGTTTAATAAAATTGCAAGATACAAGATCAACACGCACAGTTGTGTTTCCTCATACCTGAAATAAACAATCCAAAAAAGAAATTGAGAAAGCAATGGAATTTACAATAACGTTTCAAAGAATTAAGCACTTAGGAATAAATCTAACCAAAGGAATAGAAGACTTGTAGACTTAAATGGCAACACATTGCTAAAAGAAATTAAATATCTTTAAAAAATGAAAACAGAAAGATTGGAAAGATTTGTGTTCAAAGATTGGAAGATTTAATTGTTAAAATTAAATCTTATATACTTATTGTATACTTATATACTTATTGTTAAAATTAAGTCTTATATACTACCCCAATTTATCTATAGATTCATTACAATCTCTATCAAAATCCTAATGAAGTTTTTTACAAAAATACAAAATTTGATTTTAAAATTCATATGGAATTTCAAAGGGTTCTAAACTGTCAAAACTATACTGAAAAACGACAAAGGTGGAGGACCCCTCTTCCTGATTGCAAAATATCTACAGTAATCAAAATAGTGTAGTACTGGCATTAAGACAAACATATAAACCAATTGAATGGAACAGAGAGCCCAATAACAAATCACATATATAAACAAATGATTTCAACAGGGTCCCAAGACCATTCAACGGTGGAAACAATTTGTCTCTTCACAAAAAGGTGCTAGAGCAGGTAGATATACACATGCAAAAAAATGAAGTTGGCTTCCTACCTTATTGCATATGCAAAGACTAACTCAAAAGGGATCAACAATCTAAATTCAACAGCTAAAACCATAAGATCCTTGAAAACATAGAGGGTAAATCATGATTTTCTACTTAGCAGTGGACTCTTAAATATAACACAAAGTTATATAAAAAAGTAACAAGAGAAAAAATAGATAAATTGGACTTCTCAAAATTAAAAGTGTTTTGCATCAAAGAAAATTATTAAGAAAGTGAAAACATAACCTATATAATGAGAGAAAATATTTGCAAATAATATATTTGACAATGATCTAGTATCCATAATATATAAAGAACATTTACAGTTGAACAATCAAAAGGCGAACAACCCAATTATAAATGGGCCAAGATTTTGAATGGACATTTATCCATGAAGATATACAAATGACCAAAGGTACAGGAAATGTTGCTCAACATCATTACTAATTCGGAAAATGCGAATCAAAACCCTACATACAATGAGTACCACTGCACACATGGTATGATGGCTGTAACTAAAACAAACCTAAAAAGCACAACTACTCCAAAAAGTAATGAATTTTTGCAAAACAGGGAAAAGTTGATAATAGCAATGTGAAATGGCTCCACCATGGGGAAATATTTTGACGCTCCTCAGAAAGTTAAATATGTAATTACCATATGACTCTGATATTCTACTCTTAGGTATATATCCAAAAGTATTGAAAACAGATAAACAAATACATTTATGTAATGCATGTTCATAGTAGCCCTATTCATTATAATCAAAAAGTGGAAAGAGCTTAATGTCTATCAATAAAGGTCCAGATAAATACATAGTTTTTTATCCATGGAATGAAAATAGTACTCAATCATTAAAAGGAATGAAGTATTGATCCATGCTATAACACAGATGAACTTCTATATCATTATGCTACGTGAAAGCAGCCAGACACAATAGGTCACCTGTTGTATTATGTATATTTTTATGAAATATACATATTAAATATGTATAGATAAGTCATTAGAGACAGAATGCAGTTTAGACTCTTCCAGTGTCTGGATGGAGAGAGAATTGAGAGCTTCTGCCTAACAAGTACAGACTTCCCTTTGGGTGAGATGAAAATGTCTTGGGACTAGATAAAGGGGGCAATTTTGAAACACTGTGAATGTACTAAATGCTGTTGAATTGTTCGCTTTAAAATGGTCACTTTTAAAGCCAAGAATTCTTTATCCAGAAACAAATCTTTATCCATTCAAAATTGAAGGAGAGATAAAAACATTTCCCAAACAACAAAAACTAAAGGAGTTTATGACCACTAAACCAGCCCTGCAAGAAATTTTAAGGGGGACTTTCTGAAGAAAGAAAAGATGGAAAAAAAGACCAAAAGAACAAAGACTAGAAAGGACCAGAGAATACCACCAGAAACCCCAACTCTACAGGCAACATAATGGCAATAAATTCATATCTTTCAGCACTGACTCTAAACATCAATGGACTAAATGCTCCAATCAAAAGACATAGGGTAACAGAATGAATGGATAAGAAAACAAGATCCATCTACATACTGTTTATAAGAGACCCATTTTAGACCTAAAGACACATTCAGATTGAAAATAAGGGGATGAAGAACCATCTATCATGGTAATGGTTGCCAAAAGAAAGGTGGAGCAGCCATACTTATATCAGACAATCTAGATTTTAAAATAAAGACTGTAACAAGAGATGAAGAAGGGCATTATATCATAATTAAGGAGTCTGTCCACCAAGATCTAATAATTGTTAAACATTTATACACCAAACATGAAAGCACCCAAATATATAAATCAATTACAAACATAAAGAAACTCATTGACAATAGTAGGGGACTTCAACACCCCACTTACAACAATGGACAGATCATCTAAACAGAAAATCAACAAGGAAACAATGACTTTGAATGACACACTGGACCAGATGGACTCAATAGATACATTCAGAACATTTCTTTCTAAAGCAGCAGAATACACATTCTTCCCCAGTGTACATGGAACATTCTCCAGAATAGATCGCATGGTGGGACACACATTAGCCCTCAACAAGTACAAAAAGATCAAGAAGATCAAGATCATGCCGTGCATATTTTCAGACCACAACGCTATGAAACTTGAAATCAACCACAAGAAAAAAATTGGAAAGATAACAAATACTTAGAGACCGAAGAACATCCCACTAGAGAATGGGCTAACCAAGAAGTTAAAGAGGAAATTAAAAGTACATGGAAGCCAATGAAAATGATAACACCACAGTCCAAACCTCTGGGATGTTGCAAAGGCAGTCAGAAGAGGGAAGTATATTGCAATCCAGGCCTTCATAAAGAAGGAAGAAAGATCTCAGATACACAACCTAACCATACACCTTAAAAAGCTGGAAAAAGAAGAGCAAATAAAACCCACTATCAGCAGAATACAGGAAATAATAAAGATTAGAGCAGAAATTAATGCTATTGAAACCAAAAAACAGTAGAACAGATCAATGACACCAGAAGCTGGTTCTTTGAAAGAATTAACAAAATTAATAAACCACTAGCCAGTTTGATCAAAAAGAAAAAGGAAAGGACCCAAATAAATAAAATTGAGAATGCAAGAGGAGAGATCACAACCAACACAGCAGAAATAAAAACAATAATAAGAGAATATTATGAGCAATTATATGCCAATAAAATGGGAAATCTGGAAGAAATGGACAAATTCCTAGAAACGTATAGACTACCAAAACTAAAACAGAAAGAAATAGAAAATTTGAACAGACCCATAACAAGTAAAGAAATTGAATTAGTAATAAAAATCTCCCAAAAAACAAGAGTCCAGGGCCAGATGGCTTTCCAGGGGAATTCTACCAAACATTTAAAGAAAAGTTAACAATTATTCTTCTGAAGCTGTTCCAAAAGATAGAAATGGGAGCAAAACTTCCAAACTGAAATTAACAACTCTGGAATCAATAGTCGGTGAGGATGTGGAGAAAGATGAACTCTTTTGCAAATGCAAATTGGTGCAGCCACTATGGAAAATAGTATGGAGATTCCTAAAAAAATTGAAAATAGATTACCCTATGACCCAGCAATTGCACTACTAGGTATTTACCCAAAGGATACAGGAGTGCTGATTCGAATGGGCACATGCACCCAATGTTTATAGTGGCACTATCAACAATAGCCAAAGTATGGAAAGATCCCAAATGTCCATCAACTGATGAATAGATAAGAAGACGTGGCGCATATATATATATATATATATGCACACACACACACATATATATACATACATATATATGTATGTATGTATACATATATATACATACACACACAATGGAATGATAAGATAAGAATGATAAGAAGACGTGGCGCATATATATATATATATATATATGCACACACACACACATATATATACATACATATATATGTATGTATGTATACATATATATACATACACACACAATGGAATGTTACTTGGTGACCAAAAAGAATGAAACCTTGCCATTTGCAACAACGTGGATGAAACTAGAGTGTATTATGCTAAGTGAAATAAGTCAGTCAGAGAAAGATAAATATGTGATTTCATTCATGTGTAAAATTTAATAAACAAAACAGATGAACATAAGGGAATGGACACAAAAATAAGATAAAATCAGTTAGGGAGATAAACTATAAGAGACTTAAATACAGAGAACAAACTGAGGGTTGCTGGCCAGGTGTTGGGTGGGGGAATGGGTGAAATGGGCAATGGACATTAAGGAGGGCACTTCTTGGGATGTGCACTGGGTGTTGTAAGTAAATTATGAATCACTAAATTCTATTCCTTTAAAAAAAAAAGGCTGTTAATTACCATCCCTCATTGTTGCCTATTTTTTACTCTACTATTTTTGTCATAGTACTTACCTCATCTATCCTTATCTGATATATTTATTTTGCATTTATTTCAATCCCGTTTAAGTTTTAAGGTCTTCATTGTAAGGATGTTGTCTGGTTTTTGTTCTTTTTATATTTGTATCCTCAATGCATAGAAGAGTGCCTAGCCTATAGAAGTTACTAAATATTTTCACTTGTTCAATTAATAAATGTATATACTGTCAATGGAAAAATTTTAAGTTATAAAGTCTAAAAGGAAGAACATTGTGATTTATAAGAGAAATCCTAAACTAGACCCGCAGTTCTTTTGGTTGTTCAATCAATCTTTCAAATTTTTAACTTTTTAAAAATTTAAACTTACATTTTAAAATTTCAAATTTTTAAAATGGAAGTGAAAGTCTTTCATTTTCTTTTCAGCCCTAAAGGGAAATGTTTTCTAGGACGATTTAATAAATTTCATCGTATATTAATAGTCAGACCTTTTTAGAGTAAGAAAACTGATTTCATACCTCTCCAGGTTATTTGAATCTATATATTATTGTTGCTGTATTTGTTATTTTATATTGTTGCATCAATTTACCTTTTTAAAAAAGGGTTTACATTGGGGTGCCTGGTGGCTCAGTTGGTTGGGTGTCTGACTTTGGCTCAGGTCTTGATCCCAGAGTTCACGAGTTCAAGCCCCGCGCCAGACTCTGTGCTGACAGCTCAGAGCCTGGAGCCTGCTTCGAAATACGTGTCTTCCTCTCTCTGCCTCCCCCCCCACTCACCCTCTGTCTTTCTCTGTCTCTCAAAAATAAATAAATGTTCAAGGAAAAAAACCTTTAAAAGGGTTTACATTAATTAGGTAAAAAAGAAACTGTTACAACTATAAAATAGTGAATTTTTATCTTTACATATTTTAGGAAAAATTCAATATACATTATGAAAATGAACCAAAAAAAAACAAAAATAAATACAATTTATAAGAGTTATTCTTTCCTCATTCTTGAGAAGTCTTATCCAATGACAGATGTTCAGGGCCACCACTTTTGGTTATGGAGATGCTGACTCAACCCCATGTTAGTTCTGCCAGAAGAGCAAAATACCTAAAGAGGTTGCTAAGGACAAAGAAACCTTACTGATCTCTCAATTCTTGTATGTCCATGAAGATATTCGGTTCAGCTGCTCCTCAACACTAGAAGAAAAAATAACTCATTTGAGGATCTTACACATGAAGAAAACTTTTGTCCAGTTTTCTGCCATTGCCCATTTCACAGCCGACCATGGTGAGTGGAGCTGGATGGACTGTATAATCAGGTGCACTGCTCTCCAATAGAAACTTTCATAAAGAAGAAAAGCTACTGATGAAAGCCAGGGGGTTGTGTGCATGTGGACGAGAGAGCTGCTGTGGTTTCATCTCGGTTTCAGTGACTGTGCAATGAAGGACAACAGGGGAGCAGGCCACAAACCTGAACTCCCTCTGCTTCTTTCCAGAAACTGAAGAAAGCATCAAAGGGAATGGAAGTGACTGAATATCTCACAGAAAGGTATTGTATATTCTTGCTTTGGGTCACAGCCATGGTTTGCATCATAAAGTAAAAGCTTCCTAATATAACATTTATGAATGCCTTCGTCCTCAGTTATAGCTATACTTTCAGAAGTTGTGAAAAATGTATGTGTGTGTTAGGAGTAATTATTAGCTGTGGATCAATTTATATTATCTTTTGAGAATTGAGGTGTAATGATTAAATCTTTAATTGCCACTTCTCAGCTTTATTCTTTCCTTCACTACATTTGAAAGTTTTTCCCTTCCTAATTGTACACAGTGAATTCACAATAACTATAATTCAAAGAAGTTACTTGCATCAGCCGAAGAATGCAATGCCAAGAAATTTTTTTTAAAACATTATAACATTATTAATAAGTTAGCAGCTCATGGTGTTTGTTAAGTAAACATATTCCAAATAATAAATAGCATTAGTTAAACTATGGAGTTTGCATAAACCAGCTAAATTTTTAAATTCCTTATTTGATAAAATATAATGAAATATTTCTTTTCCCATTGCTCTAAGATATGGCTCGTGAGATTCACTGAAGTTATGTCTATGCCAACACAAGTTTGAGTTCTCATTCAATATTATTTTGCCACCTTAAATCTGCAGAGTATAAATTAAAAGCTTCCAATTTATTTTGGCTATTTTATTCATTTAGTTTTTAATTAAAAAAATTTAATGTTTGTTTATTTTTGAGAGAGAGACACACACAGAGCATGAGCCCAGGAGGGGCAGAGAGAGGGAGATAGAGAATTCCAAAGCAGGCTCCCAGGCTCTGAGCTGTCAGCACAAAACTGGATGTGGGGCTCGAACTCACAAACTTTTAGAACATGACCTGAGCTGAAGTCAGATGCTTAACCAACTGAGCCACCCAGACATCCCACTATTTTGGCTATTTTAACACAGTAACTGTTTCTTCTTTTTCATGAGCATGTAACTACTAGAAACAGTTTCAATGTTTGGACATCTTAGTTGCCCAACCTTCCACACCATCTTGTCCCCATCACTGCCTCCACTTCTAAAATATTTTGCATCTGTATCTAAACATAGCTATAAGCTGCATAGGTCAACTGTTTTTGGCTCAGTGTTCCAAATTCAGGATTTTATCTTTACATTTTTCTGGAGTAAATATCAGTACATACTTCCAGACTGAGTCTCCTGCAACTTTGTGATGGGTAGAAGAGATTTGTTTATTTCTTTTCTTAGCATAATCACAAGTGAGAAGACAACGTAGTATTTGCCAAAATGCAAGTTCTATGCCTTTATTTCTGGACATGGCTTTCTTATGTCACATGTGAGTTAAGAGTGATAGAGATTTAATAGCCTAATTAATAAAGGTTTTCATATAACCATTCAATTATGTCAGCATAAATGTTACAGTCAGAATATATTTACCACACAACAAAATCCTGGGTTAGCAAACGATAGAAAAATTCGGAGAATAACAATATCTTAGATTAAGGATATGATTAAATTGGATTATTCTAACAGGATTAGCACGGCAGCATTTTATTCAGATGATCCAGTGGGAGCATATCAGAAGCATTCAACACTTCAATTTCTGCATCCATGCTGCTCCTGACTAGCTAGTTGGGGCCAGAACCATTTAACCTAGAAGTATCATTTTCCCATGCCTTTAAAATTGCACTACACACACACAGATATTTACTCCAGCTTTCCAGCTAAACTGGAGAATAGGAAGAGAGTGCAGATGAACTTGCTTTTATAATTGCATTCTCTCCTGTGATCATTAAATGTGTTTTATCTTTAACATGCTAAATGCTACAATACCACAAGAGAGTACTAACTCTAGAATTAACCTGTTACATCTATGAAATCCTACAGATTTATGCTTTAAGGCCTCTTGAAAGATTCTTTTTTCATGTTATTTTCTAAGAGATACTGCAAAGTTTTATCGTCAGAAATCCAGAGATATTCCGTAACCTTTTAGTAAGGCTGTGAACTTCCTCAATTTTGATTGTCATTGTTGAATATATAAGCAAGATTTTCCTATGTGTAACTTTAAGTTCCATAACCTAAATAAGACATTGAAAACTTATAGATGATCCAGAAAAAAAAGAATAAAAATTAAAAATAGGAAACATGATTACTACTACTGGGAGAAATGTAAATGCTCCATCTTTAATGAAAAAGATTTGGATGGTAATGATCCATACCTGATTTTCACACAGTGTAAGAATCAGTTAAACTGTGAGTAATAATTTAGTTTAGGACCACAAAGGCCACAACAACTTATAGGATGGTTCAGACTAACCCAGATACTGAAGTTAATCAATCATACATTTCATGAGGACAGTTGTTAGCCTTGTGTTTTCAGTGAGTAGCACAATGACTGTTGTATCATAATTTTTTTAAGTAATATCTGTTGACTACAGGAATAAAATAAAAAATTGAAATAGATTCTTATTAGTACTCTGTTCCCAGATGAAGAGATTCCTCTCTCTGTAACAAATGTCTGCACTTTCCCTACTCTGAGTAGCAACCTGTATTGTGAATTCACTTTATCGAGAGCAAGACTACTTTAAAGCAGGACAAGAAAGCAATCATTCTAGCTGGGCTGATTACAGGAACCACTTGACTTCTTGGGATCCTGAAATGCCTTGTCTCGTTTTCTACTCTGTTTCTCGTTTTCTATTACTGCCTGGCTTGTTTTCTGTTGTTGTTTTGTTTTGTTTTTAATGTGTGTGTGTGTGTGTGTGTGTGTGTGTGTGTGTGTGTTTGTGTGTGTGTGTGTGTGCTCGCGCCGGCACGTGTTTTCTTGTTGGTTGTGGGTTTATTTGTGTTTTTATTTTTGTTTCTGTGCTTGCCTTCCTCTGAATAAGGAAGTCTGCACTTGTGTAACTCTGTTCCAGTTCTCCCTATGTCCTCTAAGATTTCTGCAACCTGACATTGGATAATATACTCTGAGCACATAACTCTTAACTTACATATTACATATTGGCCTGAGCCATTCTTTTCTACATATGAAACCTTTGAATTGAATGATGACAGTGTCCTGTCAACCGAGGACTAAGTCTTTTTATTTTGTCTGGGTTTACTTGATGGCCTAAGTTCTAAGCTAACCCACCCACCTGGATTGAAAATAACCATATATTCCTTAAGATATAGGAACAAAGTAGACTTCTGTATTTGATGCTATCCTAGAATTCTTCAGAAGCCTCAGCTTGAATTCCTGAACCAATATTTAATTCTGATAATAATTTTGAGAGTTGACCTTAAGTTCTTGATGACAAGTCATTCTAAAATGGGATAATATGCACACATGTATTAATCATACCATATAAATTGTTAAAAACTTAAGTATTGATTTTTAATGAATTCAAATTTATTAATATAATTTCATTTTCAGGATAATATAATTGATTGAATGGTAAAAAGAGGTTGATCTCACCAGTGTTTATACATATCTTAAGGTTTATGCATTGAAGAATCTGACACTTTTTCTATCATGCATGATGTTATGAACTGCTATGTTGGGAATTAAGAGTATTAGATATGGTCCATTTCCTCATATCTATCCCTTTTACCTTGTTCTGTGTATTGATTTCTTTTTTTTTTAATTTTTTTTTTCAACGTTTATTTATTTTTGGGACAGAGAGAGACAGAGCATGAACGGGGGAGGGGCAGAGAGAGAGGGAGACACAGAATCCGAAACAGGCTCCAGGCTCTGAGCCATCAGCCCAGAGCCCGACGCTGGACTCAAACTCACGGACCACGAGATCGTGACCTGGCTGAAGTCGGATGCTTAACCGACTGCGCCACCCAGGCGCCCCTGTGTATTGATTTCTTATTGCCTCCATAACAAATTACTACAAATTTTGTGGCTTTAAATAATACAAATTTATTGTCTTACAGTTATGAAGATCATTATTCCAAACTGAATATCATTGAGCTAAAAACAAGGTATCTGTGGGGCTCTGTTCCTTTTTAAGGCTCTAGAAAAAAATCTGTGTCCTTCCCCTTTCCAGATTCTAGAGTCTGCTTGCATTCTTTGGCTGGAGGCCCCCTTCCATGTTCAAAGCTAACAATGGCGGGTTGAGTCTTCATATCACATCATTCTAAATTTGCTTCTTTCCTGCATCTCCTCTATCTCTTGTGCCTAACTCTTCCACATTTAAAAGAAACTTGTGATTATATTGGGTCAATCCAGATAATCCATGATCTTCTCTTTATTTTAAAATCAACTGATTAGCACCCTTAATTCCATCTGCAGTCTTAATTCCTTCTAGCCATGAAACATAACATATTCATAGGTTCTGAGGATTTGGATATAAACATCTTTGTGGTGGGAGGAAGGCACTATTCTATCTGTCATATTCTGCCATGCCTTGCAGTCAACCATATTTATAAATTTCCTCTTACAACTATTTCAAGTTAGTTTCAGCTAGTAGTTCACAATGAGAGAATGTTGGGGATTAGAAAGAAAAGGGAATTAGGTATTCCTTTGTTTGGGTAATGTATCTAGCAGCCAACCTTTCTCCTCACATTCTATATTAATGTTCTAAGCAATTCTATTATCTTTCTTAAAAAATCCCATGCATTAAATTTTATGTATTTAAAATTCCAAATTGTTTCTATATTCCTGACTGAACCTTGACTTATGGAGTTCTTGGTACCTGGGTGGTCCTAGGAAACAGATCTCAAAGATGGGAGACTGGAAATGAGTTGCTTACCTCTTAGAGATTGAAAATAACAATAACATTTTTGCAAATAAATATAGGATAACAAATATGTATGGCCTGCAGCCTCAGAAGTATTACATGTATTATCATGTGTGTTTGCTTTGGAAGAAGTGATGATTGAAGGAAAAACTTTGGAGAATCAAGTAGCAGTTTTATCTTTCAAGTGTGTTGATAATGATGACAATAATATAGCAAGATTCTTCAACATTTTTCTAAGATAGAGAGTTTGGTAAAAATATATGATAAACTCAGAGACTTAAATTTGCCATTCAAAACAAGGGTAGAAAACCAGAGTGCTTATACACGAGTAGAGTGAGCAACTTGTTTTCAAGTTGAATTCATAGCCTGACCAAATTACTCATATTAAGATTAGGGCATTAACTGGAAAGGAAGAGGATGGCAAAATTTGGTCAGACTTAGATAAATATGAGAACACTGAGTTCCCAAACTTTCACATGTAGGATTGTTTAGCAAGGGGGTGCATATTATGCTTAGCATTCATCCCCCAAATTCCCTCATTGCTTTTGATCCAGAGATTGAGATTACATGATGTATAGGAAGATCTTTATTTATTTATTTTTATTTATTTATTTATTTTATTTGAGAGACAGCAAGAGAGAGAGAGAGAGAGAGAGAATGAGTGGGAGAGAGAGAGAGAATCCTAAGCGATTTCTATGCTTAGCATGGAGCCCAATATGGGGCTTGATCCCACAACCCTAGGCTCATGACCTGAGCTGAAATAAAGAGTTGGACATTCAACTGTATCACACAGGCACCCCTGGGGAGATCTTATTAAAATAATTTAGATGCCAAAAATAATTGAAAAATCTTGCTACTTTTTATCAGCAGGAGTGCAAGAAGTATATGCAGAAATGGATTCTAAAGGCTGATTCAAGAAACATAAGGCCAATTAAATAAATGTCACAGAAATGAAAAGTACAGCATAAGTAATATAGTTAATAATAAACATAGTATGGTGATATGTAGTGATTACATTTATTGTGGTGAACACTGAGTAATATATAGAATTTTTGAATCACCATATTATACACCTGAAGTCAATATAACATTGTATGTCAACTATACTTAAATAAAATTTCAAAAAAGAAGTTTCCAGCTGACTATATCCATAAGAATGCACTTAACAGACATTTTGTATTTAATAGCTCACTAAAGTTGTGAAAATTGGCTCTAACAGTCTGAATAAAATTTGAGTTCAATAGTAACCTATACTCAATTAGGTAAAAATGCCAGAACTTCCCTATCATTATGTGCAGAAAAGAATCCTAAGGCTAAAAAGATAGGAATTGTTTGAATTTCTATGTTTTACTTTACATCCTCTCCCTCTACCACCTCCTGCTGACACTACCAACAAAAGGGCCCAGAAGACTCTCCATCACAAATGCATTGAGAAACAATTAATTTGGGACAATTTACAAAAGTAATACTTCATATATATTATGGGGAAAAAAATTTTAAATCTGGTTACTAGAAACCTGACTTGGATAACTTCAACTGGAAGTAATTACCTGTTACCCATCTTCCAGGCTTAAATAAATTCATACTTGTGTTGAGAGACGATTGTCCATGGCCCGCTTGCTTTTTGTTTGTTTGTTTGTTTGTTTGTTTGTTTGTTTTTGGTCAGTCTTTGAGCAAAGGTATAAACAACCTTTTCCTTTGGACTTGCTTTATATAGATATTTATATAACAAACAACTGTGGAAGAAAGCGATAGTACTTCTTTCTGGGGTAGAGGACAGACTTGTTTTTTGTCCGGATAACAAATATAATGTCTTGTTCTGCGGCACAGGTCAGGCAGGTTTGTTTGCAATCTACTATAGAAGATTGGAGTTTCTTAAACATGGTGTTCTTTACCTCGGATGCTAACCCACTGCATGCATAGTATCTATGTGGGTCAAGCCACATGACCCTGTGGAAATTGTGGGCAAGGGAACCAATGCAAACATGAAGCTTGTTATCTTTTGGGCTTTGAGCAATAAAATCTTTTGTCTCTGACCCAGGAGTCTCTTGTCTTCTGGAAGCATCCAAGAAACTGTGACAGGTTAACTGATTAGCTTACAAACAGGATACAATTTTAGATTTCTCATGGTTCTTGGCAGCCTGAAGCTCTATGATTGAAATGGAGACCCATTTCCCTAAATGAAAGGGTATATATGTTAAATATTATATGTTTTCTTCCAATTATTTATAGACCACCACCAAGGGCTTATAGTGGTGAGGTGATAAATTAAGTTTTGGTCCAAGTTGGTCTCACAGTGCGCCCAGTAGATTTTCAAACTACCCTATGTTTATTTTTTCCTATCCATGAATGCTTCATTGGGAACGGCATGGCATCATAGAATCTCCACATTGGTGCCTTGACCTGATAAACAGGTCATGGATAGCAAGAAAAACTAAGGGTAAACTCTCAGCATAAAATCTCATTCTCAAACAGCAAACTAAATGCACCACATTCCTAAGAGAATTTCAGAAATTAGTACCAAAGACATAGGAGTGGTTGTTCCTATCACATCATTTAAGCTGCTGTTCAAAGTTACAAAAGCCAAATAGAACTTTGACAATGGTTGAAGATTAACATAACTTTAAATCAGAAAGTGGTTGATTTATTGGAGCAAATTGATTTCTCCATCCATTTTACAAGTACTTTTAAAAGCCAATTATTAAGTAGGGTCAGAAGAAGTTTGTGTTCAACCTGGTAGCATCAACATTATACCTTTAGTGGTTTACTTAATGTTTACCAGAATTCCTGCTTTCTGACATAATGTTCTTTGAACGTATCTGAATGTATAACCAATATGGGCTGAATTGTGTCTTCCCCCAAAAAAGATGTGTTGAAGTTCTAATCCCCATTCCTTCAGAATGTGACTGTATTTGGAAAGGCTTCTTATAGATGTCATTAGTTAAGATGAGATCTTACTGAAGTTGAGTGTACACCTGATCCAATATGACTGGTGGCGCCCGCATAAGAGGACAGCCATGTGAAGACACAACATACAGAGAGAACCCCGGGTGAAGACAGAGCTGAGATTGGAGGCATCTACAAGCCCAGGAATGCCAAGGATTGCTGCACAGCACCAGAAGGTAGGAGAGTGGCATAGAACCTTCTTTTTCAGAATCTTCAAAAGGAAACAACCCAGCTGACACCTTGACTTTAAACTCCAGTACTAGGGAAAAAGTAAATTGTTTTTTTAAGCCACTCAGCTTGTGGCACTTTGCTGTGGCAGCCTAAGAGACTAAAACATTCGTAGAACTTCACACTGATTTACTCTATAATGAATCATGCTGATCAGACCTGGTGAGCAGAAATAACAACTGCTCTAGGTGCTTTAATAAGACACTGGTGTGACAGAGTTTGTCAACAAAACCTGGAAAAATTCAGAGATGGTCACGTTGATGACATTTCTAGTGAAGCATCTTGAATAAGATGGGCCTTGAAAGTTGACTGATACTGAAAATGTTGCAAAAGAAAACAGAATTTACCCAACAGTTGGACATAAATAACAGCAAAAAAGAGAGAGAATAATTTGAGTATATATTTACTTTTTAAATTTTTAAAAAATGTTTATTCACCTTTGAGAGAGAGAGACAGAGTGTGAGTGGGAGAGGGGCAGAGAGAGAGAGGGAGACACAGAATCTGAAGCACGCTCCAGGCCCTGATCTTTCAGCACAGAGCCCAACGTGGGGCTCGAACTCAAGGACCATGAGATCATGACCCAAGCTGAAGTTGGACCTTAACCAACTTAGCCACCCAGGCACCCCAAGACTATATATTTTTTTAAGAATAAAGTTGTTTTCATTCATAATTATATTTCTCCAACCACATTATGAGCTTATATACCTCTACAATATGGACTGAATCTTCCTCTTTAATAATAAACAATATTTAATATATGCTTTGTGTTTATAGATGCAACATTTGAAAGTCTCTAGGATTTATCATATTCACTTAAGTAATTAATACTTGTCAAAGACATATTTTATACTATCCAGGTTCAAAGAAGTTGAAATCTTGTAAAAAGATTGCAAAATTTATGTAATAAAGGCTGGTATTTCCATAAAAGAACTGATTGAATGCCTCAGTAAAATATTGAAGTAACCATCGAATCTCAACAGTTTTATCTGAGAAGAGTTTGTAGGTCTGAGGGTTGGGCTCTGAGCTAAACAGAGAGTATTTAACTTAGCAGAGTGTCTTTGCCTCTTATTCAAGCCTGAAAGCAACACTTAAAAATCCTCTGTAGGAATGTAAGGGGTCACACTTTCTCTGACTCTCCAGTGGGAAAGAGAAAGCAAATTCCAAAGAACAGGTTGACCTCTGACCCTGAAAGCAACACTGTAGTGATTAGGAGCAGAAGTTGTTTCCTTTGAGGGAAGAAAGGAGTTGTTGCTTCTTTTGGTATCCTCACTGTATCTTTCCTGGAGCAAAGCGAGATCAAATTTTAGGAAATCAATAACTCTGTGATTCTATTATTTAAATCCCAATTATAAAGGTAGAATAGATTAGGTAGAGAAATGTCATCCTCTGCCCAAGGCTGCATCAGAAACCCCTGTCACAGGTAGAATTGGAACACAAGCTTCCTTCACAGTATTGGGAGTCACCTCCTACCTGTCATATTCTTGTACTTACCTAAAACAGTTCTTTTTCATATTTAAATAATACATATATTTTAAAGGGTAAAAGCTACTGGTATATAATCTCATTTTCTGTGTCTTATAAGCCAGACCGCTCCCCAGAGTCTCGTAAATGATGAGAGAAATTCTTCAAGTCGTGATACTGTGAATTTAATGTCATCTACGAGAAGGATTCTTTATGCTAAAAGCAGGTGTGCCGGTGTGAATATGTGGCTGTCCCACACTGAGGAGACATATATTTCACAGTGAGGCTCTACACACAGAAATAAACAGCCATATGGCAAACAAACTTACTTTTTACTGCTTCATTTTATTTGTTTCAAAATAGTGCAATGCCACAAATCCAGAATATTAACAACGCTCCATCTGGAGAAATGTAAGTTTTGGAGCCCCGAACCAGCACGTTATCATTCCCACAAAACTTTGGAACTTCAGTTGACTCCAAATTTGGAACACGCTTTCTGTCAGCCCAGCATGTCTTCCTAATGTTATGCTGGGACTCAGATAAAAATGTATAAAATGGGGAAATCTATAATTCTGGAAATATTTTAAAATGTTGACCCCTTTGACTATGGTTCTAAGAGACAATGGGATAATTTTATTAGTAAATAGTTCTATAAATTTAGTTAGCTTTATTTGTCCCTAGTTTGCAAATGAGAAAAAAGCATGTACAGAGTGTTCTGTGGCTGTCTGATCCGCATTTGGAATCCTAGATATTTAAATTAGAAATAAGTGACTGATGCTTTCTTTCTTAGTTCAACAAAAATTTTATTTAGATTCATTTGGATTTTCTAAGCAGAGTACAAGAGATGAAAATGAACAGAAGATGAGTTATGATTTCAAGGGACCTAACTAAATATAATATCTATAATAGATTGCAAAGGATCTGAAGTTCTGTTAGATATCCGCTTTATTTGATGAGAAGCTAGACACTATATGGAAGTGATGTATTTTTTGACCATTAAAAAGCTACAGAATTTGGATGGTGGAAGCAAGAAAATTAATAACAACCAAGCAAAATTGAGGGATATTTTATGGAAAAAAAATATTTATGCAAAGCCCTAGCATATCATTGGTTTATTTTATGTTTTCTGTTTTTTGTTTCTGTTTCCGTGTTAAAGACATTGAATTGTAAAGTATCATAGCATGCATAACCACATACATAGTTTACTGAACATTTGTAAATCTAATACACATGAAACAATCACTTAATATAGGTTAAAAAAAAAAACATTAGTAGCAGTGCAGAAGCCCCTTATATGTCACATTGTTTGTTTGTTTAACTTTTATTCTGGTATAGTTAACATACAATGTTATATTAGTTTCAGGTGTACAATATTCAACAATTCCATACATCACCTAACGCTCATCATGACAAGTGCTGTATCTAATCCCCATCATCTATTTCACCCATTCTCCCCACCAATCTTCCCTCTGGTAACCATCACTTTGTTCTCTATAGTTAAGAGGATGTTTCTTGGTTTGCCTCTCTATTTCCTTTGCTAATTTTTTTCTTTCTTAAATTTCACATATGAATGAAATTATATGGTGTTTGTCTTTCTCTGACTGATTTATTTTGCTTAGCATTATACTCTCTAGCTCCATCCATGTCATTGGAAATGACAAGATTTCATTCTTTTTATGGCTGAATAATATATATATATATACATATATATATATGTATGTATGTGTATATATATATATATATATATATGTATATATATATTCATCTATCTATGGACACCTGGGCTGCCTCCATAATTTGGCTATTGTAAATAATGCTGCTACAAACATAATGATGCATGTATCCCTGTGAATTAGTGTTTTTGTATTTTTAGGTTAAATACCCAGTAGTGCAATTACTGGATCATAGGGTAGTTCTACTTTTACATTTTTGAGAATCCACCATACTGTTTTCCACAGTGGCTGCACCAGTTTTCATTCCCACCAAGAGTGCAAAATAGTCCCTTTTTCTTCACATCCTCACCAACAACTTGTTGTTTCTTGTGTTTTTTTATTTTAAACACTCTGATAGGTGTGAGGTGATAGCTCATTCTAGTTTTGATTTTCATTTCCCTGATGATGAGTGATGTTGAGCATCTTTTCATGTGTCTGTTGGCCATCTGTATGTCTTTAGAGAAATGTCTGTTCATGTCTTTTGCCCATTTTTAATTTTATTATTGGGGGTGTTGAGTTACATCAGTTCTTTATATGGTTAGGATACTAACCCTTTATCATATATGTCATTTGCAAATATCTTCTCTCATTCAGTAGGGTGCCTTTTAGTTTTGTTGATTGTTTCCTTCACTGTGCAAAACCTTTTTATTTTGATGTAGTCCCAATAGTTTACTTTTGCTTTTTATTTCCCCTGCTTCAGGAGACATATCTAGAAAAATGTTGCTATGGCCAATGTCAGAGACATTACTGCTTGTGCTCTCTTTTAGGATTCTTATGGTTTCAGGTCTCACATTTAGGCCTTTCATCCGTTTTAAGTTTAATTTCATGTAGAGTATAAGTAAGTGATTCAGTTTCATTCCTTTGCATGTAGCTGTCCAATTTTCCCAAAACCATTTGTTGAAGAGACTGTCTTTTTCCCATTGGATATTCTTTTCTGCTTTGTTGAAGATTAAATGACCATATAATTGTGGGTTTATTTCTTGGTTTTCTATTATTCTGTTCCATTGATCTATGTGTCTGTTTTTGCACCAGTACCATAGTGTTTTGATTACTACAGCTTTGTAATATAACTTGAAGTCTGGAATTGTTATACCTCCAGCTTTGCTTTTCTTTTTCAAAATTGCTTTGGCTATTCACAGTCTTTTGTGGTTCCATATAAATTTTAGGATTGTTTGTTAAAGCTCTCTAAAAAAAGCTGTCAGTATTTTGATACGAATTGTTTTAAATCTGTAGATTGTTTTGGGTGGTATAAACATTTTAACAATATTTGTTCTTCCAATCCATGTGCATGGAATGTCTTTCCATTTCTTTGTGCCATCTTCAAATTATTTAATCAATGTTTTGTAGTTTTCAGAGTATAGATATTTCACCACTTTGATTAGGTTTATTCCTGGGTATCATTATTTTTGGTGGAATTTTAAATGAGTATGTCACTTTGTGATTACAATCCCTTTCTCCCAACCTCAGAAAGAAAAATTAAGCTTACTTATCATTATTTTCCTGTTCCTTGTTTGCGAGAGCCATAGGGGTCTCTGTCACAATTACCTAATTTTGCAATTGTAACACAAAAATAGCCATAGATAATGTGTAAAAGAATGAGCATGTTTATGTTCCAATAACACCTGTAATCAATATAACTCTGTATGTTACCTAACTGGAATTAAAATAGAAACTTAAATAAATAAACAGATGATAAGCCAGACTTAACCTACAAGCCATAGCTGCTGAAGCCTGGTTTGATTTTTCCTACTTTTGAACTTTATGTAAGCAGAATCATAACTTGCTATTTTTTTTTGTTTTCAGCTTTTTGCTTTTCTCACTCAACACTGTGTTTGTAAAATAAATATGCTGAGGCTATAGTTTGTTAATTTTCATTGTTTTTAATATTCTATTACATGAATTTTCCACAATTCCATTATGTTGGTGAACATTTGAATTGTTTAAAGTTTTTGGCTATTACAATGCTGCCATATTCTAGTATATGGATTCCAGGTGCACATGTGAATGCGTTGCACCACTGTACATAGTGATTAATATAATTATTGAGCTATAGGGTGTACATAACTTCAAGTATACAGTTTAGTGTCAATCCATTCTCCAAAATGATAAAATTGATTAGACTATGGTCAGAATGGTAATATGAGTTTAGGTTGTTCTTATAAATATTCAACTTTTGCTAGATTTTTCCATGTGTACTTGAAAATAAAGTTTGTATAATATTTCTTCTTTTATTCCATTACTTTTGCCCTTTCTGTATTTTGTATTTTAGATTTGTCTCTTGTAAACAGCATATAGTTGGTGTGATTTCTCCCAATGTGACAGGAAAATATTTAGTCCATTTGTACTGATTGTAATTTTTATGACATCTTGGATTTAAACTGTCCTTTGTTGGGCTGTTTCCCAACTTTCTTTCATTCATTCTTTTCCTCTTTTTTCCCTCCTATTTTTACCCACTCCATATTGGGAACACTTAAATTGTGTTTTCTTTTGTGCTAGATGATCTCATACTGTTGTTTTCAAGATAAACATTATTGGTGGAAATGTCCTGAGATTCAGGCTGAAAATGTGTTTTTGTGCTACAGAATATTTGCATTTACAGCTGTCAGGAACAAGGTTCATCATCGGTTGCAGACTATCACAGACCAAATCCAAGCTTTGAGTTTATCTGGCCTACACAAGCTCGGCACATCTGGATGCAAATCTGTGCAAGTGTCACAGAGTCTTAGTTTGTGTTGTTCGTTTTGTTTTTAGTGCACTTTCTATACTCAACTTCTAGGCAGAATTAGCTACTGGTTCAGAAATTTAGAGAAGGTGAGAGTGTTTAATTTTCATTAAGCCTTAATTGAGAGTGGTCATTTTATTTCAAGCTTATTGTGAAGAGGGTTTTTTAAATGCCACCTTATTGTCTCAATTTGGACCTTGATGTGACATACTCATATTTGAACTATGGGTAAATACCAAGACAAAAGACACTTTATTTTTCAGATATAATTCTCATGTCTCTAGGATAAATTTACCTTCAGATTTTGGCCTAGCATCTCTTCATTTTCAGCTCAACTGTTCAATGCTATTGAGATCAGTTTTTTAAAAAAATATCTATAATTTTTCTTTACGTGTTTTTTTTTCCATTGGCAGTTTGATCCACCTACTATTACTGGGAGGGAAAAGTCCACAGAAAATTTTATATCTAAATTTTAGTAGGTTTAGGGTAATCATTGAAAAACATTTTTGGAAAGAAAATCATATATTTATGATATAAACTATAAAAGTAGTATAATCTCCACTTATCAAAAGGAAAATGGTGAGAAAAGTTCAATGGATTACCAATGAACCCAAAGAGGTTAAAAAAAATAAATTAAAATTAAAAAATGCAAAATATGCTTTAAAGTTTGAGAGTAATAACCACTTCTATAGCTATAAGGAAAATATACAAAATATAAAGCGAGATAGGAGATTCTACCTGGGAATGCCTAACCATATGAGAAGAAAATACCCAGATACAGTCTCAACTTTTCTCAGAATGTTTCTTTATTGGAAATATAAAACTTAAAAAAAAATTCCGAGTGAGAAGAGCTTTATATTGATCTTTGATAAACAGACCAGGTGAAATGCGTACAGAACAGGTACTTAGTCATTAAGTAGTAAGTCAAAGTATGGAATGTTGTTGGATGCTAACATCAATAGTGTTTTAAACAAACATGAAAGGATTGTGATCTAACAAACAAACAAAAAACCTCTAAAAATTTAAAGTGAAAACATATGCGCACATATTGCTAAAAATGATCTCAAAACAGAGCAGGGAGAATGTCAATACTACCCAAAGCAATGTACACATTCAATGCAATCCCAATCAAAATGCACTGGCATTCTTCTCATACCTAGATCAAACAATCCTAAAATTTGTATGGAACCACAAAAGACCCTGAATAGCCAGAGTAATATTGAAGATGAAAACCAAAGCAGGAGACATCACAATCCCAGACTTTAGCCTCTATTACAAAGCTGTAATCATCAAGACAGTATGGTATTGGCACAAAAACAGACACATAGACCAATGGAATAGAATAGAGAACCCAGAATTGGACCCACAAATTTATGGCCAACTAATCTTTGATAATGCAGGAAAGGGTATCCAATGGAAAAAAGACAGCCTCTTTAACAAATGGTGCTGGGAGAACTGGACAGCAACATGCAAAAAAAGAAAAGAAAAGAAAAGAAAAGAAAAGAAAAGAAAAGAAAAGAAAATAGACCACATTCTTACACCATACACAAAAATAAACTAAAAATGGATGAAAGACCTGAATGTGAGACAGGAAACCATCAAAACCCTAGAGGAGAAAGCAGGCAACAACCTCTTTGGCCTCAGTCGCAGCAATTTCTTCTTCAACACATCTCCAAAGGTGAGGAAATTAAAAGCAAAAATGAATTATTCGTACCTCATCAAGATATAAAGCTTCTGCACTGCAAAGGAAACAATCAACAAAACTAAAGGCAACAGATGGAATGGGAGAAGATATTTGCAAATGACATATCAGATAAAGGGCTAGTATCCAAAACCTATAAAGAACTCACCAAACTCCACACCCAAAAAACAAATAATCCAGTGAAGAAATGGGCAGAAGACATGAATAGATACTTTCCCAAAGAAGACATCCAGATGGCCAACAGATACATGAAATGATGCTCAACATCACTCATCATCAGGGAAATACAAATCAAAGCCACACTGAGATACCACCTCACACCAGTCAGAGTGGCTAAAATGAACAAAACAGGAGACTATAAATTCTGACAAGGATGTGAAGAAATGGGAACTCTCTTGCACTGTTGGTGGGAATGCAAACTGGTGCAGCCACTCTGGAAAACAGTGTGGAGGTTCTTCAAAAAATTAAAAATAGAACTACCCTATAACTCAGCAATTGCACTACTAGGAGTTTACCGAAGGGATACAGGAGTGCTGATGCATAGGGACACATGTACCCCAATATTTATAGCAGCTCTTTCAACAATAGCCAAATTATGGGAAGAGCCTGAATATCCATCAACAGATGGATGGGTAAAGAAGATGTGTTTTTTATATACAATGGAATACTACTTGGCAATGAGAAAGAATGAAATCCTGCCATTTGCAGCAACATGGACAGAACTGGAGGCTATTACACTAAGTGAAATAAGTCATACAGAGAAAGAGATACCATATGTTTTCACTCATATGTGGATCTTGAGAAACTTAACAGAAGACCACGGGGGAAAGGAAAGGGGAAAAAAGTTACAAAGAGAGGGAAAGAGGGAAGCCATAAGAGACTCTTAAATACAGGGAATAAACTGAGGGTTGATGGGGGGGTGAGGGAGAGGGGGAAGTGGGTGATGGGCATTGAGGAGGGCACTTGTTGAGACGAGCACTGGGTGTTGTATGGAAGCCAATCCGACAATAAATTATATTAAATAAATAATAAATTTAAAAAACAGAGAAGGGAAGTCAGCATTACAACATTTTGGAAGTGATAAAAATGTCATTAAGTTTAAGTAAATACATCAGAAAGTCATGATTAACACCAATTTTTTTTAACTTTATGTCATGTCTTCTTTTTACTGTGTTATACATTCACTTTTCCTTAACGTTAAAAAAATCTGATATTTCTATTTATCCAGAACCAGAAAATATGTAGATTCTTGCCCAATAATATTTTTAAATGGAGAAAATAATTTATGTTAAGTTACTATAATTTTCTACTAAGAGTCAGTGATAAATCTGACAGGCTAAAGAAAAATAGCAAATGTTATATTTTGATACTGATTATAACTTAAATATGTCCTAAATTTCATACAACTAAAGCCATCATATATATTTGACAGCAAGCTAAGTGGTAGGTACCTGGTGATGCACAAATGTATATCAGTGAACATAACATGGTTCTTAATGTCATATCTCTAAGCTATATTCTTTGGTCTAGCAATAGAATGATATTTGGGCTAAAAATGATTTATATAAAAAGGCAGAATATAAGGAAGAAGTGATTGATTCTAATGAAGATGGCAGGAAATTTATCACATAGGAAATAGTTGCCTAAATTAGTTCTAAAGGAAAAGCAGATACTAACTGCAAAGATCTGGTGTGTTTAAGGGAGAAAGAAATGGCATTCCAGACTAAATGCAAACCATTGACTGCAAAAGACAGTGTGCAATAGCCTGGTGAATCCAGGATCTCCAAGGCGATTTACTTTGTATGTTATATGAGATGTGAAGAAGGGAGTAGTGCTAAATGAGCCTGGCCAATCAGATGAAGGCAGATATTGAGAAGGAGAGCCTAATAAGCCAAAGATATTTACCATTTATTCTACATTTAATGGGCAATTATTGTATGTAGAGTGGGAAGTAATATTATTAGAACTTCATTTAGAAAGTTTACTCTGGTAATTAGAGGGCCCTGAGACTGGAGTAATAAAAGCCAGTTAAATGTTGTCATAGTTCCATAGGAATTTAACTGAACTGGATTGAAGCCAAAGAAATGCATTTCTTCAAGAATCAGAGAAAACCAAGTTCAGTTTACTTAAATACTTAAACTCTAAAAAGACTACACAGGAGAAAAGAATATAGACAATCAACTACCAAGGCCAAAATCATCTAGAACTACAATTCTGTCTTTAAAACTTCTGCTATTTGGTCTCTCATCTGAAGGCCTCATTTGAGGCCATTTATATAAGAGGTTGGGTAATTGGCTATAGAGACAGAGGAAGGTAAACTCAATGGCAACATGGAACTATAAACGAATGCCATGATTAATGAAATACAGCAGTTAGCTTTATTAGTTAACATACCTAAACTGAAAAATAATAGACTATTTCATAGAACAACCAAGCTGGAAATAAAAGGGGTGTGCTAAACCTCAGGAACACATAGAACATGGATGTAACCTCTGTTAAGCATGTTCTCTAGACTTTGCTTTTCCCTGCACAACGGATTTTTCTTTCACTCTACACATGGAGAAAAAATGTTGCTAATATCTCTCAATCTTTACATCAACTCTTTGATATCTGAGAGAAGGACTGCTTCAACTCATTGGGCTCTTCTCTGAAAATCCAGGGGAAGGAACTGGCCCATGCACATAGAAGCCAAAGATCATTTGCTACATGGATAAAGGTATTGAGTCTAAGAAGAATGTGTGAGAAGGGGTTCAGCTGCAGATATCCAGTCTCCTAGATATCTAATACGAAAGAAAACTCATAAGACTCAGTTTGTAACATTAACCAAATAGCAAACAATAATAAATTATTATTTGAGTGTTTACTGTTTGCCACATATTCTGTGTAAATTTTAGGTGTCTCATCTCATTGAATCATATACATAAGCAGTGGAAATTATTGCATTCTCATTTAGAGATGAAAATCCTAAGATATTGAGGGGTTAAATAACCTCTTCAATGTCACATGAACTCTGAAGCCAGGATCTTAAACCATATAGTAAAAGATGTGAATTAGAAGCAAGGATATAAGTATTTTGTCATCCTGAGAAGGAAGTTTTCATCAGATGGTTCTCTACATTATATGATCCTGGGTACCATACATCTAGGTAGATAATCTTACCTAGGTCTTGAATGACTGAAAAGAGGGAGAATTTGAAATGTTTTTGGTAATTCACTGTGGGATTTGAAACACTTTGAAATATAAAACTAAAATTTTAATGAAAAAAACATATTTTTAAATAATAGATAAGAGAAATAAATTTAATGGATCTAATTTACTCAATGGGAAAATAAAAATTTCCTTATCATAAAAATGAACAAAATTTTCCCAAAATAAAAAGCCAACTTCAGATATTGATTTTATCTTTGTTACTTTGTCAATTTGTCTCCTTCCATCAAAATTACATGCCTGGCACAATGATGAAACAGATAAAGGCATTTACAAGTACAGGAAATCTCTATCCACCCCATATGTTAAGGAAAAAAAAAACTATTAAAAACTTCTGATAGAAAGGAATTTCAGACAAATGCACCATAGATGGGGTGAGATTAAGGAGAAAAATCCATCATAGGTGCACAAACGATCTTCCTCTTCTTAGAAGGGAAACAAATATACCTAAACCCCACTAATTCCCTGGGTTTAAAGAGCTGGTGAACTGTGGAGAGGTGTGTCAGGACTGGATTGTACATGTCAAAGTTATTGTGTCAGAATGAATGCAGAATAAGTAACAAGTAAGACATTGTAATTGAATGAACGAAGATAGCTATTAAACTACCAAAAATACAAATTTATAAAATCAGTCTTGTAACATGAATGAACAATAAAAAAAACATGACTGAATAAATTGTATTACTGGGAAGGTGAATTAACATTAGGATACATACTTTATCATTTGAATATGCCAAATAAGTCATCCTTATGGTCACCTTTATAGATACCAAAAGTTGTTTAAATAAACATGTTTTTTCCTAAGAAAAAAGTTAGTAGAGATTTAGGCATTTAAGTAAATGCACACATACATATACAAACATGACACAGGTACTCCATTTATATAATGAAAAGTGCCAGAGGCAAGATATGGCCGCTTATATCATCTGTGAACAATTGGTAATTCTCAGTAGATGTTTATACACTGCAAAACAAATAGCAGCAAAACAGACAATGGCATAGCATCTAGAGAACTATCTGTAAATTGAATTAAATTTTCATCAATTTTGAAGATTTGGTAGTTAAGCAACTCTCAAAAAATCACTTACTGAATGATTTAGAGAAAAAAATTGGAACAGTTTACGCATCTTTAGAAGAAAGCAAAATAACAGGGTCTCTATATAACATGTTTGGTAATCCAGGAAAATAGAATGTGCTGAAAAGAAAGCAAAGGTTTAAAATGTGTAAAACTTAGGGGCGCCTGGGTGGCTCTGTCGATTGTCTGATTTCAGCTCAGGTCATGATCTCCTGGTTTGTGGTTTTGAGCCCCGCATCGTGCTGTGTGCTGACAGCTCAGAGCCTGGAGCCTGCTTCAGATTCTGTCTCCCTCCCTCTCTGCCTCTCCGCCCCGCCCCCCCCCCCCCTCAAAAATAAGTAAACATTAAATTTTTTTTTAATTTGTAAAACTTAGTTAAGAAATATGAGAAACATATTTGGCCCTTGCTGCTGTTACATTTGTCCTGACCTCCTAGAGACATCAATTATATCATATAATTATTATATTCTCTTTTCTCTGTAGTTAATAACTTTACTCTCATTATTCTTTTTCCTGGTCATTTTCATCCATGATTTTAGATGGGATCTCAAGGTACCCTGTATTTTACCTGTCCTACTAATATTATAAAGCTTTAAATTTTCCTTTTTTAACTCCTAATGTAGATTTCAATTCCGCTATTATATCTTGATGCTGTTTGCAATCTTGTTTTACCTTATCCAAATCCCTTTTCATCTCATGCATTGGCCTAATTTATCTTTCTAAATTATGTAAATGGGAAGGTCTATGTCTTCCTGCACTTTAAGGGTGTCAAATATTCTTGTGAAAATTCTTCTAGATCTTGCAGTATATATTTTCAAAGAAATATTTTTCCTCTGATTCTCCTAGATGCTAACAACTATGGCTAAGCTTTACCAGGCCTGTATTTTTGTTGGTTGACAGGCAAGTTCTTTTCTTGCACAATATTAGCCAAAATGCATGATGCTTGTTGTCTTTTGACCTTTAGTGTCACTGAACCTACAACTTCCAGAATATATTATACTGCAATATCACTTGTTTCAAAGACATTTTAAGCAATTTGCAATTCTGTGGGAATACAGAAAAATGGTGGCGTGGGCCAGCATTCTGATTACCCTTCAGATTGATATTCTAGTGGCATAGAAATTTAAACTAGATATACATAGAAGAATTTCAATGAAAATTAGTTTTCCTTTTTCGTCCATATTTTTTTTTCTAATTTTTTTAAATGTTTATTTAATTTTGAGAGGGAGAGAGAGAGAGAAAGAGAGAGAGAGTGTGTGAGTGGTGGAGGGGCAGAGAAGGAGGGAGACACAGAATCCGAAGCAGGGTCCAGGCTCTGAGCTGTCAGCACAGAGCCCTATGCGAGACTGGAACTCAAGAACCAGGAGATCAAGACATGAGCCGAAGTCGGATGCTTAACCGACTGAGCCACCCAGGTTCACCTCCTCCAAATTATATGTATAAACCAATTTCTGGGGTGGCTGGGTGGCTCAGTCAGTTAAGAGCCCGACTCCTGATTTCAGCTCAGGTCATGATCTCACCATTTGTGAGATCCAGCCCCTTGCATTGGGCTCTGCCCTGATGGTATGGAACCTACTTGGGATTCTCTCTCTCCTTCTCTCTCTGCCCCTCCCCTGCTTGCACTGTCTTGCTTTCTCAAAATAAATAAATAAACATTAAAAAAAAATAAACCAATTTCAGATACACTAAATCAGAACCATCAGAGGAGTGGGATGGGAGGAATATATATATATATATATATATATATATATATATATATATATAATCAACTCTCAGCAACACTAATTCCAGCTTTTGACAAAGGACTATCTAATAGAGAGAGAGTTATCTGGTTTTCCAGTTGATACAGGCTCTGATTCTCAAACAAACAAAAATCTCACAATGGAATAAACAATAAGAGATGTACATTTTTTTTTCCATTTAATTTATGTTTCATGAGAAGCCAAGAAATTATGGTTTGTCAAAGTCAAAGGTAATTTTTCTGTTTTGTTCCATTTTTCTTAGTAGGGATTCCTAACTATATTTAATGTCACATTGTCTGTAAATCTTAGAATGAAGTATGATTGTGAGTTTCTGACCTCTTCTTTTTTAATTCACAAGTGGCTTTAATAAAAGTTTGCAAGATTATATCAGGGGCTTCCAGATATACAACATTTTGAACTAGAATTCCTGAAAATTATTTTTAATGTTTCTTAGAACTATGTTGTAGTTATTTGGAAAATTCACTTGAAAAAACATACTATCTTGATTTAAATAACAAAAAAAGAATGTATGTCCATTTAAATGCTGTTTCACACTCTTCCAAATTTCACTTTTATATGAGCTTAAATATTTTGAATTATTTTTATTTTCATCTATACATGCTTTTCACATAAGGGTATGCCACTTGCTTTAATGTCAATGACATTACAAGGTAATAATCACAGATTCATTTTTTCCTTATTTCTAATTAAAGCATTAAAACGCATTGGCTGTGTTGTAGGTTAGTCAATTCTCCAACATACACCTGGGGTTGTCTCAATTTATATTTTGAGGTAAGAAGCACAAATACTAACCAAAATGCAAAATTTCTTTCATTTCCTGCCAAAATTTAAGTCCCATTTTTGCCACAGTAGAAGAAGCACATTATACAGGATATGGCTCTCTGATTGTTAGCTCTTGTGCCAGTTTCATGTGAACACCGTAGAGATAAAACAGCAGATGGACTCCCCAAGTTAACACTTGGAATCTAAAGGTGTTTTGAGGACTCTGGTACTCAGTGCAATCCCTTAGTGAGAGATTATAAAGAAGTGGGAAAGAAGAGTAACATATTAAATTGTGCAACAAAACAGTGGATTTGAATCAGTCAGCCAGATTTTTGTTTGTTTTATGTGTGCTTCTGATATTGGACTTGGGATCAAAAGAACATCCTCCTAAAGAATGAATGGGATAACCAAGCAGTTAAAGAGGAAATTAAAAAGTATATGGAAGCCAATGAAAATGATAACACCACAACCCAAATCCTCTGGGATGCAGCAAAGGTGGTCATAAGAGGTATATAGCAATTAAGTATATAGCAATCCAGGCCTTCCTAAAGAAGAAAGATCTCAGATATACAACCTAACCTTATTCCTTAAAGAGCCGGAAAAAGAACAGCAAACAAAACCCAAAACCAACAGAAGACAGGAAACTATAAAGATTAGAGCAGAAATTAACGCTATTGAAACCCAAAAAACAGTAGAACAGATCAATGAAACCAGAAGCTGGTTCTTTGAAAGGATTAATAAAATTGATAAACCACTAACCAGTTGATCAAAAAGAAAAAGGAAAGGACCCAAATAAATAAAATCGGGAATGAAAAAGGAGAGATCACAACCAACACAGCAGAAATAAAAACAATAAGAGAATATTATGAACAATTATATGCCAATAAAATGAGCAATCCGGAAGAAATGGACAAATTCCTAGACATAAATACACTACCAAAACTGAAAGGAAGAAATAGAAAATGTGAACAGACCCATAGCCAGTAAGGAAATCGAAGTAGTAATCAAAAATCTGCCAAAAAACAAGAGTCCAGGGCCAGATGGCTTGCCAGGGGAATTCTACCAAACATTTAAGGAAGAGTTAACACCTATTTTCTTGAAGGTGTTCCAAAAAATAGAAATGGAAGGAAAACCTCCAAATTCTTTCTATGAAGCCAGCATTACCTTGATTCCAAAACCAGACAGAGACCCCAGTAAAAAGGAAAACTATACACCAATTTCCCTGATGAACATAGAAGCAAAAATCCTCAACAAGATATTAGCCAACCAGATCCAACAATACATTAAAAAAAATATTCACCATGACCATGTGGGATTTATACCCGGGATGCAGGGCTGGTTCAATATCTACAAAACAATTATCGTGATTCACCACATCAATAAAAGAAAGGACAAGAACCACATGATCCTGTCAATAGATGGAGAGAAAGCATTAACAAAATACAGCATCCTTTCTTGATAAAAACCCTCAAGAAAGTAGGGATAGAAGGAGCATACCTTGAGATCATAAAAGCCATATATGAACAACCCAGCACTAATATCATCCTCAGTGGGGAAAAACTGAGAGCTTTCCCCCTAAGGTCAGGAAGTAAGACAGGGATGTCCACTCTCACCACTGTTATTCAACACAGTATTGGAAGTCTTAGCCTCTGCAATCAGACAACACAAAGAAATAAAAGGCATCCAAATCAGCTGGGAGGAGGTCAAACTTCCACTCTTCGCAGATGACATGATACTCCATATGGAAAACCCTAAATATTCCGCCAAAAAACAATAATCCAGTGAAGAAATGGGCAAAAGACATGAATAGACACTTCTCCAAAGAAGACACCCATATGGTCAACCGACATATGAAAAAATGCTCAACATCACTCATCATCAGGGAAATACAAATCAAAACCACCATGAGATACCACCTCACCCCTGTCAGAATGGCTAACATTAACAACTCAGGCAACAACAGATGTTGGCGAGGATGCAGAGAAAGAGGATCTCTTTTGCATTGTTGGTGGCAATGCAAGCTGGTGCAGCCACTCTGGAAAACAGTATGGAGGTTTCTCAAGAAACTAAAAATAGACCACCCTACAACCCAGCAATTGCACTACTAGGTAGTTATCCATAGGACACAGGTGTGCTGTATTAAGGCACACATGCACTCCCATGTTTATAGCAGCACTATCAACAATAGCCAAAGTATGGAAAGAGCCCAAATGTCCATCAATGGATGAATGGATAGAGAAGAAGTGGTATATACATACAATGGAGTATTACTTGGCAATCAAAAAGAATGAAATCTTGCCATTTGCAACTACATGGATGGAACTGGAGGGTATTATGCTAAGTGAAATTAGTCAGAAAGACAAATATCATATGACTTCACTCATATGAGGACTTTAAGAGACAAAACAGAAGAACATAAGGGAAGGGAAACAAAAATAATATAAAAACAGGGAGGGGGACAAACATAAGGGACTCATAAATATGGAGAACAAAGAGAGGGTTATTGGAGGGGGAATGGGAAGGGGAATGGGCTAAATGGGAAAGGAGCATTAAGGAATCTATTCCTGAAATCATTGTTGCACTATATGCTAACTAATTTGGATGTAAATAGAAAAAAATAAAATTAAAAAAATTTAAAAATTTTCAAAAATAGAGTTTATATAAGAGGTTTGAACCAGATATATAAATTTTGGAGCCATCAGCATATAAATAGTTTTTAAAGTCATGGGGTTAAATAAGATCATGTAGGGAACAAAAAAAGTCTCTAGTATCCGAACTCTGTTCTCCCCAGTTAGCAATCGCACACCCGTCCTTTGTCTTCAGCTTTCCTCCACTCCCTGCTTTTACATTGTCTGTGACCAAGCCCCAGGTAGTACCTCTCTCCCACATTTTGTCTCGGATGAGGCTGTTTTCCCCGGCCCCTTACTTCTGAGGGACTGCAGCTTTGACCCATTCAGCCTCTCTGTGGGAGAGTCTCACGGAGCAACAGCCGAATGCTGGCCACACCCAGGAAAGTTCACAGGACCCATGTTGCTGATTATGTCCAGAGATTACGGCTGGTTGGTAGACCACCCCAGAGAAAGTTTGCGAGACAGCGTAGCAGCAGTGTTTCAGGGATTATGGAAAATCACAACACACATCTGGCACCAGGCTTCACCCTTAATGACCTTGTTCCAGCACCAGCGAATGTGGCCATTTTCTGGGGTCTGTGGGGCCCAGGTTGCCTCACAGCCTCTACCAAATGTTCTTTCTGCAGTGGAACTGCTTCTCCCCATGTGGCTCAGTACCTCCCAGACCCCACTCTGCTCATGGGGATTCGCCCTTCCCACCAGAGCACCACCAGGTATTAAGCTGTGGAGTGGCAGCCTTTGCTTTCCACTTGTTTACAGTCTTAATGGAATTTAATCCCTGTCCTTTCTCCTTTCTCCCATTCTAGTTCAGTCCCTGCAGCTGTTTCCAATTTCCCACTTTCTCTCCAGCTGCTTTTGGGGAGGGGTGCTTTCCCCATATTCTCCCCACCGTCTCCACTCTCTCTCTGTCTGCAAAAGGACCTCCCTGCCCTCTGTGGCTTCTCTCTCCCCCAGTTCACTTCTCTGCGCTACATACCTGCTGAATTCTGTGGTTCAGGTTGTGCAGATTGTTGTGTTAATCCTCAGATCAGTTTTCTAGGTGTGCAGGATGGCTTATTGTTGATATGGCTGTATTTCATGGATGCGAGACACAAAAAAAACTTCCATGCTATTCCCCCATCTTGGTTCCCTTTTCGAATTCTTTTTCAATACTTAATTTGCTCTCTTAGAAGCCTGTTTAATGTTTCAAAAGTATGAGTCCAAAATTTCCACTTTCCATAACTTGATTTATCACTTTGTTTTTTATGTGAAAACAATGGTAACATAGTTCCATTTCCATCCATGAAGGTATAAGTTTTGTGGAATTTACCTTCCCATTGTAAACAACTAGAAAAGTTGACAAGTTATGTGAAGTGACTGTTTTGAGAGATTGAACAAGAGATAATTAACGTGATGCAGGGAATTCTTTCATAAAGGTACATATATCAAACCATCACATTGTGAATCTTTAATATCTTAAAATTTTATTTACCAATCATACCTGAATAAAGCTGAAGGGTGGGGGAGAGGGGTGAGGGGAAGAGACAAAGAGAGATGGAATAGCAGTAACATGGAAGCTAGCATTAAAAATGGCCCTTTCTTTCCTTCTTGTACTCACATAGTCATGTATTTGCCTCTCATGTCCAATAAGAATGACCTAGAGAACCAATGTGATTTTGTCAAAATTATGATGTGTGACTTCTAAGCCAAGGTCAAAAAGAAACTGTGATTTCTATCTTGCTGTCTTTTGGAAAACTTTTGAAGGGGGAAGCCACATAAAAAGACATGAAGACAATTAATAACCCTGTGGAGGGGTCCACGTGGTGAGATCTATATAACCATGTGGATCATGGTTTCCTCATGATGGTATCCTAAAACAATATGTTGACTACAACATCATGAACGACATTGACCCAAAACCACCCCAAAAGGCTGAAGCCAGACCCACCAAAAAACTGTATGAAATAATACATTTTTATGGTTCAAACTGCTGTATTTAGGAGTGTTAGCCTTCTCAGCAATAAATAACTAATACAGCTCTAGGAAACTTGGATGTGGAAAGCTTCTGTAACAAATAACTGTGATGGGGAGGATTTTAGACTCAGACAATAAGCAGAAGCTAAAAGGATTCTGATGAGAGAGTTAGTGAAATACTAAAATGCCTGACTAGAGGGCTGGGGCCTCTGGAGAGGCTGCCAGTAGGGGCTTAAAGGAAAGTGATGAAATGATTTTAGAAACGCAAGGAATAGAAACACCAATGATTTAGATGCAGGAAGTTTAGCAACGCAGTCATCAGAAATAACGTGTAAAATAAGAAAATGTATCTAATTAACTGGATGATCAAACTAAGGAAACTTGTAGGCAGACTGCTGGTGCCACGTGGTTTCTTATTGCTGCTTATGTAAAATGTGAAGCTTGATGTACACACTTACTAGCCCAGATGCAATCATGGTCTAGTGAGGTTCTGCCCACCTCTATGCTCACAACCACTGCTTAGTTCTTTACCACTTTAAAAATATTCAACACACAAAACACCACGGTCTCCAAACCATATATATTGGTATAATTTCTCAACCAGTATGCTCCTTTTATTGTATTCATTTCTGAACTTTCCAGAATGCTTTGCTGTTCAATAAGTCTTCACTTATTAGTGACATGTCTTTAAATTTTTCCCATAGTGCATGTCCCTATGAGAAAGAGAGGGATTAATAAAAAATTAAATAAAGTTTAGTCTTGTTGCCTCCAAAAACTGCAAAACTGGAGCAAAAGTTGCCCCTTTTCTTAGTTGTTTGAGAGCTTAAATTTCTGAACACGTGGGCAAAGGGAATGGGAATGGTTCCAGGGCCACCCAGGATTTCAAAGGGGCAGAGCATGAGTGACTATGAAGCCACATATTCCTTCCTGTTGAGCTAGCCTTGCATTTAGCGTGTCCTGTTCAATTATAAGTTACTAGTGGGGCGCATGGGTGGTTCAGTTGGTTGAGGGTCTAACTCTTGATTTCCGCTCAGGTCATGACCTCACAGTTCGTGGGATTGAGCCCCGTGTTGGGCTCTGCACTGTCAGTGCAGAGCATGCTTAGTATTCTTCCTCTCCTCCTCTCTGCCCCAGTCTCTCTCTAAAAATAAATGAATAAACATTTAAAAAATCTTTAAAAATAAGTTACTAAAAGTTCAGCTCATCGTGTTATATGAGGATCTATTGAAAAAACCATAAGTGTTTAGCTAACAGACAAGAAAACCTAAGGGAGAGGGAGAACTACGACAATAAACTCCAAACATTTTAAGGGAAATCGTTTATGAACAAGGTTCAATTTGGCTATTTGTGTATAAAACACAAAACTAGACTCAGTCTTTAAAAATACAGGGGACATATCTTTCTATTCAATGCAGAAGCATAGAATAGAATAATGTGCTTATGGAATGACTAGCCTACTTAGCTCATGAGTCCTTCATCACTGCCAGAGAAGAAATTCATGGGCTAGGGAGAAATTTGAAACAAATTATTTGTAATTCCTTTCTAATCCTGAGAATCTGTGCTTTGCTCTTCCTAATCTTTTGTTATTTAAGAAAGGAAACCAGAGATGTCAGTGTTTTAGGAATTAAAAAAATAATTCCTTAGTTTAAATTAATTTTAATTAATTAAAAAATAATTCAAAATTCAAAACGCATGCCATTATTTTTTATTGTCTTTTTTTCAATATATGAAGTTTATTGTCAAATTGGTTTCCATACAACACCCAGTGCTCATCCCAAAAGGTGCCCTCCTCAATACCCATCACCCACCCTCCCCTCCCTCCCACCCCCCATCAACCCTCAGTTTGTTCTCAGTTTTTAACAGTCTCTTATGCTTTGGCTCTCTCCCACTCTAACCTCTTTTTTTTTTTCCTTCCCATCCCCCATGGGTTTCTGTTAAGTTTCTCAGGATCCACATAAGAGTGAAACCATATGGTATCTGTCTTTCTCTGTATGGCTTATTTCACTTAGCATCACACTCTCCAGTTCCATCCACGTTGCTACCAATGGCCATATTTCATTCTTTCTCATTGCCACGTAGTACTCCATTGTGTATATAAACCACATCTTCTTTATCCATCCGTCAGTTGATGGACATTTAGGCTCTTTCCATAATTTGGCTATTGTTGAGAATGCTGCTATAAACATTGGGGTACAAGTGCCCCTATGCATCAGTACTCCTATATCCCTTGGGTAAATTCCTAGCAGTGCTACTGCTGGGTCATAGGGTAGGTCTATTTTTAATTTTTTGAGGAAGCTCCACACTGTTTTCCGGAGTGGCTGCACCAATTTGCATTTCCACCAACAGTGCAAGAGGGTTCCCGTTTCTCCACATCCTCTCCAGCATCTATAGTCTCCTGATTTGTTCATTTTGGCCACTCTGACTGGCGTGAGGTGATATCTGAGTGTGGTTTTGATTTGTGTTTCCCTGATGAGGAGCGACGTTGAGCATCTTTTCATGTGCCTGTTGGCCATCTGGATGTCTTCTTTAGAGAAGTGTCTATTCATGTTTTCTGCCCATTTCTTCACTGGGTTATTTGTTTTTCGGGTGTGGAGTTTGATGAGCTCTTTATAGATTTTGGATACTAGCCCTTTGTCCGATATGTCATTTGCAAATATCTTTTCCCATTCCATTGGTTGCCTTTTAGTTTTGTTGGTTGTTTCCTTTGCTGTGCAGAAGCTTTTTATCTTCATAACATCCCAGTAGTTCATTTTTCATGCCATTATTTTTAAAACAGCTTGTATTAAATATTTAGAGGTTTTTTTTTCCTTTGTAAATTGAGCCAAAGCAACTGAAATAATATTGGATATTAATTCAACTTATTCAATTTAATTTTTCTTTTATGCTCTAGAAACAGTAAAAATATTAGGCACATGAGTAGGCTAGTTCCTAAGAGTTAGCATTCACCATTAACATAAAACATATTTAATGATTGGTATGATACAGTCACCAAAATATCAGAAAAAAAAAGTTGATAAATGATTAATTCAGCTGTACCAATACCTTCCTAAAAATCAAATGTATTTATATTCATCTACTTATTCACTGGAAAAAAAATACTCTTCTTAGATGCTGAAATTACAAAAAGTAAATTTAGACCTATCCTCAGGATTTCACAGTCTAGAGGACAGATAAAGCTTTAAAATGGTAAATTCAAAAGAGCTAAGGAAATAAAAACACGGTAAAGAATAATATGGTATTTTAGGGGTGAGGACATGTTCCATACCTCTTGGCAGAGGGAGATCTATTAACTTCTTTTCCTTACAGCCTCATTCATCCCTTTCTTGGAAAGAGAGGGCAAGTATCTTACTTGATTGGTGAAAATAGTTGTATAAAAGACTGGGTGTGTAACTCTGCCCTTTCTCCTTGGATCCATTCTGTCTACAGGGAGCATGTGTTCTGATGTATACTCTTGAGAAATCAGTGGTGATCTGCTCTGTACTCTTGAGAAGTCTAGTGATTACAAATAGGCTGTGAAAGTTTCAATATCAGGAAGTCCACTTACTGGCAGAAAAATACAAGTGTCCAATACTACCTTTATCATTAACAAAACTGACATTTTTACATTTTTTGTTGGTGTCATTTTCTTTTTCAAACTGCTGTCTTCATATACAAGTTTATTATTTTCCCCAGCTTTACTGATATGTAATTGCTATCTAACTGTTAGCGATTGCTGAAGACTTCTAAAGGATACTCTCAGATTCTTGCCACATAGCTCCCTCCATAGATGGGCATTTCACAACATGACTGCTTTTTTCAAGGTTGGCAGGAGAATGTCTCACCCTTTGCTCATATAACATAAAAATCATGGGAGTCACTATCTCATCACCTTTGCCATATCATTTAATCTCATCAAGTTAATGGCGCTTCTGCCATAATCACAGGTACTACCTACATTCAAAGAGAGATTGGGGCACATGGGTTGCTCGGTCCAATAAGCATCTGACTCTTGATTTTGGCTCAGGTCATGATCTCAGGGTTCTTGAGTTCGAGCCCCACATCGGGCTCTCTGCTGTCAGTGTGAAGCCCGTTTCAAATCCTCTATCTCCCTCTCTCTCTGCCCCTCCCCCCCTCTCTCTCTTTTTCTCTCTCTCAAAAATAAATAAATAACTTAAGAAAAGAAGAATTGTAATTCTTGGAATTTCCTTTGTCTCCCTCTCTTTCTCTGCCCCTCCCCACTCAGTCTTCCTGGCTCTCTCTCAAAATAAATAAATAAACATTGAAAAAACACTAAAAGAGAGAGAGAGAGAGAGAGAGATTAAACAGGGCATGTACTCCAGGAAGAGGGAATCTTGGGGAATGTCTCATAATTCTCCCTACCATACCCCCTTATTTCCTACATGGATTTCATAGTAGAGATTTCAGAAAATGTATATATATTTTAAATATCTGACTTCTCTAATGTGGCTAATAGTGATCTTACTATAAAGTTATTCTATCTCACCTATAGGGGAAAAAAGATAAAATTTTAAAGATATTGTTTCAGTGATTTTTGTGCTTGTCTTTCCAGTTAATACTAAATACAAAAATAGGTTTTAATACTAAAACCCTACATTGTCTAAGAACTAAATATCAAAAACAGCATGTACTGCTAAGGTAACTGTTTATCATTTACTCATACGTTCATGCTCATGTATACTGTTTGTAAAAAAGGGAAGAAGGTCTAAAACATGTTCTGAAAAAGATCTTTCACAGGAATTCTAAAAATGTGTATATATGTGACTCAACAAGGCAAGCCATAGCCTTTCAGTTACCATTGTAATTTTGAGTTCTTATAATACAAACATGATATCAGACAGCATATATTATATACAAGTTGGAATAAAGACGATATTTATATGCAATGCTTGCTTTTACCAACAATTCTATTGACTACTTTGCATTTTCTAAACCAAAATTTGTGTTGACTCAAATATTCTAATTTGGATTTTTTCTCCCTTCTGTTCAGAAAAATTAGAAATGTCATCTTAGCTTTGTTTAGGTTAAAATTTCAAATTTAGTATTAAAAGAAACCGTATTTGTTTAAAGCTTATTTTAATTCGTTTTTATTCTTAAGCTAAATGATACAGTGCTGTTTTATACTAAATGTGTACCTGTTCTAATTTTTCTTTGGGCAGGCGCTCAAATAATAATTTCAGACTGATTCTCCTTGAACTTTTGAGAAAATAGCAGGATCACAGAAAGTTAAAATTAGACATAAACAAGTACTGAAGTGTCTATGTCACTACTTAGAGCCTGCTATGTATCAGACAAGAATATAAGTACAAAATTAATATAGTAAAAATGACTAACAAATCACCATTGTATTCTTATCAAGGAAGGAAATGGTAAACAATAATTTCAGGTAGATTTATTTGAATAATATATCAGGATGTATCTGTAATTGTTGGAAAGCTATAGAATCTGGAATTCGGATGACCTGACATCAATGCATGAAGCTAGATGCAGATTTCTATTTCCTGTTGGTATATCAACCCTACTAATAAAATATATTTATTGAGCATTAAAAATGATGGTTGCTGGGGAACCTGGGTGGCTTATTCGTTTAAGCATCCAACTCTGGATTTCAGCTCAGGTCATGATCTCATGGTGGGCCTGAGCCCCATGTTGCCGAGCTCTGTGCTGACACTATGGAGCCTGCTTGGGATTCTTTCTCTCCCTTTCTCTCAGCCTCTCTCTCCCTCTGTGTCTCTCAAAAGTAAATAAATAAACTTACAAATAAACTTAAAAAATGATGGTTGCTATATAAAAACACTCTATTTTTTACTTCATTTAATTCTCATAACATTAGTATAAGTCTCCATTGCACTCACAGGGAAACAAAGGCACAATATTTAAGATCGCGTTTTAGCAAAAGATCTGGGACTTAAACTCACATAGCCACACTTTTCACAATATGGTTATAAGGGTTAGCTTTTCAGAGCCAAAGCCATCTTCAAAATAAAAATCATTTCCAAACTAATATTTTTACTAAGAAAGAGAATATAAAGAAAAAAAATTAAAAATTTCCACATCAGAATCCCTAATAGTGAGTCCATAACCATGTTTGAGGTGTTGGAATTTTTGCATCTGTAATGATATCTTGTGGAGTTTTATAAAGAGTCTAGATTTCCAGGGCCATTTCCAAAAATTCTTATTTAGCATGGATATTAACCATATAAATAACCTACACATTAATATGATACTCATATTACCTTAGTTAATATGTAGAAATGTACTTATAGTCAATAAATTAAATTTGGATTTCAATTAAATTACGACCTATAGTTTTTGATCCTCCATTTATTCTGTCATTTAGTGATATATTCTTCAATACAAATTACCTCTACTATATAAAGTATCAAAAATGAAACATTTTGGAATCTTAGCTTTCCACTTCATTGCCTTCCTTTTCTCACTCTATTTTTTTTATTTAGAGGACTCTATGCTGGATCAGAGATAGTCAGCTACCTTTGCTCACTGATTGAATCTGACAACTTGCACATGATAAAGTGCAGGGACTTCACTTTGGGAAATTACTAACACAGCTTTCTCCACAACATTTGGAACTTAAATATCTTCCAAACCTGCTTGAATTCTGAAACTGTTTGACTTACACTTCCCTTGTTGTTCTTTGTCCAGATTTGATGGCTACCTTATGCATGTACAGTTTAACATTCAAAGAGTCAACATAACCTTATTCAAATAACGGAAACTTTTTCTGGGAAGCTCCTTTCTCGCACTCTCCAGTGTCCTAAGCCTTCCAAACCTCCACCTCATTCTCCCCCTGATAATACATTGAGACTCAGTTTGGGAGTCCCTGTTGACTGTTACCCACTCTGAAAATAGTTATTTTATTATATTTTGTCCATTTTTTAATTTATGTGGAAGAATAAGTATATGATTCCAGTTATTCCATTAAAAGCAAAAAAGTAAGTCTCTCACTTTTATTTTTTTCTAAATTAAGATAATATTTACCTCAGTAAAATCCCCCCCTTTTTTTTGGTTGCAGTTCTGAAAATTCTGACAAATACATTCTGTCTTGCAGTGACCATTATAATCAGGATATAGAAGGGTTTCTATCATCTCTCCAAATTCCTCCATGCCCCTTTGTATCTAAACTGATGGTTTTTTCAGTCAAACCAAAACTGAGCAAATTTGTTTCCAAGAGAACTGTCTAAAGAAATGCTAAAAGAAATCTTCAGAGAAAAGGAAATTACATAGGCCAGAAATGTGAATCTACATTTAGAAAGAAAGAATAATAGAGAAATAAATGAAGATAAAATAAAATCTTGTATTTTTCTTAATTGATGTAATGGGTAACTTCAAAATAGTAATAGCAGCAAAGTATATGATGATGACAGCTATGGATAAGTGAAATGAATTACATCAGTGTTATAAGATATGGGGGGAAGAGTGTAGTGGTATAGTGTTATTTGAATTATATATGTGGTAAAAATATATGTCAAGCCGTATGCCACCAATAAATTTTCAAATATATTGAAATCATTTATGCTAAAAGAGGAGAGAAAATGAGATTATATGAAATGCTCAATCAAACCAGAAACAGAACAAAAGATAAAAAAGAAACAAACAACAAGAACAACAACAAATAGAAAACAGTAGTACCAAAAAGCTAAATACTTAGATTTAAATCTAACAAAATGTATAAAAATCTACTTACAGAAAAATACAAATTCTGGTGACAGAAATCATAGACTATCTAAAGAAATAGAAAGGTATCCCATGCTCATGCATAGGAAGACTTGATATTATAAAAATGGTACTTCTTCTCAAACTAACCCATACATTCAACACCATCATAATAAAAATCTCAGCACATCATTTTGTGCATATCAAAAAACTGATTTTAGGTTTGTACAGGAAAGACCAGAGTAGTCAACACAATTCCAGAGAAGAAAAACAATTTCAGAAGAATGACATTTCCTGACATCAAAAACTACTATAAAGATCAGGTAAACAAGACACTATCGTATGGTAAAAGAGTAGAAACATAGATTATTGGAACAAAATAGAAGGCCTAGAAATAAACTCACACAAATAGAGGCAAATGATCTTTGAAAAAGAGCAAAGGTAATTAAAATAGAGAAAGGTCCATTTTTGCAACAAATGGTGCTGGAACAACTGGACACTTGTTTAAAAATAATGAATCTAGACAGACACCTAACATCTTTTATTAAAATTAACTCAAACAGATCACAGTTCAAAAGTAAAACATACAGCTAGAAGATAACGTAGGAGAATAGCAAGGTGAGACTGGGTTCAGGGATGACTTTAGATACAACACCAGATGCATGATTTATGTAAGACACAACTGATAAGTTGGACTCATTAAAACTAATAACAAATCAAAAACTGCTCCCTTAAAACAATCAACAAAACTAAAAAGGCAACCTATGGAATAGAAGAAGATATTTATTTGCAAATGACATTATCTGATAAAAAGTGAGTATCCAAAATCTATAAAGAACTTATCAAACTCAATACACACACACACAAAAAATAATCCAGTTAAGAAAAGGGCAGAAGACATGAATAGAGATTTTCCCAAAGTAGACATCCACATGGCTAACAGACACATGAAAAGATGCTCAACATAACTCATCAACAAGAAAATACAAATAAAAACCACGATGAGTTACTCCCTCACACCTGTCAGAATGGCTCAAATGAACAACGCAGGAAACAACAGATGCTGATGAGGATGTGGAGAAAGGAGAACCCTCTTACACTGTTGGTGAGAATGCAAACTGGTGCATCCACCCTGGAAAACAATATGGGGGTTCCTCAAAAAGGTAAAATTAGAGGCGCCTGAGTGGCTCAGTTGGTTAAGTGTCTCACTCTTGATTTTGGCTCAGGTTACGATCGCAGCATTGTGGGATTGAGCGTTGTGGGATCGAGCTCCACTAAATGTGGAGCCTACATGGGATTCTTTCTCTCCCTCTCTCTGCCTCTCCTTGGCTCTTGCTTGTACTCTTATTCTCTGTCTCTCAAAATAAATATGGGGCGCCTGGGTGGCGCAGTCGGTTAAGCGTCCGACTTCAGCCAGGTCACGATCTCACGGTCCGCGAGTTCGAGCCCCGCGTCAGGCTCTGGGCTGATGGCTCAGAGCCTGGAGCCTGTTTCCGATTCTGTGTCTCCTTCTCTCTCTGCCCCTCCCCCGTTCGTGCTCTGTCTCTCTCTGTCCCAAAAATAAATAAACGTTGAAAAAAAATAAATAAATAAATAAATAAATAAATAAATATTTTAAAAATCTTTTCTTTTTTTTTAAAGTTAAAAATAGAACTACCCTACGACACAGCAATTGCACTAGGAGGTATTTATCCAAATGACACAAAATTACTGATTCAAAGGAGCACATGCACACCAATGCTTATTACAGCATTACCAACAATAGACAAATTATGGAAAGAACCCAAATATCCATCGACTGATGAATGGAAAAGGAAGTGGTTGGTATACATATACAATGGAATATTACTCAGCTATCAAAAGAATGAAATCTTGCCATTTGCAAGGACGTGGATAGAGCTAGAGTGTATTATGCTAGGCAAAATAAGTCAGAGAAAGATTAATACCATATGATTTTACTCATATGTGGAATTTAAGAAACAAAACAGATAAATTTGGGGAAGGGGGAAAAAGAGACAGGCAAACCATAAGAGACTCTTAACTCTAGGGAACAATCTGAGGGTTGCTAGAGGGGTGGTGATTGGAGAATGGGTTAAATGGGTGATGGGTGTTATGGAAGGCACTTGTGATGAGCACTGTTATATGTAAGTAATGAGTCAACAAATTCTATTCTTGCAACCAAAATTACACTATATGTCAAGTAACTACAATTCAAATAAAAACCTAAAAAAAAAAACTGCTCCATTAAGTCACAGTTAATAGAATGACAAGACAAGCCACAGACTGGGAGACAATATTAGCAAAAGACATATGTGATAAAGGACTTGTATCCAAAATACACAAAGAACTCTAAACCCAACTCAATTAAAAAATGGGCAAGATATCTGAATAGATACCTCATCAAAGAAGATATGTAATTGGAAATAAGTATAGGAAAATATATTTTAACATTCATTATTAGGGAATTCAAAATTAATTCAGCAATGAGATACCGTTACACACCGATTAAAATGGTGACAATCTAAAACACTGACAGTATCAAGTCCTGGCAAGGATGTGGAACACCTAGAACTTTCATTCATTGTTGGTGGTAATGCAAAATAGTACAACATCTTTGGAAGACACGTTTGTATTTTATTACAAAGCTAAACATAGTCTTCCTCTCCTTTCCCACAATTTCTTTATTGGATATTTACCCAAAAGAGTGAACATTTACATTACAACAAAAGCCTACACATGAATATTTATGAGCTTTATTCATAATTAACCAAAAATGGAAGAAACCAAGATGTCCCTTAATAGGTAAATGGATACACAAACATTAGAATATGCATACAATGGACTGTTATTCAGCAGGAGTAATAACAAAAAAATGAACTTTCAAGCCACAAAAAGACATGAAAGAACCTCAAACACACATTACTAAATCAAAGAAGTCAATCTAAAAAGTCAAAATTCTAAAAAATTTTAAATTATCAGTGGTTGTTAGGGATTTAAGAAAATCGAGGATTGAGGGGTGCCTGGGTGGCTCAGTAGGTTAAGCATCTGACTCTCAGTTTGGGCTCAGGTCATGATCTCACTGTTTCATGAGTGTGAGCCTCACGTTGGGCTCTGTGCTGACAGTGCAGAGCTTGCTTGGGATTCTCTCTTTCTCTCTCTCTACTCACCTCCCGCTCACACTGTCTCTGTCTCTCTCAAAATAAATAAATAAACATTAGAAAAAAATTTTAAAAAGAAGGAAAATGGAGGATGGAGTGAAGGTTAAGTAGGGCAAGTACAGGAAAACTTTATAGTGCTGAATCTATTGTGTATGATACTATAATGGTGGATACATGACATTACCCATTTGCCAAAATCCATAGAACCATATATAACACAGAGTAAACCCTAATGTAAACTATAATTAATAACAAGTTATTGATGTTAGTTCACCACCTGTAACAAATGCACCACACTAATGCCAGATGTTAATGACAGGGAAATCTGTGAATAGGGAGAAGGGATATATGGGAACTCATTGCACTATCTGCTTAATTTTTCTTTAAATCTAAAAGTACTTTGAAATATAGCTATTCATTTTTTTTAAGAAAAGGTATTAAAGTATATGCCCCATCATCAAAAGTTTATACTTTGGTTGAGAACACATATCAGATATCAGGCTAACATAAACCCATGAAAGACAGAAGAATTTTATGTGTAAAGATAGAGATTCAATTGTAGCAATGAAGTTTCTTCAATCTGATTGATAATCATTTTCTTTTAAAAGTCAATATAATTTATACATTTAAGGCGCAGATTTCATCCGTGAGAATCTTCCCAATTAGAGAACAGGAAAAAGAAACCCTGTCAAGTAGTCAATATTATAAGCAGCCTACCTATCCTATTTTCTCCATAACCCCATTCAAAGTGTTTGATGGAGTGAGAACTATTTATAATGTACTTAACATTGAAAAATAAAGGGAGGGCCTTTAAAAAATTTGGTCAGCTAAATTAAAGTTCTAATTTTAAATTCCCTGTAAAAAGCCTAAAAAAACAAAAACAAAAATGCTTACTTTCTTTTTCATTTACTGAAAATATTTTTACTTTAGCAGAAACAATGGGATTTGAACATGTCCATATATGAGATACCTTTAATATTTCTCATTGTCATTGATAGTCACAGTATATTATTATTATTATGGTGTTTTATTTTTATTTTTATTTTTTAGGAATCAAAATTATTTTATTATTACTTATTAAAAATTCCAGTTTCCCCCTGGTGAATTGCAATGGTATATTTTTCATTAGGTGACCTTATATGAATGGTTCTGTGTCTAGATTCAGTGTTTTCTTCCATTGGCTTGTCTGTCATTGTACCAATACCTGTGCAATTATTTTTTTAACTTGTTTTACTTTTTATTTTTTTTAAATGTACATCGAAATTAGTTAGCATATACTGCAACAATGACTTGAGGAGTAGATTTTAGTGCCCCTTACCCATTTAGTCCATATCCCCTCCCACAATCCCTCCTGTAACCCTAAGTTTGTTCTCCATATTTACGAGTCTCTTCTGTTTTTTCCCCTCCTGGTTTTTTTATTATTTTTGTTTCCCTTCCCTTATGTTTTTCTGTTTTGTCTCTTAAAGTCCTCATATGAATGAAGTCATATGATTTCTGTCTTTCTCTGACTGACTAATTTCACTTAGCATTATACCCTCCAGTTCCATCCACGTAGTTGCAAATGGCAAGATTTCATTCTTTTTGACTGCCGAGTAATACTCCATTGTATATATATACCACTTCTTCTTTATCCATTCATCCTTCGATGGACATTTGGACTCTTTCCATACTTTGGCTATAGTTGATACTGCTATAAACATTGGGGTGCAAGTGTCCCTTCAAAACACCACACCTGTATCCCTTGGATAAATACCTCATAGTGCAATTGCTGGGTTGAAGGGTAGTTCTATTTTTAGTTTTTTGAGGAACTTCCATACCGTTTTCCAGAGTGGCTGCACCAGCTTGCATTGCCACCAACAATACAAAAGAGATCCTCTTTCTCTGCATCCTCGCCAACAACTGTTGTTGCCTGAGTTGTTAATGTTAGCCATTCTGACAGGGGTGAGGTGGTATCTCATGGTGGTTTTGGTTTGTATTTCCCTGATGATGAGTAATGTTGAGCATTTTTTCATGTGTCGGTTGGCCATCTGGATGTCTTCTTTGGAGAAGTGTCTATTCATGTCTTTTGCCCATTTCTTCATTGGATTATTTGTGTTTTGGGTGTTGAGTTTGAGAAATTCCTTATAGAATTTGGATACTAACCCTTTACCTTATATGTCATTTGCAAATATCTTCTCCCATTCTGTCGGTTGCCTTTTAGTTTTGCTGATTGTTTCCTTCACTGTGCAGAAGCTTTTTATTTTGATGAGGTAACATGTTGAGAAAGAAGTTGCTGCGGCTGAGATCAAAGAGTCTTTTGCCTGCTTTCTTCTCAAGGATTTTGATCGCTTCCTGTCTTACAGTGAGGTCTTTCATCCATTTTGATTTTATTTTTGTGTATGGTGTAAGAAAGTGGTCCAGGTTCATTCTTCTGCATGTCGTTGTCCAGTTTTCCCAGCACCACTGCTGAAGAGACTGTCTTTATTCCATTGGATATTCTTTCCTGCTTTGTCAAAGATTAGTTGGCCATACGTTTCTGGGTCCATTTGTGGGTTCTCTATTCTGTTCCATTGATCTGAGTGTCTGTTCTTGTGCCAGTACAATACTGTCTTGATGATTACAGCCTTGTAGTATAGCTTGATGTCTGGGATTGTGATGCCTCCTGCTTTGGTTTTCTTTTTCAAGATCGCTTTGGCTATTCAGGGTCTTTTCTGGTTCCATACAAATTTTAGGATTATTTGTTCTAGCTCTATGAAGAATGCTGGTGTTATTTTGATAGGGACTGCATTGAACATGTAGATTGCTTTGGGTAGTATCAACATTTTTTACCAATATTTGTTCTTCCTATCCAGGAGCATGAAATATTTTTCCATTTTTTGTGTCTTCTTCTATTTCTTTCATAAGCTTTCTATAGTTTTCAGTGTATAGATGTTTCACCTCTTTGGTTAGATTTATTCCTAGGTATTTATGGTTTTTGGTGCAATTGTAAATGGGATCGATTCCTTGATTTCTCTTTCTGTCGCTTCATTGTTGGTGTATAGGAATGCAACTGATTTCTGTGTGTTGATTTTATATCCTGCAACTTTGCTGAATTCATGAATCAATTCTAGAAGGTTTTTGGTGGAATCTTTAGGGTTTTCCATATGGAGTATCATGTCATCTGCGAAGAGTGGAAGTTTGACCTCCTCCCAGCTGATTTGGATGCCTTTTATTTCTTTGTGTTGTCTGACTGCAGAGGCTAAGACTTCCAATACTATGTTGAATAACAGTGGTGAGAGTGGACATCCCTGTCTTGTTCTTGACTTTAGGGGGAAAGCTCTCAGTTTTTCCCCACTGAGGATGATATTAGCGCTGGGTTGTTCATATATGGCTTTTATGATCTCAAGGTATGCTCCTTCTATCCCTACTTTCTTGAGGGTTTTTATCAAGAAAGGATGCTGTATTTTGTCAAATGCTTTCTCTGCCTCTATTGACAGGATCATGTGGTTCTTGTCCTTTCTTTTATCAATGTGATGAATCATGTTAATTATTTTTCAGACTTTGAACAAGCCCTGCATCCCAGGTATAAATCCCACTTGGTCGTGGTGAATAATTTTTTTAATGTATTGTTGGATCTGGTTGACTAATATCTTGTTGAGGATTTTTGCATCCATGTTCATAAGAGAAATGGTCTATAGTTCACCATTTTAGTGTAGTCTATGTCTGGTCTTGGAATCAAGGTAATGCTGGCTTCATAGAAAGAGTGGAAGTTTTCCTTCCATTTCTCTTTTTTGGAACAGCTTCAAGAGAAGAGGTATTAACTCCTCCTGAAGTGTTTGGTAGAATTCCCCTGGCAAGCCATCTGGCCCTGGACTCTTGTTTTTTGGCAGATTTTTGATTACTACTTCGATTTCCTTACTGGCCATGGGTCTGTTCAAATTTTCTATTTCTTCCTGTTTCGGTTTTGGTAGTGTATATGTTTCTAGGAATTTGTCCATTTCTTCCAGATCGCCCATTTTATTCACATATAATTGCTCATAATATTCTTATTGTTTTTATTTCTGCTGTGTTGGTTGTGATCTCTCCTCTTTCATTCTCGATTTTATTTATTTGGGCCCTTTCCTTTTTCTTTTTGATCAAATTGGCTAGTGGTTTATCAATTTTGTTAATTCTTTCAAAGAACCAGTTTCTGGTTTCATAGATCTGTTCTACTGTCTTTTGGTTTTCAATAGCATTAATTTCTGCTCTAATCTTTATTCTTTTCTGTCATCTTTTGGTTTTGGGTTTTATTTTCTGTTCTTTTTCCAGCTCCTTAAGGCATAAGTTTAGGTTGTATATCTTAGATCTTTCTTCCTTTTTTAGGAAGGCCTGGATTGCTATATACTTTCCTCTTATGGCTGCCTTTGCTGCATCCCAGAAGTTTTGGGTTGTGGTGTTATCATTTTCATTGGCTTCCATATACTTTTTAATTTCCTCTTTAACTGCTTGGTTAGCCCATTCATTCTTTAGGAGGATGTTCTTCAGTCTCCAAGTATTTGTTACCTTTCCAAATTTTTTCTTGTGACTTACTTTGAGATTCATAGCTGTGGTCTGAAAATATGCACGGTATGGTCTCAATCTTTTTGTACTTATTTAGGGCTGATCTGTGTCCAGTATTCTAGAGAACATTCCATGTGCACTGGAGAAGAATGTATATTCTGCTTCTTTAGGATGAAATGTTCTGAATATGTTAGGTCCATCTGGTCCAGGGTGTCATTCAAAGCCATTGTTTTCTTGTTGATTTTTTTTGGTTAGATGATCTTTTCTTTGCTGTGAGTGGGGTGTTGAAGTCTCCTACTATTATGGTATTACTATCGATGAGATTCCTTATGTTTGTGATTAATTGATTTATATATTTGAGTGCTCCAACATTTGACGCATAAATGTTTACAATTGTTAGGTCTTCTTGGTGGATAGATTCCTTGATTATGATATAATGCCCTTCTGTATCACTTGATAAAGTCTTTATTTTAAGGTCTAGATTGTATGATATAAGTATGGCTACTCCGGCTTTCTTTTGCTGACCATTAGCATGATACATGGTTCTCCATCCCCTTATTTTCAATCTGAAAGTGTCTTTAGGTCTAAAGTGGGTCTCTTGTAAACAGCATATGGATGGATTTTGTTTTCTTATCCATTCTGTTACCCTATGTTGTTTGATTGGAGCATTGAGTCCATTGACGTTTAGACTGAGTACTGAAAGATATGAATTATTGCCATTATGATGCTTGTAGAGTTGGAGTTTCTGGTGGTGTTCTCTGGTCCTTTCTAGTCTTTGTTGCTTTTAGTCTTTTTTTTTTTCTCCCTTCAGAGAGTCCCCCTTAAAATTTCTTGCAAGGCTGGTTTAGTGGTCACAAACTGCTTTAATTTTCATTTGTCTGGGAAACTTTTAACCTCTCCTTCTATTTTGAATGACAGCTTTGCTGGATAAAGAATCTTGGCTGCATGGTTTTCTGATTCAGCACATTGAATATATCCTGCCACTCCTTTCTGGCCTGCCAAGTTTCTGTGGATAGGGCTGCTGCAAACCTGATCTGTCTTCCCTTGTAGGTTAAGGACTTTTTTTCCCTTGCTGCTTTCATGATTTTCTCCTTGCCTGAGTATTTTGTGAATATGGCTATGATATGCCTTGTTGATGGTCGGTTTTTGTTGGATCTAATGGGGGTCCTCTGTACTTCTTGGATTTTGATGTCTTTGTCTTTCCCTAGGTTAAGAAAGTTTTCTGCTATGATTTGTTCACAAAACCCTTCTACCCCTATTTCTCTCTCTTCCTCTTCTGGGACTCCTATGATTCTGATGTTAATCCTTGTTAAAGAGTCACTGATTTCTGTAATTCTTAAATCGTGCTCTTTTGCCTTAATCTCCCTCTTTTTGTCTGCTTTATTATTTTCCATAAGTTTGTCCTCTATATCACTGATTCTCTGTTCTGCCTCATACATCCTTGCTGCCGCTGCATGCATCCATGATTGCAGCTCACTTACAGCATTTTTCATTTCATTCTATTTTTTACTTCTTTTATCTCTGCCAAAAGGGATTGTAATCTATTTTCTACTCCAGCTAGTATTCTTATTATCATGATTCTAAATTCTGTTTCAGACATCTTGCTTGTATCTGTGTTGGTTAAATCCCTGGCTGTTGTTTCTTTGTGCTCTTTCTTTTGGGGTGAATTCCTTCATTTTGAAGGAAGAAAAGGAATTAATGAAGTAGAAAAATTAAAGTTAGAAAAAATTAGTGTTAAAAATATATATTTAAATTAAACAATTAAAAACACACACACACAAATCTAATAAATGATGGTAGATCCTAGGTATGTTTTGGTCTGGGTGTTGAAAGTGGTTTGATAGATTAGAGAGAAAAAAGTGGGGGAAGGAAATCATTTGAGAATTTGAAAAGGTGAATACACTGAAGTAAACTAAAATAGAATGATGGAAGTAAGATAGAATTTGAAAAACTTACACAAAAGTAAAAAATATAGTAAAAAAATAAAGAAAAATATTTTCAATAAAAATTGAAAATAAAAATGAATTTTTTCTCTTTCTGTATTCAAGAAAAAAATACAAAAGAGCAAAAAGAAAAAAGAAAGAAAATTGAATAGATGGACCTGTTAACAGATTGAAATAGGACTGAAATTACTGTTTTCCCTTAGAAGTCTGACTATTGTAGCACTTATAGTCCATAAACTAAGGCAGTGAGACTTGTGTTCCTGAAGAGCGAGGTTGGCCGTCAAGTGGGGCTCAGTGTAACAGCTCTGCTCTCCACTAGATGGCGCTGCTAGCCTACTGGGGTAGATTGTTGCAGGGCTTGTTGGTGCCTAATCGCATGCGTGGGACCAGTGAAAATGGTGTCACCCAGCTGCTCAGTCTGTATTATGGGAACTGTGTTCTCTCTGATCAGCAATCGCATATCCGTCCTCTGTCTTCAGCTTTTGTCCACTCCCTGCTTCTTCACTGTACGTGACCAAGCCCCAGGCAGTACCTCTCTCCTGAGTTTTGTCTCAGATGTGGCTGTTTTCCCTGGCCCCTTACTTCTGAAGGATTGTGGCTTTGACCCGTTCCGCCCCTCTGTGGGAGGGTCTCACCGAGCAATGGCTGAATGAGCAATGGCCGAATGCCAGCTGCCACCCAGGAATGCTTGCTGACCCTGCTGCTGCCGGTGCCCCGAGACTGCGGCCAGGTTCCAGCCCACCCCAGAAAAAAATCACGAGACAGTGTAGCAGCAGAGTTTCAGGGATTATGGAAAATCACAACACACATCTGGCACCAGTCTTCACCCTTAACGACCTTGTTCCAACATCAGCGAATTTACCATTTTCTGGGTGGCTTCAACCAGGTGGCTCCAACAGTCTCTACCAGATGTCCTTCCAGCAGTGGAACCACTTTTCCCTGTGTGGCCTGAGAACCTCCTGGACCCCACTCTGCTCCTGGGGACTCACCCTTCCCACCAGAGCACCACCAGGTATCGAGCTGTGGAGTTGCAGACTCTGTGCTCCCCTTGTTTACAGTCTTAATGGAATTTAAACCCTCTCCTTTCTCCTTTCTCCCTTTTTAGTTTAGTCCCTGTGGCTATTTCTAATTTTCCACTTTCTCTACAGCTGCTTTTGGGGAGGGGTGTTTCCCCATATTCTCCCCGGCCCCAGTCTCTGTCCCCTCTCCACCTGCAAAGGCGGCTGGCTCCCTGCCCACCGTTGGCTTCTTTCTCCCCCAGTTCACCTCTCTGTGCCACGTACCTGCTGAATTCTGTGGTTTAGGTTGTGCAGATTGTTGTGTTAATCCTCCAATCAGTTTTTTAGGTGTGTAGGATGGTTTAGTGTTGGTCTGACTGTATTTCATGGATGCGAGACACACAAAAAACTTGTATACTGTTCCACCATCGTGGCTCCTCCCCCCTATGGTGTTTTATTTTTATAGATGAGACCATAAATTAACTTTTCAAGATGTTTTTCTCTTAACTCCTTAATTGACCTGCATTACCTTTTGCAAACTGCATGTAAATATCCTCTACCACAATACATTTATAATAAGGTGGTTATTAGACATAGTTCATAATATCACGACATGTGTTTGTGAGATATGAGAAAAAATTAAAGCAAGAAAGCAGCTACATATTCTGAATTTGATTGTGTATTTAGTTGTTTTCTAATGGGAATTTCCACAGATGATATAATTCAACCTAGAAAAGATTGAGCTAATGAATGAGAGAGAAACAAATTAAACTTCTGCCAGACATTGATGGGTTGTAAATTTGTTTAATTTCTAAGGAAAGAGATCCAGGTGTCGTTGTGAACAGCTCAATAAAGATGTCAACTTAATATTCAACAATAGCTAAACATGATGTTTATTTGAATTATGAAAAGTGGAAAGTGCATGGAACCTAAGGAAATAAAATTACATAAAGAGATCAACCAATGGTAATGTTTTAGCAATTGTGTTTATTGTTAGATATTTCCTCTTCAAGATATTTCATCATTCTACATTCATTAAATATATATTGAGATCCCACTTATATAATTGCGAAAAATGGTCAGGAATATTCCATAGAAAAGTAATTTTTGAATAGTTAGCAGCAGACACCAAAACAACAATGGTATTAAAAGCACTCAGGAAAAAAAGAACAGAACCAGGAAAACCTGGGAGATTTAAAACAAACTTGTATTTGGAAGACACATGTAGCTCAATAGAGTTTCTCTTTGTGTTACCCAAAATTAGACACAATCGGATAAGAGACTTCTCAAATGTCATGGAAGAGAAGATTTGGAATTAACGATACAAATAAAAGTGACAAATTTTAAAAGCTTATTGTATCTCTGGTGCTGTGCTAAGCATGTCACATAGCCTCCTGAGAACTCTATGAAGTAGATAATATTAGTCTTTTTACATGAATGAGAAAACCAAGAAATAAAAATGGTTATTTGCCCAATGCCCAAAATAGTTGATAACTAGTATCATAGGAATTGAATCCAGCATGTTTAACCCTCAAGTATTACACAGATATCAACCACGCAACTAGTCCTATGCACTGAGCGAGAATTCCTTGTGTGTCACCTATGCACAGAACCCTGCTTTAATAGCTTGAAAGAAGACACCTATAACTCGCTGGTAGATTCCTTCCCTGGGAAAAATACTTGCTCTTCACTGCTATATATTTGTTTTTATATACCTTTGTATGTCTCTATGTAAGGTGACCTTTTTTATCTACCTCCTGAGATTTATCAATCATTTTTTACCTATCCTTTTCTGTTTTCCAGATTTAAGGTTGTATATGTCCCTCTAAGCCCTGCCTTAGTCACATCCCACAAGCTTTCTTATCATTCAGCTAAGAACACTTTTTATTATTAATTATATTTTGAAGTCACTGGCTTATATGGAAAAGTATTTCATAACTGCCTGTAGTATGTGGACCTTAAAAGTGTTTTCTAAACTGATTTCTAGTTGTATTTTACTGTGATCGAAAAGATACTTTACATGATATTGATTATTTAGAATGTATTGAGATTTGTCTTATGGTTAAGAAATGATCTTTTTGTAAATGGTCTACATACTCTATGATTATAGATTCACTTAGAAATGCACTTCTGTCTCTTGTCTTTTATGGTGGTGTTGGTTTCAGTTGTTACAGGAATTTTCAAGAGATTTTTTAAATTAAGTTTATTCATTTAGTTTGAGAGAGAGAGAGAGAGAGAGAGAGAGCACAAGGAGGGGAGGGGCAGAGGAGAAACAGAATCCCAAGCAGACTCCACACCATCAGTGCAGAGCGTGATGTGGGACTTGAACACCCAGAGTGTGGATCATGACCTGAGCCAAAATCAAGAGTTGGATGCTTAACCAACTGCACCATCCACGTGTCCCTCAATGAATGTTTTAATTAGAGGGCAAAGAAAGATATATGATTATATACTCTATAGTTCTGGCTTATAGTACTCTGAACATGACAATTATGTCTGGTTTGCTAGTCACATTGTTAAAATATTCCACATCCTTACTATTTTTGTGTGTGCATACTGGATTGATCAAGTTGTACTGAGCTTTCTCACTATAATTCTTGATTGGTTTGTTGGTCAATTAAAACTACATTACAAATATCCTTGTTCATCTCTAGTAAAACCTATTAATTTAATTGTTATTGTTTTTTTTTACTTTCTTGATATTTTGATTAAGAATATATTTTAATTTTTAGAGCAGTTATAGGTTCACAGCAAAATTAAGGGAAGGTACAGAGATTTTTCATATACTCCTGTCCCCACACATGTATAGCCTTAGCTGTGACTGACATCTCTCAGCAGAGTGCTACATTCATCATAGCTGATGAACCTACATTGATTTCATAATCAAAGTACAAAATTTACCTTAAGCTTCACTCTTGGTGTTTCAGATCCTAAGGGTTGGGGTATTTACTTTCACTTTAAGAGAGTTAATGTGCTCATATTTGCATGATACATCTTCTTCCTTCTTTTACTTCAAATTTCTGAATCCTTATGTTTACCCATGTACTATAAATTATAGATACATAAATTATAGATATATGCATATACCTCAAATACATATATACATGTTTTACGTGTCTTTATAATTGTGATAATATTGAAAATAGTGCACCTAACTCTGTGTTCATAGTAAGTTTATGATCAGCTGTCATTAGAAAGTTTACACATAATTGCAAGGAATAGGTTTCTCACCTGACCAAAGTTCTCTGTGTCCAGAGACCACAGCTCCCAGATGCATCAGTGCAGCCTAGATGAGGCAAAGTATTGTGGCATGACAAGTCTCAAAGTCTTAAAAAATGTATGCAGAGGCAAAGGGTGAAAATCTCAAAGACCTGTAAGAGCTTGAGAGAAGTCACTCACTTAGAAATGCACTTCTGTCTCTTGTCTTTTATGGCGGTGTTGTTTTCAGTTGTTACAGGAATTTTCAAGGGATTTTTTTAAATTAAGTTTATTCATTTATTTTGAGAGAGAGAGAGAGAGAGAGAGCACAAACAGGGGAGAGGCAGAGAGGAGAAACAGAATCCCAAGCAGGCTCCGCACCATCAGCACAGAGCATGATGTGGGACTTGAACACCCAGAGTGTGGATCATGACCTGAGCCAAATTAAAGAGTTGGACACTTAACCAACTGCACCACCCACGTGCCCCTCAATGAATGTTTTAATTAGAGGGCAAAGAAAGATATATAATGCACTACATGACAGCTAACATAATTTGCAGAATCTTCTAAATCAGTTGCATTTATCTAAAATATTTTTAAAATAATGTACTACATACAGACAATTTAGAAATTATAATAGGAAACACATAACACTTATCATAGGCCAGATATTACAGTAAAAGCTTTAAATATATTATTATCTAATCTTCAAAAAGTATCATTTAGGTGTAGTATTATTATCCTTACAGCTATAGAGATATAAATCTTGTTTTTATACTAAGAATTCTACATTCCATTAATTAAATTCTCTGTGCTCAGTAAGTTATAACTTTTGTTCATTAGGAAAATGAACTATCCCAAATGCCCAAGTCCATAAAGTGTCATTTTCTCAAATAAAAAAAACATAGACTTCAATGCTAGAAAAAAAAATAATGGATGAGAAATCATCATGAGTTTGTTAGCACTATATCTGGAAAAGGAAATAAAGAGGCAATGCAAGGTAAATTGTAGGGCAAGTTAGAAGTTTTCTAACCAAATGGATAAGGACAATTGGAAATTTCCCTGTTGTCTAATATAGGGACTTTGTTCATCCAATTATTTTTAAAAACCTTTTTGAAGTTCTACATGTAGGAGGCTTCCAGATATTTTAATGATGCCAGGAAAGTAGAAGACAGTACACTAACACATAAATGTACCTTTTTGTTTTAATCAAAGGTAGAGATAGAGAACATGATTTTATTCTTATTTAAATTATAGCCTAAGATAAGTAGTTCATTTATTTAGCCTTTATTTTGAAAAAGTTTTCCAAATGCTTCAATTCACATTGAAAATAATTGATTGTAATTCAAATGATAAATATGGATGCAAGAGTTCAGAAATAACAATGCCAACTTAAAAAACAATCATTAGTTAAAATCAATGCTTTTTTCCAAATTTTTAAGATTATCAGGCAAAAACTTAGAAATTATTTTTTTCTATAAAAGTAATGATAATCTACCTCTTTCTTTTGCCTTTCATCCTGTGTATAGTTCTTGGTCTAAATATTTTTTTTTTCCATGCAACATATGCATCTTCAATATAATAGTCAAGTGGCAGTATTGCCCTTTCTAATGAAACAATTTACTCAAAGAAATCACCAGCTGGGGTATGATACAGGCATTCAAACTCCCAGGTTGTTCCAATTAGTATTTAGTATTCCACCTGAGAAAGTATTTCCCATTTTTGCAGGTCTGTGAGTTAGAAGAGAGCAAGAAAAGTTGGTGCCCACAGTATCAACATGAGCTAAAGATGCCTACAGAAAAGGGTAGGTAGGTCAGAGATTATAAGTAAAGAACCCTCAGGTACAAATCTAGATGTGTTTTGTGTTAGAAGTGAACCTAATTAAACATCACAAGATGGAGAAAAATAATGCATTTTGAGAAAGAATTTTCTGAGATTGGCCTTATTAGTCTTTGTACCAAAGATACAGAAGTCTAATTTTAAATTAAATTAATAAAATTTAAGACTGTCCCAAAACCTGGTTCCCTCTTTCTCCCATTTCTTCTCTTTTGTTATTTTCTTGCTTTGTTCTCATCTTGTTTCTTCCTCTCACTGTCTCTACTTTTTTTCTCTCCTGCTTATTTTCTCATTTCTTTTCTTCCTCCCTTTCCCTGTCTCTCTCTTACCTCAAAATTGAGTCTCCAAGCATGAGCAATGTTTGTGCCTTCTGAGAAAACTGGGATGTGTAAATATGCTTTTCAGATGCAAAGAATATAAAACAAGTACTTTTCACACACACACACACACACACACACACAATCTATTCACTTACTGGTGTCACTAAACAATTGTAACATTTAGAATATTTCTGAAAAAAAAAATAACACGAGGCTACTGCTTTTCCCGGCAAAACAAATGATTACAAATTAGTCGTAAGTGTGAACAGAGAGTACACCTCACTCTGACTTTCAGGCATAAGGCAGAGCTATCTTTTTTGAAGTTAGTTGTAGCCAAATGACTTGTTTTGGTCTATAAAATGTGAATGGAGGCAATGTGTCACTTTTGAACAAAAGTCTGAAAACAGGAATGATTCACCCCATTCTCTCCTCCCTGCTTTGGCGATCCAGAAGTGTGTTTCCAGAAGGAGCCTTGAGAGCATTTGATGAACACAAACCTCCTTGTTAACCCGAAACGGACATGCAGTGAAGAGTGAAAAATAAAATTTAGTTTTGTTAAGCTGCAGAGTTTCAAGTAGTTTTCTAACCGTTACACAAACCAGATCTCTTTTTGAAATATTTCAGAAGCTAAAAATGCAACTATAGTGGGAAATCCTAGAGGTGTCCTGGAGGGAATCATTCCACATAATGTATGCCAAAATGAGATATGAACAACAATCAAAGCAAAAATATTCAAGAATACCAGAAATTTAATAGAAAATAATCCTTTTTTCCTGATTATCTTCTATATAAATGATTGAATTATCTTCTACATAAATAATTTAATTGACAGTTCTGTTTCTTGTGAAATTAAGACTTTTTCAATTTTAAGGACTTTTATGTTCATTCTAAACTAAATATCAAAGTAAAAGATAATCATTGGATTGCAATGGACAGGTATAAAATTTTATAATGAATAATTTATACTAAAGGTCTTCATTTTAAAATTTGATGAATATAAATCTCAATACCAATCAGAAAGTACTTTGGAGAAGATAACATTTGCAGAAGTTTGAACAAAGCCACTTGTTCAAAGGAAAAGTGAAAAGAAAGATTTTAAATGTTTAGTGAAATAATTTTAAGTTCATATTTTAGTTTTTGCGTAACTTTAAAGTATTTAATTTTTGTTAATACACTGGAAAGTTTAATCTGTGTTCATTATTTAATTAAAAATAAATGGCTTTATTTTTCAAAAACCATTACTGGCCACTTGTGGTAAATTGTTTATAAAAAATCTCCTAATAATTTCCGGCATCCCTGGGTGCCTCAGTTGGTTAAACATCTTATTTCAGCTCAGGTCATGATTCTGTGGTCCGTGGGTTCGAGTCCCATGTCAGGCTCTGAACTGACAGCTCAGAGCCTGGAGCCTGCTTTGGATTCTGTCTTCCTCTTTCTCTGCCCTTCCCCCTCTTGCACTCTGTCTCTTTCTCAAAGATAAATAAACATTAAAAAAAAGTCTTCTAATAATTTCCACTTGAAACTTAAAAACAACATGATTTCTCTGAAGAAAATTTAATATCACAATGTATTTTTTAAATTAAAGACTTTATTTCTTAGGCAGTTTTAGGTTTATAGAAAAAAGAAACATCTAAATACAATGAATTTCCATACACCACCTCACTTCACACACAATTATAACAGACATGATGTTAAAAATACATAGTTTCCTGTATTATTAACATCTGGTCTCTGTTATAATTGATGAACCAATATTTATACATTATTACAAACTAAAGAGCATAGTTTACATTAGGGTCCACTCTTTCTACCCTCTATGGCTTTTAACAAATGTATACTAGCATGCATCTGCTATCACAGTATCATACAGATTAATTTCACTCCCCTAAAATCTCCTGTGCTTCACCTATTCACCCTTCCCTTCCCACAAATCCCTGGCAACCACTGAACTCTCTACTGTCTCCACAGTTTTGCCTTTTCCAGGTGTCATATAGTTGGCATCATATGGCATGCAGACTTTTCAGTTTGGCTTTTTTCACATGCTCTACTGGCTAGGCCAACCAGGCACTCCTGGCTTCTTTCACTTAGTAATATGCATTTCCGTTTCCTCTGTGTCTTTTCATGACTCAATAGCCCATTTCTTTTTAGCTCTGGATAATATTCCACTGTCTGGATGTACCAGTTTATTTATCCACACACTTACTGAGGGGCATCTTGGTTGCTTCCAAATTTTGACAATTATGGATAAAGCTGCAATGAACATTGGTGTAGGTTTTTGTGTGAGTGTCGGTTTTCAACTCCTTTGGGTAAACACCAAGGAGCTCCATTGCTGCATAGTATGAAATGAGATGTTCAGTTTTCTAAGTAACTGCCAAATTGTCTTCCAAGTTAGGTATACCATTTTGCACTCTCACCAGTGGTGAATGAGAGTTCCTATTGCTCCACATTCTCAAAAGCATTTGGTATTGTCAGTGTTTTGGATTTTAGCCATTCTAATAGGTGTATAGCAGTATCCAATGGTTTTAATCTGCCTAGTGATATATAATGTAAAGCATCTTTTCATATGACATCTGTATATCTTCTTGGGTAAATATCTGGATATTTTTCACATTTTTTATTTGGGCTTTTTGTCCTCTTATTGTTGAAGTTTAAAAATCTTTATATATTTTAGATATCGGTCCTTCAATGAATATGTGCTTTGAAAGATTGTCTCCCTGTCTATGACTTGTTGGTTCATTCTCTTACCATTATCTTTCATAAAACAAAAGTTTTTCATTGTAATGGAGTCTAACTTCATTTTTTCTTTCTTTCAGGTATCATATTTCAGTGTTGTATCTAAAAATTCACTGACAAATCCAATTATACCAGATTTTCTCCCATGTTATCATGCAGGAATTTTAGAGTTTTGAGTTTTACATTTAGTCCTATGATCCATTTTGAGTTAATTTTTTATAAAGCTTCTGAAATCTGTGTCTAAATATATATTTTTTCAGTTATTCCAACATATTTTGTTGAAAAGACTAGCTATTTTCCACTGAATTGCCTTACTCCTGTTAATGATAAGTTGACTCTATTTGTGTGGGCTTTGTTTTGGGCCCTCTATTTTTTTTTTTAAGGTTTATTTATTTTTGAGACAGAGAGAGAGACAGAGCATGAACGGGGGAGGGGCAGAGAGAGAGGGAGACACAGAATCAGAAGCAGGCTCCAGGCTCTGAGCCGGCAGCCCAGAGCCCGACGCGGGGCTCCAACTCATGGACCGCAAGATCGTGACCTGAGCTGAAGTCGGCCGCTTAACCGACTGAGCCACCCAGGCACCCCCGGGTCCTCTATTTTACTCCATTAATCTATTTGTCTATTCATCTGCCAATACCACATTGTCTTGGTTATTTTAGCTTTTTAGTAATTCTGGAAGTCAGGTATTGTTAGTCCTCTGACTTTGTTCTCTGTCAATATTGTATTGGCTATTCTGGATCAACAGCCTTTCCGTATAAAGTTCAGAATCAGTTTATTAATATTTATAAAATCATTTTCTGGGATTTTAATGGGCATTATGTTGGGTCTATAGATCAAGTTGGGAAGAATTGGCATTTTAGCAATATTTAGTCTTCTTATCCATTCATATGGAATATCTCTCCATTTACTTAAATATTAGTTTATTTCTTTTATCAAACCTGTAGTTTTCCTTATATAGCTCTTATAAATGTTTTATTAGATTTTAACCTAAGTATGGTGTGACATTTTGTTTGACTAGGGGTTAAGCTGTGTTAGTGTTTAGTGTAGCTATCAGTGTCATAGACTAAACTTCTCTCTGGTAACTTGTTTTTGTCTCCCAAGTTGTCTTTGCTTGTTCCTAGAGACTTCTTAGGCAAGATCTGACATAAACTGCTCTTTCAGTTGTAATCCCTTGTAATTGTATAAGAACCATACTGACGTGGTAATAATTTGTTGAGAGGGTGGAGGGGAGAGTTACATAGTCCTATGATTAGTTCTCAGTCTTTTAGAGAGTCTTTGTGCTTTGGCTGTGAACTTCATAAGTAAAGGACTGAGGCTGGTTATTTATTTCTCCACGTGGGATTCTAGAACATGCTGACACTCAGTATTTCCTTTTCCCCCCAGGCTGCATAGGCTCTGTAAAACTCCAATTGGTTTATTCTGGTAAAATAGTTTCCCTTGAGGGCAGGCTTATTAAGGAGAACACAATGTTCTGGGTGTATTTCAAAATGGCTACTTTGCTATGGGTTCCTGGAAGTAAAATTCCCAAAAGTTTGTTCACCTCTATAATAATGGGTGCCTCTGGAGTTTTTACTCTCAAACTTGTCCAGACTGAGCCCCCAGCAATTTATCAATTGCAATTTAAGTTTGCCTATCCCTGTACTCGCTCCATTGGTGGTTTCTGTTCCTCCACTTCTGCTCCCATAAGCTGTGATTCTCCATATTGATCTGTCAGTCTTCAATTTGGGGGGCAGTGGTTTGTTCTGTGACCTCAATTTTCTGATACATCTAAGAAGATTTGCTGATTTTATTCTGGCAAGGTATGTCTCTATCTTTGGCATCCCAGAAAGGGAAAATAAGAATCATGAGCACAGACTAGAGAAAAGGTATGTTTGGATTTTTTTTTTTAGAACTGACACAGTGCATGTATTCTCAGACATATGGAGTGCAAAGTATACCAGGCAGAATAAATAAAAAGACATCCACCCCTTGTCCTGTAGTGAAATTGCTAATATGAAAGACAATAGGGTGATCTTAAAGGTATCTGGGAAGAAGAGAAAAACTGCCCCAATAGACATAATTAGACTCTGACTAAGCCCCTAAACAACACTAATGAATGCTGTAGGTCAGTGGGATGACATTTTCAACATGCAGAGAAAAATTTCAGTCAGTTATTATTGTGTACCCAACATAAATGGATAACTTGAGGTGTAGAAGGAAAGAGGAAGACAGAGAAGAGAATAAGGAGAAAGAAGAGAGAAATAAGAGGCATAAAGAGAAGTGCAGAGAGTAGAGACAAGAAAGAGAATGTAAAAACTCTCCTGACTTAAAGAGAATGAAAGGTGAGTATGAATAAAAATGGGGGTGGATATCAAAGGGACCATTAGTTTCTTCTGTAATCTTTGCTTTCTTAAAGTAATAATACATGTCATATGATATAAAATTAAGGGTAACTTAAAACCTGAAAGAAAATCAACTTCTCTCTCAATTTCTCTGTTTCTCACTCATATCGAAAATACCAGAGACGATACTAAGACCCCAACTTACCAAAACACTGGTAGAAAAGTAAATGGAATCTTCATACTTATTTTAATTTGGCACAGTAAAGATTACCAAAATAATTAGGATCCTCTGATATTTCTAGTTGTCCTTTTGATTCTGAGTAAACCACTTTTTGTTCTCAAATAAAAATTTTCTTATTTTAAACTTCTGTTTTCCCAAAAGTGAAAGATTTTGTACTAATAAGCATACTTACCTTACTGCAAATTTGGCTTATATTTTTAAAGTAGTAATTATGGTTTGTCCAAAACTTTTAATATTTTATCTTATACCCTTTAAATAAATTTATGGGATATTAATATATATAATGTATATGTAATATGTATACATATATTGCAATATATTTTATATACAACATATAATAATTGATATGAAACATTATATATGTAATGTATGTGTAATTTCTGTGCTATTTTAACCTTATTTTTCATTAAGAATGTGGTTAGATGATATTATATAATTATTACATTTCATTCCAGATTTTAGGCCTACTCCTATACTATATTTCAAAACCAGTAATACTTACTGCCATAATGCAAATCAACAATAGAAATTTTAAATTATAGTGTCAGAGTTAATAATTTTACACTTTAGTATGGGTAAACCAAAGAGATTGCCATCATCTACATCATTATTTTCATCCTGGTATCAGTTTTCTTTACTTCATATTTGACCAATTGCTTTGATTAGGGGTTTCCAGAGAAACAGAACAACATAATGTGTATACAGACAGAAAGATGATTATTATAAGGATTTGCATTATATGATTATGGAGACTGGAAGTCTAAATCTGTGAAGCGGTTGGCAGGTTTAAGACCCAGGAGAGCTGATGGTGCAGATGAAATCTGAAGGCAGTCAGCTAGAAAATTTCCTCCTGTCAGGGGATCTGGTCTTTCTGTTTATTCAGGGCCTTCAACTGTTTGGATGAGGCCCATCCATATTATGGAGGATAATCTGCTTACTCAAAATTCACCAAATTCAATGTTAATCTTATCTAAAAACACTCTCAGCAATGTACTTTGGCCAAGATTTTGCCTCATCATTTAAGCAACTACTTGTAATTCACACACACACACACATACACACACACACATTACAAAATTATCTATTGAATAATATTTGCATTCATTTCACATATTTTCAAAAGTGTACCATCACATACAATAATCTTGATTCTAAGGCAGTATATTTTTTATTTATGTTTTTGAAGAATTATTTGTTACAATTTTCTGGTCAATAATCTATTCTCCAGTTGTATACATTCTCTCTCTTAGCCTGCATTATTATTATTATTATTATTACTAGTTTAATTATTTTTCAGATCTCTATTTTCAGATGATAAGGAGACTTATCTTTATCTACTGAAAATAAGTTTATTTATGTACTTAGAGAGAGAGAGAGGTAGAGAGAAGGGGAGGGGCTGAGAGAGAGGGTGAGAGAGAATCCCAAGCAGGTTCCATGCTGTCAGGGCAGATGTGAGGCTTGAACTCACAAACTGTGAGATGAGCCTCAGTCGAAATCAAGAGTTGGAAGCTCAACCAACTGAGCCACCCAGGTGTCACTCTGCTGAAAATATTTTATTACTCTGGTCATATGATTAGTTTTCTTTACTGTCTTATAAATCTTTCTGGTACCCACAAGAAATAATAAAAACAATGAATAAATAACTACATTCTGATATAAATACTGCTGGAGTACATTAGGGGAGTAAGTGATGGAATGAAAGAAAATATTTGCAAGCCATGTATCTAATAAGAGATTAATATCCAATATATATGATGAACTAATACAACTCAATAGAAAAAAAATCTGATTAAAAAAAGATAAAAAATATGAGTAGACATTTCTCCAAAAAAGACATCCAGCGAGAGTGAGGATGAACTAAATTTTCTACATAGGCCATTTTTGTCACCACTTTTGATCTTAAATTTTACCATTACTATGGAGCTTCTGGTAAAATTGGTACACTACAGTATTTCATATTTCTTTTTCCTCTTAGTGTCTCTGTTGTTCAAATAACTTCTTTCAAAAATAAATAATTTATCAAGTGTATAATATATTTTTAAACATATGTTAGGTACCTGAGCAAGAAATAAGCAAAATTCTTCTCCCCTGGAATTTATTCAATTCAATAGTATTCTCACTCATCAAATTTTGGATCCATGTCATCTAGAAATCCTTATTGAAACCAAGAGAATTTACCCTGCATGTCCACTCTCAGTTCCTGTATAGTCGTATTTGCACGTAACATTTTGTCTTTATTTAAACAAGCAAACAGACAAACAACAACAAACAATTCTCCCATTTCTGCCACATCCCCATTCCCACCTCTGGCAACATTTAACACGTAACATATTATGTTGACTTTATCTTCTCATCAGTCTGTTGCTTTCATTTTATGATTGACCTACATGAAGTCAAGAACTGTAGCTTAATTATATCTGTATTTCCATAAGAAGTATATAGCCCTGATTAAATACTCATAAACCTTTGAACATTTGAACATTGTAACTTCTTTGAGGAACTAATATATAAATTGTGCTAAAATTTTTCAACTGTATTTTTTTTTCACTCAAATTCAGGAAATTGCACTCCATCAAATTTTCTCAGAAAATTTAATTATATCTCTGTATGAATTATGGGTAGACTTGTGATGAGTGTGCTGAATGAAATAATGTGCAATGACCTTTATCGGATTAATATAAATTAAAGTCTTAGAAGAAAACACAGAGTTTAGTGTATGGAAGTAAGTTCAAGAGATAGTTTTACAGTTTCCTATTAGAAACAAGAAGTGCTATTGTTTCCATGCTTGTAAAAAAATTTTCTGTATATAAATTTCTTACACACCTATTGCATAGGGAACATTTTTATTTAGTTGTATTTGCCATGGCAAAAATTCTTATCAATCTACAGAACTAAATCATTTTTAATATGTCAATAGTAAATTATATAGGATAGAAAACATTTACTGAAAATTACATGGCTGTCATAATTTCATAAATGTGTATAGAAATTATTATCACTTTCTCTATTGAATTCAATTAACTTTATTTAGTTTTCAAGCACTTCTATAGAGGAAACTTAAGATAGAGAATTGTTAGCAATTAAAAAATAAAAATTTAATTGTTATCAGGTGTTTTCAATGCCAGCATGTTCATGAACAAACTCAAAACATTTACACACACAAATAAAAAATATATACACCTGTATAAAAAACATTAGACTCCTAGAATTAATAAGCAATTATAGCAAGATATTTCAAGATGCAAGGTTAATATTAAAAAGAGAGTTTATTTTCTATATACCAACAATGAACAAGTAGAATTTGAAATTAAAAACATGATACTATTTACATTAACACCCCACCAAAATACAATACATAGGTATAAATCTAACAAAATATGTGCAAGACTTATAAGGAAACTATAAAACTCTAATGAAAAAATCAAAGAATAACTGGAGAAATATTCCATGTTCATGGATAGAAAGGCTCAATATTGTCAAGATGTCAGTTCTTCCCAATCTGATTCAATGCAATCCCAATTAGAATACAAGTTATTTTTTGGAAATCAACAAGCTATTCCTAAATTGTATATAAGAAACAAAAAATCTAGAATAGACAACATAATAAGAACACCAAAACTGTAGAACTGATATTACCCAATTTCAAAACTTCTGTAAAGCAATGATAATCAACACAGTATTGTGGGGAAAAAAAGGTAAATAAATCAATGGAACAGAATAGAGTTCAGTTGTAGACCCACAGTCACCTGATCTGTGACAAAAGAGTAAAGGCAATACAGTGCAACAAAGATAGTCTTTCCAACAAATGATGCTGGAACAAGTGGACATACACATGCAAAAAATTAATTTGGACATGGACATTATCACTTCCACAAATATCTCAAAATGGGTCAGAAACCTAAATGCAAGCGGCAAAAGTATAAAACTCCTAGAAGATAACATAAAGAAAGTTAGATGAATGTGGATATGACAAAGACATTTTAGATACACACTAAAGACATGTTCCATGAAAGAAACAATGAATAAGCTGGACTTTATTAAAATTAAAAAATTCTGCCCTGCAAAAGACAATGCCAAGGGAACAAGAAGATGACCCACAGACTGGGAGAAAATATTTGCAAAAACATACATCTGATAAAGGACCATTATGCAAAATAAATAATTCTTAAAACTTAACAAAAAAGAGCCCCAGCAACCTGATCAAAAAATTAGCCAAACATCTTAAGAGACACCTAACCAAACAAGATACATGAATGCCAAATAGTCATATAAAAAAATGTTCCACATTCCATATCGTCAAGGAAATGCAAATTAAAACAACAAGGAGACATTACTATACAATTATCAGAATGGTCAAAACACAGAACAAAGACAACACCAAATGCTGATGAAGAGATGGAGCAAAAGAACTTTCACTCAGTGCTGGTATGAATGCAAAATAGTACAATTACTTTGGGAGACAGTTTGGCAGTTTCTTACAAAACTAAATATATTCTTGCCATATGACCCAGGAGTTGTATTCCTTTGTATTTACCCCAAGGGGTTGAAAACTGTTGTCCACGCAAAAACTTGCACACAAATATTTATAGCAACTTTATTCGCAATTGCCCAAATTTGGAGGTGAATGGATAAATAAACTGTGGTACATTTGGACAATGAAATATCATTCAGCCCCCAAAAGAAAGAACTATCACACCATGACAAGATATGGAAGAAACTTAAATACCTAACTGTGAGTGAAAGAAGGCAATCTGAAAAGGCTACATATGATTCCACCTATATGAAATTCAGGAAAAGGCAAAACTATGGAGGCAATAAAATTATCAGCAGTTTCCCAAGTGTCAAGGAGAGTACAGAGGAGATTAGGGCAGCAAAATTCTATGTATGATATTTTAATGATGGATATATGACACTACACATTCCAAATCCATAGAATGTACTCCAAGTTGAACCTCAAGGTAAACTATGGACTTTATGTGATTATTATGTGTCAGTGTAGGTTCATACTTGGTCAGAACATGTACCATTGTAATCAGAGATAATGAGAATGGGCGAGGTTATGCATGGAAGGCAGAAGGATATGGGAAATTTCTGTACCTTCCCCTCAATTTTGTTGTTAACCTAAAACTGCTCTTGGAAAATGAAGTTAAAAAATTGTAATTTAAACCTATTGACTAAGTCTCAGGTATTTATAGCTATGCTCAATTTTAAATTATGATCCTTATGAAATCCACATATGAATTATTGAAACTTAAGTTTTTAATTAAAATTTTTAATTTTCATTTGTGTCAAAATTCACAGAAAGAAAAGAATAGTTACCTCTTCCCAAGTAACTGGATAATACTGAAGAAAATTAAGACAATGGCTTGTAATACTAAGTAAAATTACTTCTTTTCCTCACCCTGTTACTATTAAGGGTAACTTGAATTCTTACATATTAACTTCTGTAAAAAATGAATTCTTTTGTTTCAAGTGTCATGTAAGTTAAACTAATTGAATATTCCTCCAATACATTTTTGGAATTGTAAATTAAGTACAAAATTAAAACTTGTTAAAGAAATATTCCAAGAAAATTACTGGCTTAATTTCTATTTATCTGGTCTATTATATTACAAAAGAAACATAGTGTAATAAATAAATTCCTAAATTCCCAGCCTTACATATAAGTCTGGTTTTCCTTCTATATTTCTTCTTACCTCAGTAACTGATTAGAATTACACTTTTTAATGTCTTATAGTTTCTATGCAATTATATTAATTAAATTAACTTTTTACTTACAATGTTTTGTTCCTACTTTTGTACTCCAACTGTCCTTACTTTTTCCAATTTACTGTGAGGTGACATAGTACATTCAGGTACTGAAATAATTACAGTAGACAGATAAGTCAACTTGATTTAAAATCATTCACATAAGGGGCGCCTGGGTGGCTCAGTCGGTTGAAAGTCCAACTTCGTCTCAGGTCATGATCTCATGGTTCGTGGGTTCGAGCCCTGTGTCAGGCTCTGTGCTGACAGCTCGGAGCCTGGAGCCTGTTCGAATTCTGTGTCTTCCTTTCTCTCTGCCCCTCCCCTACTTGTGCTCTGTCTCTCTCTCTTTCTCTCTCTCAAAAATAAATAAATATTTTAAAAATAAAAATAAATAAAATCGTTCACATAAAACATATTAAGATCTATCTCCAGACCAAGTGTTAAATAAAGGTTTCACTATCACAAAAAAATAATGGAGTATAGAACACAAAATCCTACAAAGTGTGTGAGGGGGTGTCTGCTCAAAATGGAACAGAATATGCAGGTTGAATCCACTGACACATAAATGCTCCATTTTTCATTAATAAAATATTTTAGTTAATACCAAATTCATTTTTAAGAACCTGTTTTTCTTTAAATGTGATATACTATATAATAGAGCCCATAAATTACCAAAAAAAAAAAGTCCTTAGATTTTGGCCAAAAGAATATTCTTTATTATTAACATAGGTTTATGGTGTCATTTAAATTTTTGATGTCTTACTTGGAAATAAACATGTTTCATGAATATTTCAAATAAGTGAGAATGGCAGTTGCTCATATCACATCACTTCCAGCCACTCAATATTAAGCAAAAAGAATAATCCATCAATATTACATTCACCTTTGAGCAGATGATTCAGATTTTTCACATCTGTAAGGGAAAAGATTATAGTTTGGTTTATAGTTTGCTAAAATTACTGTGGTATTTTCACAAATTTTATTGAACTTATTTATTAAATAGCAATAAGTAAGGAATAGTAAAATGCAATGATCTTATGAAAAGACACAGTATAAGTATGTAATTCTTTGCTCAGTCATCAAAGAACTATACAGAGAATCATTATCCCACTGGGATTGCAATAAAAACTTCTAAGTTGAATCCTAGGCAGATTTTGGCAAAAAGAATTTTAGAACAAATCCTCACAGAACTTGTCAATTTCTACTTTTCAAGTTTCCAAATTTCCCCAAAAGCTATTCTGCTTGCGCTACTGCTAGAAGCACTGTTAGTCAAAGCAAATAGGGTACAGTAGTGTTTGTTTTCGGGCTGTTTTTGTGTTGTTGTTGTTGTTTTGTTTTGTTTTTTGGTTAATCCATTGAGAGAATATTGTTAATGTCCTGAAGGAAAAACATACTAAAACTAGATGTGATACTATTTGGGGTTTAAGCTATGTTTTAAGAAATGAATTTTGAGGAAACAAAAGTGCATGCCTATGTCAACAATACAGTTACATTTTGAGGAGGAAACATTCAAGATAAATGTTTAAAAGAAACTAGGAAACAAAGGCATAAACAAAGTTTTAATAACTCGTAATCTCTACCTACAGAACACCTAAATAGTAATGAAAGGTGCTTAAAAACATCTAGTACCCCATAGAAAGCAAAAATCAATCTATATGGACACATTACAGTTCAAGGCAAAATTCCAGTGAAGTTTTTAAATATAAATTGATAAGAAGACTCAATGTTATATCGAAGAGCAGACAATCAAAAAAACTAAGACACCTCTGAAAAGAAATAAAACAGATGAGCAATGACTTTTCAAAATCAAAGCTTAATTAAGACAGCATTTTATAGATATCATAATAAATCAGAGAACAAAAAAGAGAAACAAAAACAAAAGCCATAACCATGTAGAAATTTTATTAATGGCAGAGCTTTGATAGAACTTCAGTGCAGGAAATTAAGGATTACCAATATCTGGAAAGTTGACAATTACTGTCAACTTAAAATTAAAAATGAAATTTTGTTACCACTGTAAATCAAGCACTAAAAGCAACCCACATAGGTAAAAAAAAAATCGATGTCATTTAAAACTAAAAAGATAAACCTTTAGGAAAACAATATAAAATAATATCTTTATGACCTTATTAAACTTTAAAGTAAATATTTAATAAATTTAATTGTTTTAAAATTAAACTATTAATTGAAATATACTCTAAAGAAAGTAAAATAAAAATCAGAGACTGAAAAATTATTAATGACTATAACTTAAAAAATTAATATCCAGAATATATAAAGAAATCCCTCAAATCAATAATAAAAGACCAATAACCCAAGAGAAAAAAAGAATAAAACACAAAGACAGTTTCCTTTTTTTCTTTTTCAAGTTTTTATTTAAATTCCAGTGAGTTAACTTCCAGTTTAATATTAGTTTTAAGTGTAGAATTTAGTGATTCATCACTAACATACAGCACTCAGTGCTCATCACAAGTGCCCTCCTTAATTCCCATTACCCATTTAACTCATCCCCAACCCACCTCCCCTCCAGTAACCCTTAGTTTGTTCTCTATAGTTAAGAGTCTATTTTCTGATTTTCCTCTCTTTATCTCTCTCTCTCTTTCTCTCTCTCTCTCTCTTGTTTTACAATAGACAAAATGAACATAACTAATAGTGTTTACCATGAAAATGAAAATAGAAACTCAGTAAAATACCATTTTGCATCTATTGTGTTAACATTTTATTTAAATGTTTGACAATACCATCTATCAGTGAAATATGAAGCCTCTGTACCTTTATATGCTACTGGATGAAGTGTAAACTATAAATCATGTTGGTAAACAATTAGTTTTCCCTAGTACAAGCTAATGTATATATGTGTGTGTGTGTGTGTATTTATTTACAACCTAGAAATTCTTCCATGCTTTAGAAAAATGCTTATATTTGTATACCAAGAATACCCATTAGAGCATTATTTATGATGGGAAAAAAATAGCAGCCTAAATATCCATCAGCAGAAGAATGGATAAAGAAATGTTGGAGTAATCACAGTATGAAACGCTATATAGAAGTAAAGGTGAACGAATTATAGTTACACATGTACTGGTTTTAGTCCAGTTTGAGAAGGGAAACTATACAGTGTTTGCACAATGAAAGTTAACACAAATAATTATTAACTTTCATGGGAAATTAGAAAAAACAAAAGATTGGCTAGGAAGAGGTAAAGAGAGTTGTAAAGAATATAGAAATAGCAGCTACAAGAAGCAGCCAGTATGCCTCAGCCTAAGAAAGTGTAGACCTAGCAGAGATCCTAAACACACACACACACACACACACACACACACACACACAACTTGAAGAGAAAACCAGTGCAAGAATGTTAAAACTTAATGATTGGAAGCTTCCTCAATGTCTAACAACCATAAAATTGGTATAAAAATTATGGAATCTTTAAAAAATAAACTATATTTCACTGATATTAAAATATGTTCAGAATATCTTTCTAATTTGAAAATAAGAATATACCATATGGTCCCATTTTTTTTAAATGTCTATTTTTGAGAGAGAGAGAGAGAGAGAGAGAGAGCATGAGCAAGGGAGGAGAAGAGAGAGGGAGACACAGAATCTGAAGGAGGCTCCAAGCTCTGAGCTGTCAGCACAGAGCCTGACCCCGGGTCTTAAACTCATGAACCGGGAGATCATAACTGAGTCGAAGTCTGATACTTAACTGACTAAGGCACCGAGGGACCCTAATATAGTCCCATTTTATCAAAATATAAATAAATGATCATGCATCAAAAAACTCAGAAAATGTATGCATCCATAAATTCAGCTATTTTCTTCTTGGAAAACTTTCAAACTAGAAACAAACTATATGCTTTGGAAATATTAAAAAGTTCTTTCAAAATTGTGAACAGAATAAAGTTTCCCAGTTGGATGGAAAATAAAGACAATTTGAAAAATGAATACAATCCTAAATGGTCTATGATCATAGAGAAACGGCTCAGGTTCTATTAGAACTGGTTTAGTATACGAATAGTATCTTGTGCTGATCTGATTTGCTTAACTCTGAAATTCATATTTAAGTTATTTAAATAGTCTAAGAATATTACATTTCATTCCTTACCAATACATAGTATAAAATCATTTTCCATTACATTGCATTGATTTGAATTGGATATGAAAAATCAGTTTCACAGATCAATAAAAGAAATCAAACAACATATATTCTCTTTTCTTATCAACTGTGTCTCAAACAAAAATTTAATGAGAAAGTTTTATATAAAGAAATTTCAGCTATCAAATTGAAATGGAAGACACAATTAAAATATCACCACTTTGCAATCCCACAAATTATAGATCTAGCTAATAGTAACCTATGGCTGGCTAATATTATGAGATTCAAAGCTAATTGGGAACTTTATAATTAATGGATCAAAGTGACAAAACTTTAACCAAGTTATTGATTTTACTAGTACAAAAAGAAAAGTAATTAGATACTTTGTGTTTCCTGGTGTGTAACAGTTTAGAAGTAATTTTTTTCATAATTTTTTTATCTAAATGCAGAACATGAATTTATTTATTTATTTATTTATTTATTTATGTATATATGAAATTTATTGTCAAATTGGTTTCCATACAACACCCAGTTCTCGTCCCAACAGGTGCCCTCCTCAATGCCCATCACCCACTTTCCCCTCCCCCCCACCTCCCATCAGCCCTCAGTTTGTTCTCAGTATTTAAGAGTCTCTTATGGTTTGCCTCCTTCCCTCTCTGTAACTTTTTTTCCCCCTATCCCCTCCCTCCTGGTCTTCTGTTGAAATTCTCAGGATCCACATATGAGTGAAAACATATGGTATCTGTCTTTCTCTGCCTGACTTATTTCACTTAGCAAAACACTCTCCAGTTCCAACCACATTACTACAAAAGGCCAAATTTCATTCTTTCTCATTGCCAAGTAGTATTCCATTGTATATATAAACCACATCTTCTTTATCCATTCGTCAGTTGATGGACATTTAGGCTCTTTCCATAGTTTGGCTATTGTTGAAAATGCTGCTATAAACATAGGGGTACAAGTGCCCCTATGCATCAGCACTCCTGTATCCCTTGGGTAAATTCCTAGCAGTGCAATTGCTGGGTCATAGGGCAGATCTATTTTTAATTTTTTGAGGAACCTCCACACTGTTTTCCAGAGAGGCTGCACCAGTTTGCATTCCCACCAATATTTCAAGAGGGTTCCTGTTTCTTCACATCCTCTCCAGCATCTATAGTCTCCTATTTTTTTTTCATTTTAGCCACTCTGACTGGCATGAGGTGGTATCTCACTGTGGTGATTTGTATTTCTGTGATGAGGTATGACGTTGAGCATTTTTTCATGTGCCTGCTGGCCTTCTGGATGTCTTCCTTAGAAAGGTGTCTATTCATGTCTTCCTCCCATTTCTTCACCGGATTATTTGTTTTTTGGGCGTGGAGTTTGGTGAGCTCTTTATAGATTTTGGATACTAGCCCTTTATCCGATATGCCATTTGCAAATATCTTTTCCCATTCCGTAAGTTGCCTTTTAGTTTTGTTGACTGTTTCCTTGCAGCGCAGAAGCTTTTTACCTTGATGAGGTCCCAATAGTTCATTTTTGCTTTTAATTCCCTTGCTTTTGGAGATGTGTCAAGTAAGAAATTGCTGTGGCTGAGGTCAGAGAGGTTCTTTCCTGCTTTCCCTCTAGGGTTTTGATGGTTTCCTGTCTCACTCTCAGGTCTTTAATCCCTTTTGAGTTTATCTTTGTGAATGGTGTAAGAAAGTGATCTAGGTTCATTCTTCTGCATGTTGCTGTCCAGTTCTCCCAGCACCATTTTTTAAAGAGGCTGTCTTTTTTCCATTGGATATTCTTCCCTGGTTTGTCAAAGATTATTGGCCATGCATTTGTGGGTCCAATTCCATTGGTCTATGTGTCTGTTTTTGTGCCAATACCATGCTGTCTTGATGATTACAACTTTGTAGTAGAGGCTAAAGTCTGGGATTGTGATGCCTCCCGCTTTGGTTTTCTTCTTCGATATTACTTTGGTTATCTGGGGTCTTTTGTGATTCCATACAAATTTTAGGATTTCTTGTTCTAGCTTCGAGAAGAATGCTGGTGCAATTTTGATTGGGATTGCTCTGAAGGTGTAGATTGCTTTGGGTAGTATTGACATTTTAACAATATGTATTCTTCCAATCCATAAGCATGGAATGTTTTTCCGTTTCTGTGTATCTTCAATTTCCTTCATAAGCTTTCTATAATTTTCAGCATATAGATCTTTTATATCTTAGGTTAGGTTTATTCCTAGGTATTTTATGATTGTTGGGGCAATTGTGAGTGGGATCAATTTCTTTATTTGTCTTTATGTTGCTTCATTTTTTGTGTATAAGAATGCAACTGATTTCTGTACATTAATTTTGTATCCTGAGACTTGGCTAAATTCATGTATCAGTTATAGCTGACTTTTGGTGGAGTCTATCAGGTTTTCCATGTATAGTATCATTTCATCTGCAAAAAGCAAAAGTTTGACTTCATCTTTGCCAATTTTGATGCCTTTGATTTCATTTTGTTGTCTGACTGCTAATGCTAGCACTTCAAATACTATGTTAAACAACAGCGGTGAGAGTGGACATCCCTGTCGTGTTCCTGATCTTAGGGGGAAGGCTCTGAATTTTTCCCCATTGAGGATAATATTAGCTGTGGCCTTTTCATAAATAGATTTTATGATGTTTAAGGATGTTCCTTCTATCCTGACTTTTTTGAGGGTTTTTATTAAGAAAGGATGCTGAATTTTGTCAAATGCTTTTTCTGCATCGATTGACAGGATCATATGGTTCTTATCCTTTCTTTTATTAATGTGATGTATCACATTGATTGATTTGCGAATATTGAACCAGCCCTGCAGCACAGGAATGAATCCCACTTGATCATGGTGAATAGTTCTTTTTATATGTTGTTGAATTCGATTTTCTGGTATCTTGTTGAGAATTTTTGCATCCATATTCATCAGGGATATTGGCCTGTAGTTCTCTCTCTCTTTTTTTTTTTTTTTCTGGGTCTCTGTCTGGTTTGGGAATCAAAGTAATGCTGGATTCATAGAATGAGTCTGGAAGTTTTCCTTCCCTTTTTATTTTTTGGAACATCTTTAGAAGGATAGGTATTATCTCTGCTTTAAGTATCTGGTAGAATTCCCCAGAGAAGCCATCTGGTCCTGGACTCTTATTTGTTGGGAGATTTTTGATAACTGATTCAATTTCTTTACTGGTTATGGGTCTGTTCATGTTTTATACTTCTTCCTCTTTGAGTTTTGGAAGTGTGTAGGTGTTTAGGAATTTGTCCATTTCTTCCAGTTTGTCTAGTTTGTTGGCATATAATTTTTCATAGTATTCCCTGATAAATGCTTGTATTTCTGAGGGATTGGTTGTGATAATTCCATTTCATTCATGATTTTATCTATTTGGGTCCTCTCCCTTTTTTTTGAGAAGCCTAGCTAGAGGTTTATCAATTTTGTTTATTTTTTTCAAAAAACCAACTCTTGTTTTCATTGACCTTCTCTACAGTTTTTTTTTAAGATTCTATATTTTTATTTCTGCTCTGATCTTTATTATTTCTCTTCTTCTGGGTTTGGGGTGTCTTTGCTCTTCTGCTTCTATTTCCTTTAGGTGTGCTGTTAGATTTTGCATTTGGGATTTTTTTTATTTCTTGAGATAGACCTGGATTGCAATGTATTTTCCTGTCAGGACTGCCTTCGCTAAATCCCAAAGTGTTTGGATTGTTGTATTTTCATTTTCATTTGTTTCCATATGTTTTTCAATTTCTTCTCTAATTGCCTGGTTGACCCATTCATTAATTAGTAGGATGATCTTTAACCTCCATGCTTTTGGAGGTTTTCCAGACTTTTTCCTGTGGTTGATTTCAAGTTTCGTAGCATTATGGTCTGAAAGTGTGCATGGTATGATCTCAGTTATTTTATACTTATGAAGGGCTGTTTTGTTACCCAGTATGTGATCTATCTTGGAGAATGTTCCATGTGCACTAGAGAAGAAAGTATATTCTGTTGCTTTGGGATGCAGAGTTCTAAATATATATGTCAAGTCCATCTGATCCAATATATAATTAAGGTCCCTGTTTCTTTATTTATTCTCTGTCTAGATGATCTATCCATTTTGTAAGTGGAGTATTAAAGTCTCCTGCAATTACTCACATTCCTTTCAATTGCTTATGTTTGTGATTAATTGTTTTATATATTTGGGGGCCTTCGAATTCAGTACATAGACATTTATAATTGTTAGCTCTTCCTGATGGATAGACCCTGTAGTTATTATATAATTCCGTTCTTCATCTCTTGTTACAACCTTTAGTATGGCTACTCCAGGTTTCTTTTGACTTCTAGTAGCATGATAGCTAGTTCTCCATCCCCTCACTTTCAATCTGAAGGTGTCCTCAGGTCTAAAATGAGTCTCTTGTAGACAGAAAATAGATGGGTCCTGTTTTTTTTATCCATTCTCATACCCTATGTCTTTTGGTTGAAGCATTTAGTCCATTTGCATTCAGTGCTATTATTGAAAGATATGGGTTTAGAGTCATTGTGATGTCTGTAGGTTTCGTGCTTATAGTGGTGTCTCTGGTACTTTGTGGTCCTTGCAACATTTCACTCACAGAATTCCCCTTAGGCTCTCTTGTAAGCCTGGTTTAGTGGTGATGAATTCCTTCAGGTTTTGTTCATTTGGGAAAACCTTTATCTCTCATTCTATTCTGAATGACAGACCTGCTGGATAAAAGATTCTTGGCTGCGTATTTTTTTCTGTTCATCACATTGAAGATTTCCTGCCATTCCTTTCTGGCCTGCCAAGTTTCAGTAGATAGGTCTGCTACTATTCTTATGTGTCTACCTTTGTAAGTTAGGGCCTGTTTATCCCTAGCTGCTTTCAGAATTCTCTTTATCCTTGTATTTTGCCAGTTTCGCTATGATATGTTGTGCAGAAGATCGATTCAAGTCATGTCTGAAGGGAGTTCTCTGTGCCTCTTGGATTTCAATGCCTGTTTCCTTCCCCAGATCAGGGAAGTTCTCAGCTATGATTTGTTCAAGTACACCTTCAGCTCCTTCTCTCTCTCTTCTTCTTCTGGAATTCCTATAATATGGATATTGTTCCATTTGATTGCATCACTTAGTTCTCTAATTCTCTCCTCTTACTCCTGGATTTTTTTTAATCTCTCTTTTTCTCAGCTTCCTCTTTTTCCATAATTTTATCTTCTAATTCCCCTATTATCTCCTCTACCTCTTCAATCTGCGCTGTAGCTGCCTCCATTTTATTTTGCACCTGATTCATAGCATTTTTTAATTCATCATGACTGATTTTTAGTCCCTTGGTCTCTGTAGAAATAGATTCTCTGCTGTCCTCTATGCTTTTTTCAAGCCCAGTGATTAATTTTATGACTATTATTCTAAATTCTTGTTCCATTATATTCCTTAAATTGGTTTTGATCAATTCGTTAGCTGTCACTACTTCCTGGAATTTCTTTTGAGGAGAATTCTGTTTCATCATTTTGGCTAGTTTACTGTCCCTTATGCATTTTAAAAGCTTGTATGCTCTGCACCTGCGAGCATTGCTATATTAAAGGAGGGTCATACACTGTCCAGGGCGTGGCCCTTCAGGAGGTGTTTTTTTGGGGGATTGTTACTTGCTCTCTGTTGTTATGACTTTGGTTATTTTATTACCCAACTCATAGTAATATTTTGGACCCTCCACCAGATGTGCTTTGATTTGTTCCTTGGAGTAGCCGTATCTTTTTTCCAGCTTTCCCATTTTCTTCCTAGTAGATTAAGTCTCTTTTCCTCACAGGCTCTGGTGTTCAAAATCCTTTGGCTTCTATACTTCTTTGTCTGAAAGACATAGGAAGTATGGATTCCCCCTACTTCTCCGCCATGTTGACCCCCGAGTCTCAACATGAAATCAAGTCTCTAGATCTCACTTCCAGTTTATGGGAACTATAGATCAAAGAAACACATTAGAAGACACCATGAAGATGCAATTAATGAAATTAAAATGTGGAAATGCCACAGGACAAATGATTTGTGTGTTTTTTTAAATAGGTGAAAAATATATAAGGTGGAGTAAAGATCCTCAATATTAAAAGATCTTTGAGAGATATTAAAACAAAATGCACATTGGAACTTAACCAGATTCTAATTCAAGCAAACTAAATGTAAGGGAAAAAAATAGATGAGAGGGGTGAGAAAAACACACACTTACAATTTATAATTATAAATTGCTTATAATAATTGTATAATTGACAATGTAATTAAAAATTATAAAGTTTGTAGGAATAATGTGTTGGTTATAGAGAAGAATTAATCTTCCTCATTTAAATATATATTTGAAAAAATTTATAGTGAATTTATTTGAAGTTTGCAGCTCTAATTAGTGTCAGGAGGTACAGTTAGATGAAACTTGATTAGCCACATACTAAAATTTGTAGAAACTGGAAAGTGAGTACATGAGGGTATATTAAACTGTTCTGTTTTGGTTTGTGTGTGGAATTCCCATAAAACTTAGTTATTAAGGTCTTGAAACATTTCAACAAGCAGGTGATAACAAGTGGAAATGAATGCTGTAACATCAAGTATTAATAATTGACAACGTGTAAAACACCAATAATACTCGTTTAAATACAAAAAAATTTAAAGTATCTGATCTGTTGTTTTAGTGATATATATATATATTCAGGTCAACCCTTCACAGAGTAGTTTGTGCATTGTTAGGAGTAAAGTATCTTATAAACACTAACAAATAGAGATTTAGTATATCTTCCAAAGAAAGCAGAATTACATTTATTTAGCTCCTAATTTACAGTTGTCACTTTCTACATAGTATAAGAATCTTTCAGTTTTTACAAATAGAATATAAAGGGGCAAAGGAGCAGAGAATAATTTTTATCATGACCTTTCTTTAAAAATATATTCCCTGGTGACAAGAGTGAAATCACAGAATTTCAGTATAGTTTTAAAGTTTCCTGTAAAAACAAAATCAGCAGCAATGACTTTTTGCCCTTTACTTATACATCATGGTATTTACAAATATATGAATACATGACATTTTTATACAAAGTAAAGATACTATACAACAATGTTTTATTCAAATTGAGATAATATACTCTCCATATTCATACATATGGACACATGCTCACATGCACATGTAGGGGTATGTGTGCCGTGTGTGTGTATGTTCACTTGTGAACATTCTTTGCCATGCAAATAGATTGAGGTCACTTTTTTAGTCTTCAAAAAAGAAAGAATATAAGTTAGACATTATTGGCACATCTGGGTGGTTCAGTCAGTTAAGCATCTGACTTCGGCTCAGGTCATCATCTCTCTGTTAGTGGGTTCGAGGCCCACATTGCGCTCTGTACTAACAGCTCAGAACCTGGAGCCTGCTTCAGATTCTGTGTCTCCCTCTCTCTCGGCTCCTCTCACTGTCTCTCTCTCTGTCTCAAAAATAAATAAACATTAAAAAAAATTAAAAATGTAAGTTAGACATTATTGCCATTTTTTTTCATAAATTTAAGAAAATTCCAACATTTTTCCAAATAATTTTTCCTGTACTTGATTGGCTCTGATTTATTAAAAGAAACAATAATAAATGGTTTACAAAAGCATACCAGTAACTTCTCTTATAACATATCCTAATACAATCTTCATGGTCTGTCAAATATATTGCCTATCTGCAATTTTGTTTAATAATGAAAATAGTCAAGAAATTTCTGTTGACCTTTAAAGACCAGTGTTGAGGATATTATGGTATATATACAATAGGTCTGTTGTGGAAATTAGGAATCATTCAAACGAATTACAAAATACTACAAAGGGAAGCAATTAAAACTCAAAGAGATTAAATAATCTGACTAAATTTAAAGAACACTATGCAGAATTCTTTGAAGTTGGATTGGATTAAGTATAGTCTCTTGGCTTTGGGGGGTTTCTATGTTGTTCTATTACTACACACAACTCAAAGCAGAAACACTGAGAGAACAATGACCACATTTTTTCTTTTTTCACTTTCTTAAATTTTAATGCACTGCTACTTTCTTCCTACAACAAGACCTCAACAAAATTAATTTGGATTACATATGTGATTACATATTTGAATTACATATGTGATTATGACAGTTCTCCTGGGCCTATATTGCTTGTGTCTAAAAAAACGATCAATTTGAAAATACACTAAATAACCATATAGATTCAATGCTGAGATTGAGATACCAATAGAGATTTTAATGAACCAGACAAGGTATTCAAATAAAATTCTGTTGATTTTTAAATGACACTTGTTAAATACAGGTTTTTACTGGATAGAGGCTTAAAAACCTGTCCAAGAGCTTCTGGAATAATAGTTGTTTCACAGTTTTGTAACAAAGCTTAAGTTTGGGACCCACAAGAGTGTAAACCAGAAGTCCACTAACCGAACAATCCTTGATTCAGTATGGAAACTAACAGGATGTAACTGATCAGTCACAAATCTATTGTGACGGCTTGGAGAAGAACAAATCATCTCCATTGAGGAAGATGTTGTCTGATGTCAATATATATATATATATATATATATATATATATATATGTGTGTGTGTGTATATATATTACATATAAGGATAAGGATTTATTTTTAAAAAATGACTGTATTTACCAGGTACCAAAACCACATGACTGAAACACAAGAAAAAAAATCAGATAATAGAAACTAAAACACAGTTTATTCAGATATTGGAGTAGGTTGAAAAAAACTTTAAAATGACCATGTTTGGAATGTTCAAGGGTATAAAGAAAAAATGTCAAAGATTGACAACAGATGAATAGTTTTGCCAGAAAATTCAAGGGGTGGCTTTCATGACAAATTTCAATCAATTTCAGCTCTTAGTTTAGCAGCACATACTCCTCTTTCACCGTCAGCTCTGGAGCAACAGCTAAGCTCATATTCCTGGTGCAGCTTGTCTGTAGATTTTAAGAGCCAGGTTGGACAATACAGACACTATTCTCCCAAAATCAGGGATCTGTGTTATGTTTGCTGATTGCTGCTTCTGATCATGGGGGTGCAGACACAGAGGTGGGCAGACATTGTCATACTCCCCCTCATTGCTGAAAGTCTTTATCACTCCAACTAAACTGACCTCCAGGAAATTTAAAGAGAAGGTACATTTTCCTCCCTTAATTATTCCCTTTTGCCTGTTTTTGAAGCCAGACAAAGGAACTCCAAAAAAAACTCCGTACATGGGGGAAATTTAGAAGTTACTGCTCATGCCTTGGGAAGGATGCAAGCTCATACCAGGCGGACCTTATGTTTACACTATAGGATGGCCTTTGGCACAGAGACAGCCTATAACAATAAAAAAAAGGCAAATAAATAAAAAATAAAAACAAAAAAACAGCAAATGCTGAGGAAAGAGAAGAATCTAATTATCAGTTACTACATTATTATATTCAAATATCCAATTTACAATTTACAAAAAGAAAGTTACATATCATATAAGCAGGAAAGTTTCTTTCAAAGAAAATTAAAAAAAAAACCCTAAGACAAATTATTCCAAAGAATGGATGGCAAATGTACTAGACAAGGATTTTATTTATTTATTTGATTGTTTGTTTGTTTATTTATTTATTTATTTTGAGAGTGAAAGTGCGTGAGCAGAGGAGGGGCAGAGAGAGAGATAGAGAGAGAGAGACAGAGAGAGAGAGAATCTCAAGAAGACTCTGCACTGTCAGTGCAGAGCCTGATGCAGGGCTTGGTCACACAAAAAGTGAGATCATGACCTAAGCCAAAATCAAGAGTCAGAAGGACATTTAATCAGTTGAGCCACCCATGCACTGCTATGGAAAGTTTTTAAAAAAACAAAAGTTTAAAAGATGCTCAAAGAACAAAAGGAATGCATGGAAAGAGAGAAAGAAAATAGCCTCCAAAAACAAAATAAAACAAACCAATGAACAAAAATGATGTATGAACAAAATGGAAATACTATTAAAGAGGTGGAAAACGTAAAACCCACAAATTCTAGAGATTAAAATTATTGAAATGAAAAATTCACTAGAGGGATTCTAAGACAGATTTGAGCAAGCACAAGAAAGAATCAGTGAACTTGAACATAAATTTGAAAAATGGAAAGAAGACAAGATTGAGAAAAAATGAACAGACCCAAAGAGACCTGAGGGACATCATCAAATGGACCAACAGTTATATTGTGGGAGTCTCAGAAGGAGAAGTGAGGAAGAAACAGAGTATCCAAAGAATAGTGGCTGAAAATTTCCCAAGTTTGATGGAATACATGAATATACACATCCAAGAAGCTCAATACACTCCAAGTAGTATGAACTGAAAGAGAATCATGCTGGGACACATCACAACCAAGTTGTTGAAAGACAAAGACAAAGACAGAATCTTGAAAGCACTGAGACAGAAATAATCCATCATATACAAAGGATCTTCTAAATATTATCAGCAGGTTTCTTATTAGAAACTATGGAAGCCATAAGCTGTGGGCTTATTTATTCAAAATACTAAAAACAAAACCAAAAACCAAAACCTGTCAACCAAGTATTCTATACACAACAAACTATTATTCAAAAATGAAGGAGAAATTAAGACAGCCCCAGGTAAAGAAATTGTGAGCTTATGAATATTAGAAGGGATTAGAAGATTCCAAAGGGAATCTTGCAGGTTGAAATGAAAGAAAACTAGACTAATAACTTCAGGAAAGGCGAATACATGGTCAATGTAAAAAGCTAGTATTGTACTAATGGTTTATAAATCTTCTTGTTTTCTACAAATTTTTAGAGACAAATCTGTTTAAAAAAATATGTTTATGGGGACACCTGAGTGGCTCAGTTGGTTAAACATCTGACTTCCGCTCAGGTCATGATCTCACAGTTTGTGAGTTTGAACCCCGCGTTGGGCCCTGTGCTGACAGCTCAGAGCCTGGAGGCTGCTTTGGATTCTGTCTCCCTTTCTCTCTGCCCCTCTCCACTCACACTCTGTCTCTGTCTCCCTCAAAAATGAAAACACATTAAAATTTTCTTTTAATAAAAATAAAAATATATATATGTTTATGATTTTGGGCACATAATGTATAATTTTGACATTAGTAACTAACCGGGATGGAGGTGGAGCTGTTAGAAAAGCAGAATTTTTGTATGTTATTGATATTAAACTGGTATAAATTCAAATTAGAGTGCAGTAACTTTAGAATGTTAAGTATAATCCCCAAAGTAATCAAGGAAATATTATGGAATACACATAAGTAAGAAGGTAATTAAATTGTCTATTAAAAAAAATCTAAATATCTTTTAAAAGATAGCAATGCAGAAAATGAGGGAGAAAAAGCTAAAAGTTGTGTAGAAAACAAGTAGCAAAATGACAAAAGTGGGTCTATTTTTTTTTTATCAGCAATTACTTTAAAATTAAACTCTTCTATTAAAACTCAGAGATTGGCAGAATGGATTAAAAAACAAAAACAATAGGAAAAAACAAACAAATAAACAAACAAACCAAAAAACCCATGATCCCGGGGCGCCTGGGTGGCTCAGTCGGTTGAGCAGCTGCACCATTTACATTACAACTAACCCTGTAAGTTTCCAATTTTTCCACATCCTCATAAATGTGTAATTATTTGTCTTTTTGTTTATAGTCATTCTAGTGGGTGTAGAGTGGTGTTATCCTGTAGTTTTGATGGGTATTTCTCTGATCACTAATTATGTTGGGTATCTTTTAATGTCTTGATTGATCATTTGTGGGTTTTTTTTGAAAAATGTCTATTCGTGCCCTTTGCCCATTTTTAATGTTTTTTCCCATTGTTGAGTTGTGTTCTTTATATTTTTAAATGCTAGATAGATCCTTATCAGACATACAATTTTAAAATATTTTTTCCATTTCTATAGGTTATTTTTTTACTTTCTTGATAATGTGTTTCAAAGCACAAGTTCTTAATTTTGATGGAGTCCAATGTATCGATTTTTTTCAGTGTATCAGTTTTTAATTTTTTTTGTAACTTGTACTTTTTATGTATTATCTAATAAGTTCTTGTCTAACCCAAGGCCATGAAGATTTATTCTTAGCTGTTCTAAAAATTTTGTAATGTTAACTCTTACATTTAGTTGATAATGCATTTTCAGTTAAAATTATATGTGTGAGTAAATAATCCAACTTCTTTATTTTGCACATAGATATCCATTGGCCCAGACCAGTTGTGGAAAAGATTATTCCTTCCTCCATTGAAGTTTCTTGCACCTTTGTTGAAAATCAATTGACCATAAATTTAAGATTTATTTCTGAACTCTTAATTCTTTCTCACTGATCTATATATCTATCCTCCTACCAGTACCACACTGTTTTGATTACTGTATATACTTGTTCTAAATGTTTAAATCTGGAAGTATGAGTCCTGCTTTTTGTTCTCTTTAAAGACTGGTTTGGCTTTTCTTTGTCTCTTGATTTTCATACATATTTTAGGATCAACTTCTGCTTTTCTACAAGCTGGTATTTTGATAAGGATTGTGTTGAATCTATATCAACATAGACTTTCTTAAAAGTTTACATGTTTTCAGGTTTTTAGTGTATAAGTTTTACATTTTGTATTAGCTTTCTGTGGCTCCCATGACAGTTAATATAAATTTAATGGCTTAAACAAAGAGAAATGTACTTTCTTACACTTCTGGAAGCTAGAAGTCTGATATCAAGTTGTCTACAGAGCCACAGTCTCTCCGGAAGCTCTAAAGGAGATTTCATCCTTTGCCTCCTCTAACTTCTAGTGGTTGTTGGTACTCCTTGGCCTTCCTAAACTTATAGCTACATCACTCCAATCTCTACTTCTCTCTTTATATCACCCCCTCCTCTTTTATCTGTGTCTTCTCTTCATGTCTCTTTTAGGAACAATTGCCATTATATTTAGAGACCATGTGTATAACCTAAGATGATTCCATACCAAGATCATTAACTTAATTACACTGGCAAACATTCTTTTTTCTGAGTAAGGAAATATTCACAGATTCCAGGAATTTAAACATAGACACATCTTTTTTTAAGGGTTACCATTCAACCCACTACTCACTTATGTTAAATATATTCCAAATTATTTTATTCATTTGAATACTATTGTACATAGAATTACTTTTTTTTTTTTTTTTAGCTTTTTTTAATGTTTATTTATTTTTGAGAGAGGGGCAGAGAGCAAGGGAGACAGAATCCTAAGCAAGCTCTATGCTCTGAGCTGTCAGCACAGAGCCCAATGTGGGGCTCAAACTCACAAACCTCGAGGTCATGACCTGAGCAGAAGTCGGACACTTAACCCAATGAGCCACCCAGGCGACCCAGAATTACTTTCTTAATCTTGCTTTTCGATTGTTCATTGCTAGTTTATAGGAATATAATTAGTTTTTATATATTGATATCATATCCTGCAACCTGGTTGGACTAACTTATTATAGTAGTGTTTAGTGGATTTTTAAGTGATTTTCTATATTCAAGATTATTTAATCTACAAATTGAGATAGTTTTACTTATTCCTTCCTAATCTGGTTGCTCTTTCTTTCTTTCTTTCTTTCTTTCTTTCTTTCTTTTTGAATGTCCTGGTTAGAGCCTCTGCTGTAATAATGACAAGAAGTGGTAAGAGTACACAGTCTTGTCTTATTCCTGATCTTAAGAAGAAAGCATTATTTATTTTACTACTGAGTGTGATGTTAGGTGTGAGATTTTTGTAAATGTCTTTTATCAGGTTGATAAAGAAATACAAATAATGATTTATTAGAATGATAAAGGAATATCATATTCCCATATATTACTAGGTGGTTGAGTGTTTTTGCCATGGAAGTTTCTTGTATTTTGTCAAATGCTTTTTCTGCATCTATTTAGATAGCCATGTGTTTTTCTCCTTCACTCTACTGAAATGGTATACTACCTTGATGTTCATATTTTAAGCCAACCTTGCATTCCTGGCATAAGTCCCTCTTGGTTTTGGGTGTTTAATTATTTTTATATATTTTATACAAATAAAGACCTAGGTTTGGTCTGCTTTTATTTTATGGAATATTTTTGAATTTATGTTCATATGAGATATTAGTCTATAATTTTATTGTGATATACTTGCCTGGTTTTCGTACCAGGGAAATTCTTGTCTGATAGAATGAGATGAAGAGTATTACATTCTGTTTTATTTTTTAAAATATTGGTGTTAATTTATTTTTAGATTTTTGGCAGAATTCATCAGTGAAGTGATTTGGGTTCGGACTTTTTTGTGGGGAGTGCTTAAAATAATAATTCAATCTTTTGTTATAGATCTATGCAGATTTTCTATTTATTCTTTAGTCTGGTTAAGTAGTTTATTTTTTTTTCCTAGAAATCTGTTTATGTCATCTACATCTAATTTTTTGGCCTATAGTTGCTCATAGTATTGCCTTATAATCACCTTTTTATTTCTGTAAGGTCAGTAATGTTATCCCTTCTTTCAATCCTGATTTTAGTCATTTGTGTTTTCTGCCTCCTCTCCTTTTTTTTATTTTGATCAATGAGAAGCCTAAAGATTTGTCAATCTAGTTATAATTTTTTTTTCTTTTTAAAAAAATTTTTTTAATTTACATTTATTTATTTTTGAGAGACAGAGTGCAAACAGGGGAGGGGCAGAGAGAGAAGGAGACACAGAGTACTGAGCTGTCATCACAGAACCCGATGTCGGGCTCAACCCCATGAACAGCGAAATAATGACCTGAGCCAAAGTCGGACACTTAACCGACTGAGCCACCCAGGAACCTCAATCTAGGTATACTTTTCAAAAAACAAACTTGGTTTCACTGATTTTCTCTATTGCTTTTCTATTTTGAAAGTCATTAGTCTCTAGTCTCATCTTTTTTATATCCTTCCTTCTTCTTTGAGTTTAGTTTGCTACTCTTTTTCTAATGTGTTAACGTATTAGTTTAGGTTATTGATTTAAGACCTTTCTTCCTTTTGGGAAGCCTGAGCGGCTCAGTTGGTTAAATGTCCAACTTCGGTTCAGGTCATGATCTTATGGTTTGTGAGTTTGAGTCCCACATCAGGCTCTGTGCTGACAGCTCAGAGCCTGGAGCTTGCTTCAGATTCTGTATTTCCTTCTCTCTCTACCTCTCCTCCGCTCATGTGCTTTCTCTCTTGCTCAAGAATAAATAAACGTTTAAAAATATTTTTTTAAAAAAAGATATTTCTTCCTTCTTAATATAGACATTTACAACTATAATTTTTTTCTCTAAGCACTGTTTTTATATGTAATCTATACATTTTGATATGTTGTATCATCATTTTCCTTCATCTCAAAATTGTTTCTAGTTTCCCTTATGATTTTTTTTCATCATTAACTATTTAGGAATCTGTAGTTTATTTTTTATCTATTTGTAAATTGCTCAAATTTCTTTTAGTTATTTATTTCTAATTTCCTTTCATTGGGAGTACAGAACAAACTTTGTATGATTTCAGTCTTTTTAAATTTGTTGGGATTTGTTTTATGACCTCATATATGGTCTATCCTAGAGAAGGTTTTGTATGCACTTGAAAATAATTAGTATTCTATTATTTTCAGCTTAAGTGTTCTATAGCTGCCTGTTAGGTCTAGTTGATTTATAAAATTTTATTTTTTATTTCTACTAATGTCTTTTTGCATAAAGTCTGGTTTGTTTGCTATTACTACAGGCCTCCAGCTTTAATTTGTAGTATGTTTTCTTTTTAGCCCATGTAAATGTTTTAAATTTCTATTTTTCTGTCCTTTTCTACTCATTTCAACATCTAGATCATCTTGGTTTCAGTTCCTATTGATTCTTCTCTTCCCCTATGCAAATCACAGTTTTGCTTCTCTGCACATCTAGTCGTTTTTGAATTTTATGCAAAATATTATGTATATCACATTTTCAGTAGATTGTAGTATTAATTTGTTTCTTTGCTTGTTTAGAATGGTGCTTTTTGTTTTGATGAGTAGTTCACTTACTGGTGGATTATTGCTTTTTTTTTGCTTTTTTTTGGTAGCTTATTTTTAATTTCTGTTAGACAAATCTCCTAAAGCATGAGTTTTCAGGGATGAAAACTAATTGCCTAGGGCCTTCAGCAGAGTCTCTTTTCTGGCTGGTCCAAATTATGTCTCTCAGCACTGTGTGATCTCCAAAACCTCTGTCTAGCTCCCTAATCTCAGCAGCACTTCTCTACCAAATCGTATGATGTCTTGCCCAGTGTATGCTCAGTTCAATATTCTTCCAAAGACAAACAGCTCTATGCAGATGTCTGTAAGCTTTCTTATTCATTCTCTTTTCTCCCACACCCTGCCCCTCAAACTCTAGCTGTCTCTGCAGTCACAAAAATGTGATCCCTGCCTCCTCCACTCAGAGGGGCCACTGTGATCCTGAGCTCTCACTGTGCTGTGATCCAGAGAGTGCCACTAGGTGGGGACTCTAGTCAGTTGTGGGTCTAATTTCATCTGTTTCCCCTCCGTAAGGAAACACAGTCCTATGCTTCTCGTTATCCAAACCTTGACAACAGTTGTATATATTTGGTCCAATTTTACAGTCTACAATGCAAGGAAGGTTGCATTTCCAATTAATTACTCTCTTACAATCAGAACAAAAGTCAACTTATATTTTTTTACTTTTTAAATTTTTTTTTAAAACATTTACTCAGTTTTGAGGGACAGAGCACAAGCAGGGGAGGTGCAGAGAGAGAGGGAGGCACAGAATCTGAAGCAGTCTCCATCCAGCTCTGAGTGGTCAGCAAAGAGCCCAAAACAGGGCTCGAACTCACAAACCATAAGATCATGACCTGAGTTGGCTGCTTAACCAACTGAGCCACCCAGGTGCCTCTATATTTTTTTTTATTTTTGAGAAAATTTATATTTTGGGGGGGGGGAGTCTTTTCGGAAAAAATAACCTCCCTTAAATTTTATTTAGTGTTTTAAAGTAATTAATTAGTTAATTTTTCACATTTTCACCTTTCTTGCATGTCCCTACCCTCACCTTTGACATCTAAATAGATTGTTTTTTTTTTTATGCTTTTTAAGACAACATTTTCAGAAATGCATTATATACTAGAATAAGAGACTGATTTAATCTCTTGCTCACAAGTTTCTGTTTGGGTTTGGTTTGGGCTTTGTTTTTGTACATTATGAACAATGAATCTCTCTAGGATAATGATTTTAAAGTAACAGGCTATTTTCTTGACATTAATTCATAATTTCTGCAGTTACAAATCAAACTTTTACTAATGGCAATTGATGTCACAGGTAACAAACTGAAATACTCTTAAAGTCACTTTAATGCCAATAATTAAAGAATACTGGAATATTTTATTGACCTGGGGATTGTTTTGGGAGAAGCATAAACAAGTTATTGATTTAGCCTGAATTAATTAAGACAAAAGCTGTTTCAGTTTTATATAGAGATAAAGGCAGTTCCATGAATTTATTTTAATCCAAAGCATGTGATTAAAAAACCCAAACAATTTCTATTAATACAGTAAAATGTAAAGGACCTTTAGATTAAAATCTGCATTTAGAAATAATTTTGATTAATTTTTCATTTTGCCTCTTAAGAAGCTACAAACTGGAAGAAGAGATTAGCATCACAATTATTTGGATATACTAATGGAGAAACATATTATTTTACTCTTCACAGTATAACCTCAAGACAGCATCCCAGTTGGGACACTGTTTGCTCCATAAAAGGTGGTAAGGGAGTAATGGGAAGTGTTTGTTTTATTAGCTAAAGTACTCACTGCTGCCACCTAGGCCATTTTCTCCTTTGGATAGTAGGTAGATTGTAGTCCCATATAATTACTTGTATTGTATGCCAAAGAATCTGAATATGGTTTCTTGTAAAGCCCAAATAAAATGAAGTTATTTCCTGAAACCACATTGCTCTGTTTACTTGGCCCTGATTCTTCTTAACAATCGTTTCCAACATTGGATAATGTATTTTTAGTTTTTCTTTTTCTTTTTTTTTTTTTTTTTGCCCTGCCAGCGTTTCAGTAACTATGCATTTGTACATTTTCATAACACCTTTTTTTTTTCAAATGACATTATGTGTTTGCACATAAATTCTTCTCTTTTCCCTTGTCATGTCTGCTAATCTTTTTGCTGTTGTTGCTGCATTTGGCACTGCAAGTTCAATTTAACTTATGAAAATCAAGCTGTCTATTCTGCTTCATTCATCATCATCAACCAAAATCATTCTGGAATCAAAACTTGTTTTCTATTATCTTGTTATTTTTTGGTGATGATATATGGAAGGCAAAGTAGACAGTGGCAGGGCATAGGATTGAACTGTAGTTTATAGCAAACATCTGCCTCTGCATAGTAACCTTGTGGGATTTGTGCAGACTCTTGTCTACAAAAATCAAAATTCAGAGAGAAGTCTTTTCTGCCAAATGTTCTTTAGATGCAGAACTCAGTATATGGATCATCAGAAGAAAATTCAAATGTCAAATACACACAGATTACTCGCATTATATATAATTACAGGAAAAACTAAAATACCAAGTATATCCTAAGTGTAATGAATTTAAATTGAACCTAGAAACTTCTGTCTTTATATGTTTGAAGTAACAGATACAATGTAAGAGAGATGGCATATTTTTGATAAATGTTTTTGGGACAACTGAAAGAGTGGTTCAATTTTGTTAGTAACTTGAGAGAGGTGTAAACCGTCTGCTCTTCTAGTACAAGCAAGCAGGAGAGTGTTCTTAATCATATTAAGATCCAACAATGAATGCAAAGTAAGTAGTATCATTTCCTCTGTGATTGTAAAAGAAAATACATAGTTAATACTTGACTTTCATAGATTTAGAAGATCGTAAATGGAAGTTACTCAGAATTATTATCTTTACCATGCAGTTTTGCCTCCATATTTAGATGTAATAATTTTAGCTATTATACATTATGTCAGTCATATGAATGCCCCATTTTAAAGCAAAGCGTATAAAGTCTAAATATTATGATTAATTCATTATCTGGTCAGGTTTATGAAAGTTATTTGATTTGGTCATTCATTTATTTAGTTCTTTCAGCTTTTAAAGCTCTTAAAAATCACGGGACAAAACTGAGAATACTGATATTTGGAAGTGATATATCAATGAAATGATGACAATTGTGAGCAAAAAACACATTATGGGCCATAAAAT